>NW_016803481.1:322395-413035 GCF_001698545.2 Rhinopithecus bieti | reverse complement strand
AAAAAAAAAAAAAAAAAAAAAAAAAAAAAAAAAAGATACTGCGATAAGTACTTTATATGGATTATCTAACTCTCACAAGAACCTTGAGATGTATCCATTATTTCTATTTCCTATTTACAGATAAGGAAACTGGTGTTTAAAGAGGTTTGAAAAATAGTACAAAGCCATCCAATTAGCAAGAGACAAAGGCAAGGCCTCCACCTATTACAGTTTAATTCTAAGTATATCAAATAACCAACTCATGAAGTCTTCTGCTTTTCTGTACCCCAACTCGGAAAGCTGCCACAACAAACCGGAAGTAAACTAATTGCAATGGTAATTATCTTTCATCTAAATTTCTTGAGTTAGCATGAAATAATGTTGACTCATCAGTCTCTTATGTATACTGGAAATAGATATATATAACAACTAAATGTTACCAAATGATTTATTATGATTGGTGCTAAATTACAATGCATATGAAATGGCGTCATTTATGGAAACACATAAAAATAGTTACCTATTCTGTAATTATATTCACACAAGAATCTGAAATATAGTTTCTGTTCTTCCTTTTAAAATATATCCACAGAATGACTTTTGTAGTTTTCACCATACAATTTTACAATACTGATACTGCACCTGTATCATTTACCATACTATAAGAACTAAACAGAATATGAAAGCAGTTAATAGCAAATTAATTTTTTTATATCCATCAATGAATCCAAAGAAAAGAGTAGTTTGTTTCCATTGGCAGTGAGAATAGATGGTAGTAATTTGCAGTGTAGATATTGCATACACAGATATGCATGTATATATTTATATGTTGCTCAGGGCTGTTCCATCTAGAGGCAGTTGCCTTCTGAGTGAACCAATGATTGCCAAAATGATGTGCAATTCCATTGGGACAATTAGTAGTATTATTTTCTATTATGCTTTTCTCGCAAAACAAATAGGTAAGAAAGAAATACAGCAGGCTAAGATCTACAGTGTTACATCCCAAGGTAAAAACAGTTACTGAGTTATTAGAGTCACGGTAGTTTATGTATATTTGCTATTCACAGACTGCAGACTTTTTGCTGAATAACCGAGCTGCTGAGAACTGACGACATGTAGACATGCATTCATGTGAGTCCATAATTAATGATGTTTATACTGTAATAAGCACATTCATTTTAACACCAGTCAGTAAACAAATTCCTTTAAAGTTTGAGCTAAATCTGCTATCACAATTACACACAAAAATAACCTGTAAACAATTTGACATTACATTTATGTACAAGTGAACTGTATTGGAAAGGAGAAGAGGTAATTTCATTGGGTGTCACTTGTTATTCATCAATGTGCAACAAACTGACCCAAGTCATCAAGTGCTTGAATGAGGGCAGGAAAAGGTAACATAAGCAAGGCCCCAGTAAGTCACCACTCAGCATTAGTACCAGCAAAATTCAGAATCCTCTATTTGTGGTAACATCACATTCATTGCATCAGAAACAGATGTCATGAGGAGCTTGATAATCCCTGGTCAGATGCATTTGAGATTTCCAGGTAACCTGATCAACAGGGTCTTTAACTTTAAAAGTGTAAAGGGTGGTGCTGATATTATGTAAACACATCAATTTCATTTGGACAAATTATTTCGCTGGTTAGGTTCGACCCAGTGCTCTGGTTTTGAAAGACATGGGGAAGAGGAATTCAACTAAGATTATTAAGTTCCTTCAGCGAACACAAAGATTCCTGATTTTACAGACTAAGCTGAGAGTCATTGCCAATCTCAGGAGTGACTCATTTGAAGCAGATTCTGTTAACAGATTACAGTGGGACTCTCCGAAGTGCAGCTCCCCTAAATTTGTGTTTCTGTGTGTTTTAACTAGAATACCTTTCCAATAATTCATGAATCAATTTTCTTAGGGATAAAAACAGGATAATTAATGAGAGATTTTGACATCTGCCACCCATGATTTACAAAAATACATTAGTTTGTCCATCTCTAAACTAAACAGAATGTTTTAAGACAAATTCTCCTGATTCAACTTTCTCCTTTGGAATTAAAAATAAATAAATAAAATAAAATGACAGAGGAACATGAAGTTAGGATGATGTAAAACCTCCCCTCTGCTCCAAAATTTTGGGGAGAAAACAATCACTCCTTCAAATGTTCTCAAACCTAATTAGAACATTTCATTGCTTTTAAAAAAATGGATTTTCTTTCTTATGTTTTAAGACAGCATCTGCAGAAGGCTGGTGAAAAAAGGATTCAGTGACCGTGCTTGATTAGTTTACAAGTGCTTCTGACAGATCTCTGGGAGGAGGGATCTGTGCTAGGACTGTCAGTTGAAGGCATAGGCTTGTGTGCATACAAACTGATCCCAAGGAGGAGCGGGGAATCTCTGTTTGCACAAGCTGACTTTAAATATTTTCCACATTCCCCAATAATATGCAAAGCACATAGCTATGAATGAGTACAAAACTTACTGTATTCTTAAGATGCCCAAAATTCGGTCATTTGGTTGTTATGTCTGTAGAATGCCAAAATAGGTAAGTCAGGTTTTCTTGTATTTGATTTACATTGTTCTTTCTGTGAGCAAGTATTTGGGTACTGTATAAACAGGCTTTAAGGGTTATTTGCAGGAGACTAAAAATTTGTGATTATTACAATGTGCCCTTGACCATTAGTATCTATTTACAGTATGCATATTATAAATTATTTACTATAGCTTTAATAATTAAACAGATAATTAGCTGCACCGACAAATCATATAGGGACACAAGAACCCTCATAAGTTGTAAAGTGAAATTAACCAGGATATAATAAATTAACCAATAGGTAAGTGAAGCACCACTAGGACAATAACCATTGAATTTGTGCTATCATACAACTACATTTTCTTTTCTTCTTAAACATTATGACTGTTCATTTGGTAGTGTTTGGGGTTTTTTCTGTTTTTTTTTTTTTTTTTTTTTTTTTTTTTTGAATGAAGAAGTTTGAAAACATGTAGTTTGAAATTCCAACAAATGGTTTGGATAAGAGAGTCAGTTTTTACAAGTTTGGTGTTTCCTTAAATGCACTCTTTTTGGTTTATTATCCATAGATATTAAATCTAAATATTTTGTTAATGTTCTCGGCACCATAAATAAATATATCCACTTTTAGTGGAAGAGAATTTTGGAAATTAGAACTATATTAGACCATCTAGGAAACCATATATAAATTGTAATAATAATAATTTCTCCAAACTCAAAATTCCAAAGTTTTAAGCTATGAGCTTTGTTCATGGGTGTATACATATGTATAGCTATATAGATATGTATATATATACATTAAGATAGATGTACACGCATATGTACATATATACACATAATTTTACACATAAACACATACAACACACATAAATACCCACACTCCTCTCACACACACACACACACACACACTCACACACATGCACGTATTTCGGTGAAGTTTCTTTTCTAAAGCTGCCTCTCTTTTTCCCAACTTATAAGAGTAACAATGAGATGCTGAGGGCAGTTAATCACATTTGGACTTTTGACCTGTCTTGAATAAAAAACTGAGACTGTTTAACAAGCCAAAAGATGAAAATAGCAGAGACATAGATACACTCCTATATAAACACACATAAACATGCTCATACACCTATTTTACTTCTCCTGAAGCTTGCCCTAGTGACCTGTATGCAGCACAGCAAGCAATTGCAGGTGTCATTTTCTCCTGACATGGAAGCTAGCTTATCATAGTGAGTTTCTTAGGATGTCAGTGCTCACCAGATACTTGTTCTACAACATTATTGCCCCCTTGAAAATTTTTGTGGCATAAAGTACAACCTGTAGCAAATCTGCCCTTCCTTTACCTCCTAGGCAGATGCAAGTCTAATGGCATTTGCAATTAAATAAAACTGATGACTTTTAGGAAGGATGTCAGACTGGGATCCCACCTTGATTAGAATAGGAGAGAGTAGAAACAGGCAAAGTTCAGAGAACAGAGAGAATAGGTTGTACAATGAGATGGTTAAGCCAGCAGCCTTTAGAGTCTTAAAAACTCAGAGGAAAATCTGGCTCTGCCACTTTTTAGCTATGAGCCTTTATGTGCTACTTTATCTTTCTGAGCCTCACTGACCTCACCTGTAAAGAGAGGATAGTGGTAGGGCTTACTTCATTGGATTATGATAGGATTAAATGAGATAAGGCATGAAACGTACTTAGTAGAGTTTTTGGTACATAATAATAAATCTGTAATATATATTATTTATAACTTGATACATAAACCATAATTCTAGAATACTGACCAGAACTACATACAGGAATAATGTTAGTCTAGGATCTGAATGAACTTAATTCAAGTTCTTTATTCCAAATTTGATTGCTTAGACATTATAATGCTCATGACAGTGACCTATATATGGTATGTACCCAACAAATATTTGCTGGATATATGCATAAATGAACAAATAAATGACTGATTTAAACTTTCTGGGTCCTTAGTTTCCTGTGTATAAAATGGAATTAGAATGACCCTATCATTATTCCATCCCTGGGATGTTGGTATGATAAATTAAAAGAAAAATGTCAAATCATATCAGACAAAAATGTGCTTTGTGTTCTAATAAAGTCAGTACATATGAACTAAACAATAAGGCTCAGTAGTCAGGACTTTTGCTTAGACTTTGTCACGTTTGGAAGCAAGGACATGGGAGCCCCTGCTGTGTAAGTCAACGAAACATATTTTCCAATAAGATTTTATCATCCTCAGTGAGGGAATATTCAACTCAAAGTAACAAAGTGTATGATAAGCAGTTACAGACAATGAAATCGTTGGCCTGCTCTAAACACTTTCTCCCCCTTACTGGTTTCATTTCTGAGAGCACCTTGTGGTCTACTGTTGATCAGCTTGGGAAACATCTTTAACAGGATCATGTAAACTGAAAGGGATCCCAGAGTGCTTCACAACAAGCACATTTAGCTGTTAAAAGATTGACAACATCACGGAAGTATAATTTTTCTGAAGCAGAAAGACTGAAGTAGAAGAAGACAAGACACATAAACTACAGGCCTTCCTCATCACTACCAGATCCCTGGAAGAAAGTTTCCTATTTCTCTAAATCTCAGCTTTCACATGTGTATAAAGAGATAATTATGTGTAACTTCAAATAATTTCCATACATATAATTCCTATACATATTTAAACTGGTTCTGATTTTTATTTTTCTATATTTATCCTATTTCTTGAACCTGGAGACTCGCGTATAACCGTACAGAAAAAAAAAAAAA
The DNA here is from genome assembly GCF_001698545.2 of Rhinopithecus bieti. Taxonomy (NCBI): domain Eukaryota; kingdom Metazoa; phylum Chordata; class Mammalia; order Primates; family Cercopithecidae; genus Rhinopithecus; species Rhinopithecus bieti. The sequence continues at coordinate 407,770 of NW_016803481.1, read as the reverse complement.
AAAAAAAAAAAAAAAAGCCTTGACAAATTTAAACCCATGCTTAATTTAGAGTTTCTCAAGCTAAGCACTATTGACATTGTGGGCTGGATAACTTTTTGATATGGAGGGCTTTCCAGTGCACTGTAGGATTAGCAGCATCTCTGGCCTATACCCATTAAGTGTCAGTAGCACCCCTCAAATTATGAAGCAAAAAATATCTCCAGACATTGCCAAAAGACCTCTGGGATGCAAAACCATCCCTGGTTGAAAACCACGGCCTTAAATGCACATAACCCACATGAATCAAGGAGAGTTTCCTGAAATTTTTCTGTCTCTCACCTAAAGGTATAGATACACCACTGACCACTGGCTGCAATTAAAAAAGACTACTGATGATTAATGTGCATTTTATGTCTATTTTAGCTTTCAAAAATACATTCTTGTTTTGAATAAGATGCCACTCTTCACTATATACATGGATATGAGTTTGAATTTTCCCCCAGAAAATAGTATTGTTTGAATTCCACATGAGGAGACCAGCTTTCCTTAACATTCTCAAGGACTAACATCCACAGTAAAGACAAACTATTGTGCTGAAATAAAAAGCTGTTAAACTATGTAACCAAAGGCTTTTTCCACGCACTCAGATAGCACTCCCACACACATTATCCACTGAACTGACATAAACCTAAAACTTGCACATGGTCATGTGCACACTCACACATGCACACTGATATAATTTGAAAGCAACTCTCATTACTTTATTAAACATCAGTTCTGCTTCCATTTGTGATGGATGGAGACCACGTCAGCAGGAAGAGAATATAAAGTTATGTTGATTTTTCACTGTGCAAATGCAGGTAAATTATCTAAAGGTCAATTCTAAAAATAAACTGATAAGATGGAGGAGGTTGCTGGAGACAAGAGACTTAATAAACCCTCTGGTTGGCATATAAGTGCTTTTACAAAGCTGATTAACAGGAAGATTACCCCCGCCCTCCTCCAGGACAAACCCTTGATAGTTGCTAGGCCAGGCACATTTTTCTTTATCCTTTTAAAAGTAAATTTCCTAAATAATGCAAGGATGACAGTCTGGGAACTTAACATTTTTTACCTAATTGGCAACAAAATTTGTTCACAAACAAGAGAAACATTTTTGAACATTAGGAAGCCAGGACAGAAAAGGAATCTCACTTAGGAAGCAGAGGAGAGAGGGCAACAAACTGAATCAAATTTAACCATTTTTGTTTTAATCTTGGCCAGTTTAACATAATTAGTTGCTCATGTTCAACAGTTTCATTAAGCATTCTTCACTTTCCTTTGGCAATAATATTTACTCAAATATTAACTCATGATCATGACAAGTGTGATCTCTATTTTTATCTTTCTTACAATGTGGGAATTTGGTATGTATCCAGTTATTCTGTTAAATGAATAGAGTCAATTGGATCATTGAAACCCGTTTGAATTCACTCTTTCTTGCTTTCTTTTTCTTTCTTTCTTTCTTTTTTTTTTCTTTTTTGGCATTTATTCTCAAACATGAGTTTGGCTTCAAGTTTTTAGTTAATGTCAGGGTTCAGGATCTTCAATTATCTGAGCGCTTCATAGTCCTGATTGAGTCAAACTGGACAAATTTAGCAGTTCAATGGCACAGGATTTGTTTGGTAAAATGTAGCTGAATTCACTTATCATTCCATATTCATTTTGGTTATATTTTATGTGCAGTTAATGGAATCACCTTTGGGGCCATATACATCATTAAATTATGGATCACTTTCAATTTCCTCCTACTCATACTAAGTAAGGGCCTAGAAATAAACAACTCTCCTTGGGAAAGATCATTATTTTTATTTCTTGTTGGGTATCATTAGAATACATCTCACTCAGAGATATGCTCCCATCTACCCAGAGCTAAGACTATAATAATGCAGGTTTTTATTTTGGGAAAAAACCCATACACATACACACACAATATGGAGAAAGGGTTATGGTTGACATACAGCAGATGAAATGGCAAAGAATTCATGAAAATCTTTTCTGCTCTAGTCTTAGGATGTTTCTCTTTGGGTGTTTTCTCTTAAGATAATGAATAATGCATGCTTTGACTTATTGGTAGTGGGAAGGAAGTAAGAGAAAATGAGGAAATGCTTCTAAGAAGTAAAGGAACTGTTGGTCTCTGCATATTCCCTAAACAGCAGAATTTTTCAAAATAAGGTCTATAGACAATCTTCATCAAAATTATTAAGGAGACTAGCTCAAAAAATTTCTTGGCCCTGCTTCAAGTTTCCGAATCAGACTCTTTGAAGATAGGTTGAAGGCATGTGCATTTTTACAAGTGCTATACATGAATTTTATGCATACTGAGTATTAAAAAACACTGTTAAAAAGCTTGCAATGGAGATCACTGGAAAAAGAATCTCCATTCCAACATATACAGCAAGATGAGAATAATAGGCATTTCAAACAAATAAGCTCTGTGTTTGCATCACAAGGCTGTGATTATTAAAGTTTAAGACCCTATTCTTTCAGCAGTGGTAGGGAGCAATAACCATTTCGTCTGAAACCAGAATGATGAAGGCAATATAAATCAAACCTATTCCAGCAGGTTTCATTTGGTCTAATTTCTCTGCAGATATTAATCATTATACAGTTCTATACAAATGACATGTAACTCCATTGTAACTCAGGATACAGAATGTTCACTCTGGTTCTTTCTCTAGTGTGCTATTTTGACAATATAAAAGAAAATAAATAAATTGAAAATGTGGGGCATCAAGATTGCAAGTCGCCAATAATACCAAGACATTAAAGAGAGAAATGGCCCATGCTAAACCCGTAACCCAGCATGCAAATTGGCAAAAACATTTATCTGCCAAAGAGTCACCATAAGGAAAAATGAACTCCCTTCGTTTTCTTTTGAAAATTGGTGTGTCAGGTGGAGGTGACAAAGAATTCTTCCTAAAAATTCACAGAAAGAATCTTATTAATTCTAGTAAAGATCATCTAGAAGACTAAGGCTAGTCAAATTCCATGGCATGGTATATAGTGGCAGAAAATACCAGCACTCAAATTCACAGATCCACACTATAGTAGATACAAAGTTGGAAGGCTGGAATTGCAACAAAGGAAAATGTATAAGAATCAAAATTTGGTTCCCATTGTGGGAGCTGGTGTCAAGTAATTTTGCAAAACACCATACATGCCTTCCTTTTGTCTCATTGGAGCATGTTTTGTCTGACACCAACGAAGGATACTCAGAGAAGAATCTAAAGCCCAGGAAAGCAAAAGTAATCCAGAAGCACAGGAAGTAATGGGGCCCAGAACAAGCAACACACCTGTGCCTATGGATAAAGGTTCCTCTGAATCAAACAAGGCTAACTGAAAAGAGAAAAGTTCCATGTCAGCACCCTTTAATAAATGTGTTCCCCCAAAATGAATTGGTTGGAATAGATACAACTATGAAGGAATAAAGAGCAAAGGGAAAACTTATTATTTGTGCATTGTTCCCCCTTTTATTTTAATTCACCGTGCATGCATATTCAGTAAGATAACTGTGCCTATAGATACAAAGGATAACATCAGTGCATATATGGGAAGCCACTTCACTTCATTATTTTTTGACAGCATTTCAGTGCAATTTTTCCTAGTGGGGGAAGGAAAATCACACTACCATATGATCTAGTAGTTTTATATTCCTGTCTTCCCCTTTTCCTGCTGAATGTGGATCAGTTCATTTTTGATAGTGGGTAGAAGGACTTTGTAAATACGTTTCTGACTTTAGACGACTCACCTACCTTTAGAGAATGATCTCCCCAAGCTCACTGGATTTTAGTGGGATTTCCCAGAAGGCAATCTAAGTTGGGGCTCCACACATGTGATTCCCCATTCATTGTATCCATTTGATACTACTAATTTCTTTATATTAGCAATTTATGGCCCTTGTCATAACCAATGTTCTAGAAGCAAACCACATATATTTTTTGTTCAGAATTAAACAAAAAGTTCTAAAAACTATTTTAACTTCAGGGAAACATGCCCGAGTCACAGTGACTACCAGAGTTACTAGAGCATGTACTCTTATAACTCACTTACCCAGAACTCATTTCCAATGTTGCAGGCTACCTGAACCTCACTTGATAACTCCACTCAAAGTAGGTACTTTAAGCCTCCTCAGAGACTTTTACTGGCCAGGTCTATGTTCATCTCTATACCAACACTCACACAAATAAACGCCATGCTATTGTCTTAGTTACTTGAATATTTTACCATGGGATGGGTGCCAGCCGAGAGGTGGCCCAAAATAAAAAATATTGCTGTTGTGATTGTTTTAAACAGGTTTTCTATTCTAGCTTTGTTCACTGGGTATATAAGGAATGTCAGAGCAGAGAAAACTGGTGACAGGTCAGGGGTCAGAAGAACACTGCCATTAACACTCCTTTTGCAGTGTTTAATTTCCTGTTTAAAGAATGTAGTAGAAATATTGGGTTGACTATCATCTTAATTCTTTAATTCTTATGAGGGCATCTCTCTATCTTGGGGCCATTACAGTCAGGTCTGAAATTTAAGGAAGTTGGAACTTTGGCCATTTTAGTTAGACACCAAAGTCTTTGACAGCACTTCCAGTGACAACACAATTATCATATGACCAAAGTGAGTTTCAGGATATTTTCCCCAAACTCAACTTCTTGACCCATTAAGCTCTGTGATTCTTTGCAAGATCTTCTGTTATTAGGATGATGGTATTTTCATGTGCTATCAAGAAACATCGAAAAGAATGAAGACATACTGGTAGGCTTTACAAACAAAGCTATGTTGTAGTTAAGATCAAATATCTGCTAATATATTAATACAGAAAAGGACATCACTTAAATTGATAAATTATAATTCTCTTGACAACTCAGCTCCCAAGATATACTTTCTTTTTCACTTATATAAAACTTTAAACTCCATTCAAACCTTCAGGACAAGGAAACCTTAGGTGAGCCTGTCATCCAAGTGTGAAGGCGAGAAGTACAAAAATTCAGAAAAATATTCATATACTAATCATCACTAAGAACAGAAATCAAGACAGAACCTCTTACATAATAAATGTGCATCAATGAAAGATTTCAAAAGGAAGAAATTAGTCATTGTTTTCCTCCTACAGATATCATCCAATTGCCTTTATTACCTGTGATACACATACACACATGCACACACACGCAATAAAACAAATTAGGAGTGCTTGGCACACAATTAATAATTGACAAATCAATTTTTGGTTACCACTGAAATGCATGAGGAATGCTGAAAATAAAAACTGGTCTTTTAACCTTCATGTAGCACAAGTCTATGAAAGAGCTATTGGTACCTTAGTAAAATACAGAGTTACATGGATGGATGGCTATTAATGTTTTCTTTTTGGCTGTGTCTATACTGGTCAGGATGTAATTGAAAAAGATTGTTTCATTTAGAAATCTGAAACCTTAACTTTGGAGCTTCAGTTACCTTGTTGGGTTGTTACAGACATCATAAAAATGACACAGCTAAACCCTAGCATGGGCACAGCCAAACCCCGAATCCCAAAGGCAAACAAAAAAGGCTACCAGCAAGTAAAAATGTAGCTTCATAGTTTAAAATTTTTATAAGAAATTATTAGGTTGTATGTGGAATACAATTTTCTCTAAAACAAACAAAAGGCCGGACCCTTATTTGAGTACTGTGTGTGGTCCTTAGTTCCACAGCAACACAGGAACACAGAACTTAATGTGGATTATGTGGAAAGGCCACACCATTAAACTGTGGGCAGTAAGAACTCTGAAAACGTGGAGAGAAAGGTGATAATTTAGTTCAGGGTAGAGAAGGGTGAGTATGGAGTCATTTAGCAGAAAATTTTGAGAATACGAATGTTTGATTTTTTAACACAAAGAATGTTTGACCAGCTCTCCTCATCCTCTCTTAATGCAGACAAAGAGCAAAGCAGTAAAATGGAGCCTGAGGGTATTAATTTCAAAATAAGGAATACAATTTGTTGATGATGAGGGTCATTTGATGTTAGAAAGCGTTGTGAAGAAAGGTTGGGAAATCTTCCCAAAAGAATTTTAAGAAAGAGTCAGAAGCTCATCCATCTGAAATGTTCTAAGAGAGGGCTGCTGGGAGCAGGAGTACAGCCCTTGGGATGTCTAGGCCCTGGCATCGTGTGCGTAGTGTGTATATACATACTTAGTTGTGCTTATGTTGCACAAATACTCATGCATACGGAGTCAATATAAACTGGCACATATAGATTTGAGTGAAAAGTCATATAAATCTGCCATTCCCCCCTTACCCCATAAACAAAAGGAAAAAGCAAAATTTAAAATTCCAAACTTATGCCATTGGGCCAGATCCTTTTTTACCACACCCTCATTCAAAGGAGGGAGGTAGAAGATGAGAGAAAAAAACCCGGTTTGGGATAAACGATTCCCAAGGCCTCTCAGCTACTTTTATGTAGCTGACTCTCATTTTATATAAGATACTTAGCACATGGGACCAAGTAAACAAACAAATAACTAAAAAAGATTTTCTTGTACTTCCACATCTAGAAAGAAATCTACCCTGTGGATTTACATGTTAAGGTGAACTAGGTAAAGTAGGCAGTAGTATATCAATGGACTATTGTGTTCTAAGAAATGTGCATCATTCGTTGTATTTTTTCCTTTAAAATATGAATTCCTTGTAGGAGGTTAATTTCAAAATGAAGACTTTTTTTTTTCTTTTCCCACCCCCAGCCCTCCCTTATAGATGATACTTCCGTAAAAGTTCAGATTGCCAAGGATGTTTTCTCTCAGGAAACCGATCTGGAATTTTGATTTTTAGGAAATCCTGGATACATTTCTCCAGCTCCTCCTCAATTGACAGCTTTTCTTTAACAGCTTTTTTTTTGCTGCTCATGTTCGATTCCCTGGAGCCTGAAGTCAGAGTCCGGAGTAAGTCGCTTTTCCGTCGCATCTCTGACTGTTGGATCAGCTGGACAGGGCCCTTCTTGATGGGACGGTCCAGAGTCTGGATGTTGGTCTGGCGTGTCACGGGACCACAGATGACCGTCTCCTGGGGAGAGCTGGCCTCGGACTGACTGTCGCAGCTAGATGTGGAGAGGTCATTGCAAGACGTGCCACTCTCCCCTTCTTTGTCACCTTTGCCATTCTTGCAGCAGCAATCGCAGTGTGAGGGTGACCATCTGGAAGGCTCACCTGAAAAGAAAGCACAGGACCCAAAGGATTAATGCCAGCCAGGTCAGTTGGAGTAGCAGTATAGCACTTGGACATACACACAAACACACATAAGAGAAGCACCACGGAACCATGCTTTTAGAAAAAGTGGGGTGGTACCCAGGGTAGGCTGCAACAGGAGCGCCCAAAAGCCAAGTCCACGAGGGGAGGAAATTAATGATGGCATGCTATATAAGAGGAAATACAGTATAATGCTTGAGCCCATGAGCACAGGAGTCAGAAATACCTAGCTAACATCATTTATTAAGCTTGTCACCTTGGCACATTCCTTAGATTTTCAGAGTCAGTTTCCTCATCTGTGGTTTGAGGGTAATAATTTTCCTACTATCTGGAGTTATAGGAAGGAGTTAGATAAGTCAAAATTCTTAATGCAGTATCTCTCTCACAGTAAACTCTCAATAAAAGCTGGCCGATTTCCCATAGCTGATGGAAAGCTACAAGTGACAGCAGTCAGATACAACAGGAGGACGCTATCCAAGCAGAATGACAGTAACCAGGGAAGGGGGACTGACTCTGCACCTGTCCCTATCTAGGTATCCCTCAGCTCCCTGGTCCTTAACGAAAACTCTGTTAAAACTCAGTAGTTTCAATTTCAGTCTCCATACAAGGAAACTAAGACCCCAAGAGTTTAAGAAACTTGCCAGAGTTTGTACAATTTGAAAGTGGCAGAGCTGAGATTTGAATACAGATCTTCCAAGGGCCATAACCATACCAATTAACTATTTTATTCAGTATCCTTGTTAGTAAAATCTTTGCTTCTACTTCAAAACAATTTTCAGGTTATAACTTCTCTGAATTTCTTGTTAACCTCTCCTCAGACGTATTTGCTTTTTTCTCCTCTCTGAATTATAGTTCTACTTTGTAAGTTCCTCTATTATAGCACGTATTACACATGGTTATATATCATATTAGCTACTAGGCCATGAGCTCCTTAATATGAGCATAGTGAAGTATCTGTTGTTGTAATAGAGCAAATATGCCAAGGAACAATGTAGAAATTCCATAAAAGGCCATATTATAACTTTTAAGTACCTGGATCTAGCCACACCTGAAGCTAGTCTTGCCAGTGAACTTTTCATTTATATGATAAACTATATGCTGTGTTATTTTTTAAGCCAATGTGAGTCCCTCTTCTCCCATTCCTCTGAGTCTTGACTCATAACACTGCATTTAGCAATTTGAAGGCAGAGCAATGTTGCAGATGCACAGTGGCTCCATGAACCAGAAGAAAAAAAAAAAAAAAAAGTCCACAATCATGGCACAAAGCAACTTCCTAAAAATAAATTACTGCCCCCCACTTCCACCCTCTGAACAGCTACAGTCTTCCTGGAGTCATAAACTTAATACTATTTACTGATCATGTATTACATGCTGGGCACTTCTACAATTCTTTGTACTTAATCCATAAAAATAAAGAGAACAAATTCCTTTATGATATTGAGGACAAGGATAATGTAGTACCTTTATATAGTTTTAAAGGAGACCCCATTTTGGTTTACACCATATCTTATTCTCATGAATCATAGGTCACATTATATAGGATCTTACTTTATTGCCATTTCTAACACAATCAAAGTAGAGAAAACTTAGAATGAAAACTATTAGGAAAGTTATGTCCTATCTTCTTGTATAATGCCTGTTCTTTACACACTAAATGATTTAAACATATATACCTACTTATCTCCATACAATTTTAAAGAGAAAGTAAAACAAAAGTTTTATAAATCACAACTCCAGAAGTATTCCTAAATTATACCCACTCTTTCAAGTCACTTTCTAAAATGTGACTGAGTAATCATTGTGTTTATAAAGCCGTTAAACTAAATGCAACAATCCAATTAGCCAAAAGGAATCACAATAGCAGTATTGTTCTAGTTACCTCATGGTATTATACATTTTCCATGCAATACAGAAACTGTTCAGCATATACCAGCTGGTGACTGAAAATATCAGTAATAGAAAATGGTTTCTGTCTGCCAGTATACATTTTGAGGGCATCATTTTTTACCTTCACTAGGCAGAATCTGCTTCTGCTTCCCCAAACTTGGCAACCCCTATACCAAAATGACTTAACTGAGAAATGGTTCCAATGAATTGCGCTGAGGAAAAGTAATCACATCAAACCAGAGACAATCTGGTTTTAAACTTTTCTGAAAAAGTGCAGAAATTGAATTTAGCTTTTACAAAAAGAAAGAAGAGGGAGAGGGGAAATACAAAAAGGAAGAAGAGAAGAAATACATGCTGGGATACACCTATTACCTTAAAGCAAGATTACAAAATATTTTGGCCATAAACCCTGCTGAACCAGTAGAGAAGCAATTGCTGTGTCTTTTTGTCCAAGAGTCAATCACCTTCCCCATGGTTAAGTCATTTCATTCAATGGACCCAGAAGAAAACTTGAGTCTTCTACAAAAGTTTTTGTTTGGGTTTTGTTGTTGTTGTTGTTGCTTTTGAGACAGAGTCTTGCTCTATCGCCCAGGTTGGAGTGCAGTGCTGCTACGATCTCAGTTCACTGCAACCTCCACCTCCTAGGTTCAAGCAATTATCCCACCTCAGCCTCTTGAGTAGCAGGGACTACAGGCACCTGCCACCACGCCCAGCTAATTTTTTGGTATGTTCAGTAGAGAGGGGGTTTCACCATGGTCAGATGTGTCTTGAACTCCTGACCTCAAGTGATCTGCCTGCCTCAGCCTCCCAAAGTGCTGGGATTATAGGTGTGAGCCACCACACCCAGTCTTCCAAAAGTTATTTTAACAACACAAACACCATCATGTGAAGGATTTCTGTATATTCATGTGGAAAATTGCATGAAGCCTTCACTATGTGCCAAGCCAGGAACCTGGCAATGATGCAGTTATTTCCTCCCTGAACTGCTGGGATGATCATGTATTTAAATGTCATGTGGGATCCTCCTGCTGCCAAACAGAAGTATTGCTTTCTACTTATTCTAGGCACTATCACTATCAAAGGGAAATTGAACAACTTAATTCTAGTGGAGGTTGTCATGCTGCCGTGTTTCAAGATTGTATGAGAACATTTGACTGTTTTACTTGCCATCTATTTTGGCAAGATAATTTATGAGATGGCTTCTGAAGTCTATATATTATATTAAACCAAAAAAGAAAGATAGGATCAGAAGGGTCCCATCCAGCTCATCCAATATTATAGGATTAATAGTACTACAGCCCAAAGGTAGTCCTACATGAAGAGTTGTTGCGAAGTTTGAAAAATAATCAAACGTGAGAAGATAACCACCCCATATCTTTTCTAGGAGCACTGTCTGCCTGACTACCCTCTTCCCAAGAACCTAATTACAAGCAAAGAGGTTTTAAATCAGAACACAGAAATGACACATGTAAGCTCCAGACCCCTTTGACCTTGCAGTCCCACTGTGATGTGCTTACAAGTCTTGGAAATATGGAAAGATCTATGAAAGGTCAGTTCTATAACACAAAGTATTCTAGAATCCCCCCAATTATAGCAAATAACGATCTCATAAATACCTTGGTATTTCAAATTGCAACGTATTTTGCTTCCAATCTGCTGAGGTTTCAATACTGGCTGGAATAATTCTCTCCATTGGGGGAGAAAATAGGTTACAATTGATTAGCCAGATGTGGGAAGAAAACCATTTCATTCCAAGAAAAGTCTGATTTATTGATATTAAAAAAGCAGGAAATCTACTGCCTGTTTGGGGAGTTATTATCTAGTTGCTGGTCAGAGAGCCTAATAGCTCTACCTTGTTTTTTAATAAGTCATTGCTGAATCTGTTGAATATGATTTTTGGTGCCTGCTGCATAAGAGCGGTTTGATAAATGTTTGATGAATAATCAATGAATGAGCTGAACATATATGTTGAATTGTATCAAGTTGATAACATGGCAGTGCAGGTCTCAGGCGCCAGAGTCAGGCTTCACAATTTGTCACCTATGAGACCTTACGTAAATTAGTTCAACTCTCTGAGCCTCAGTTTACTCATCTGAAGAATAAGGCTGTTAATAGTATTCTCTTCACAGGGCTTTGAAGAAAATTAAATGAGGTAGCTAATGTAAAGGATGTTTCATAATTTGGGGCACACTAAGTATTCCATTCAGTTATACATCTTTGTTCTACTACAATCCTGACACTATTCTATATGAAGGAAACAAGTCAGGGGCTTGCTGTATAATTATAATGTTTCCATCAGTACACTACACAACTAATTCTTAGGTCTAGCTGGAATATCACATTAGTAATGACACTGATGTTACAGCTGGATGCATCAGGAAAATGTGTATTCAGTACTTAGTAATGTCTGCCTCAGCATAGGAATGGTGAGTGAGTGACCACAAGCACATACTGTGTGTGGCACATGGTATGTGAACAGGGGATGTTTTTGGAGAAAAAGGAGTCTTTACAGTGCAATGCTTAAAATTTCACAAATGGATGAGCTCTTCAGGATAAAAATTTACTTGAAAACACATCAAATAAACTCAAATCCAAAATGGGAAAGAATTTGCATTTTGGATTAAACAGGGAGAGGCAGGAAACTCAGTTATATTAAGTCCTTAAAGCCCTAAATCTTCAAGCATTTTACAACTTAGAAAAACTGAGGACTAATCAAGCAAATGGTATGATTAGACTTGGCCCCCTTCCATTATAGACCTCACTGTGTCAGTTCTTACTGATAAAGAAGAACTTAAACAGGAAAGACTACAGAATATTTCTCCTCTATGAAAAATTCAAACTGAGCTGAGTGAAACATGACTTAGCAAACTCACAAAGTGCTTATGCATTTTTAAAAGAGGCAGCTCTGCAATGTACCCACACTTCAAATTTTCCACCTGCTAATGGCTGTGAGCACAATGCACATCATTTACTGCAACAGCTGGGAAAACTGCTTTTCCCTGTCTTCTCTGTCAATGATGTAGGAGCCTGCCAGTCTGGGAGCTAGGTGGCCAGATTTAATTTATCGAGGCTGCTGAAAGGCTTTCTTGGTATCCCAGTTGAAAAGTCAATAATGGCCAAATTGATGTTTTTATAATTCTGCTAACCTTGAAAAAGATATTGCATACTGAGAGATCGGGAATAGGCAGGCTATGAGAGCTTCTGAAAAAAGTTTGTCTTCAAACTTGACAATCATCGCTTCTTGCTTGCAGTTGACCTTTTTTACTCATGAACAGTTGGCCTTGGAGGGGCCCAGTGGGAGCTTCTACTGAGAGATGGTTAGTATGGGCAAGAACAGACAGTTAAACTATCCATGCATCCATCAGAGTCAGTCAGGAACACAGGCACCCCACCAGTTACCTGAACAGGGAGAATTTAACGTAAGTGTTGGTTAGACAGATATGGGAGAAGTGAAAATGCAAACAGGTAGTAGTAAAGAGACAAAGATAGTGGCTACACGAGGTGGTTACCATCCTTAAGTCTAAGGAGACAAGTAAAAGAAGATGCAGTTATTAGAACCTTAAATCTTAGAGGAGGCATTGTGTGGAGGTTGGACCCAGATATCTGAAGAGGGCATGTGGCCTGCTGGTGCTGGTGTCTCTGAAGCAGCCTGGCTCTGGGGATTATAGAGGGGAAACAAGGGAAACTGGAACCAACTGCTTTTGGAGTAAACAAAAGCTGAGTTGACGCTGATAGGAGCAAGCAAGGAATTCTTCCCATGTTTTAGTGTCTACTTCTAGCACCCCCTATTGACAGAGCCTAACAGAAAGCCAGCTAGGCAAAGGAAAAGTGTAGTCAGCCTGTTTGGTTAACCCAAATCCCAGTCCTGGCATCACAAATAGAGTATAAAGGGATGTGTTTGGCGCTGAGAGACAACACCTTAATAATCAGGACACTCCCTGCGAGGGATGCAAAAGAAATGAAAGACACTCTTGACCTGCAGGAATGTGTGCTCTACTGTACAAGCTAGGAAATGAAAATTTAAAAAATAAATAAATAAATAAAATAAAAATCACCTCAGTTCAGCTCCTGCCCTGCCAGCCATTTTTTATACTTCAAGGTTTTGTGTGTGATCTTTCCTTTACCAGCCACGCATCCTTCTACTTTCAAGCTAGCCTCAACCTCCTGCCCTTTGCTTTCACAGCACCATAATGTATAAACATGGGTGGGTTTCTAGGTTTATTGGCTTAATGTCTGTTTTCCGCACTAGACTGTAAGGGATGTGCTTGTTTCCCTCTGAATTCCAGAGTATGCTCCAGGGCACACACAGATCAGCATGCCAGGGCGTATAGTAGCAGATGCTCATTGAATAGCTGCATGATAAATGAATGGGGGAGGAAGCCTGTTATGTACAGAAAGCGAAGTTTAGTTTAGAATGTGTGAATGTGTGTGTGTGACAGAGTAAACCTTTCACCCAAAAAGAAAAATGGATTGAAAATGCTGACATGCAAAAGACATTAGAATGGAAAATATTTAGGCATATTGCTAGACAGTCAATGTACATATGACAAAAACATGCTGACCCAGAGAGGAAAATGGCAAAATCTACAGGCCTATCAAGAACTTTAAAAGTGTTTTACATTTATTATATATATATATATATAGTGTTATATATATAAAATATACATTATACATAAAATGTGTGTATATATTATATATATAATACATATGTATATATATAAATTGACCATCACTCAGTAATTTATTAGTATAAACATCCCTAAAGCATTGAACAATTAGGTAAAAAATTAACTTCCTTAATCATTTAGCCCATGGTTCCTGTTTATATAATTTCCCTATTTGATAACGATCAGGCCTACCCTCTCAGCTCCGGAGCTTCCACTGTTAGATGTAGAGCAATGCGACGATTTGTATAACTGCCTTGCTCTCTTAAGTGTTCCTTGATGACACATGTATTCCACTTTCCAAGTCATTTTTGGTTTTTTCTTGCTTTCTTCCTCATTTTATTTCCTCATCTTAGTCTCAGCTGTTTTGGGCTAAGATCACACTTGATTACTTCTGCCCAAAACATATTTGTTTGCCTACTTCAGGTTCAGCAGCTCATCCTGACCCCTTTTTACGTTAATTTTACGTTAAATTTTAAACGTTAAATTCTCCCTGTTCAGGTAACTGGTGGGGTGCCTGTGTTCCTGACTGACTCTGATGGATGCATGGATAGTTTAACTGTCTGTTCTTGCCCATACTAACCATCTCTCAGTAGAAGCTCCCACTGGGCCCCTCCAAGGCCAACTGTTCATGAGTAAAAAAGGTCAACTGCAAGCAAGAAGCGATGATTGTCAAGTTTGAAGACAAACTTTTTTCAGAAGCTCTCTACTTGGTCCTCTTCATCCTAGAGACTTCCTTTTTCATTTTTCTTTTCACTGATTTTTTTTTGTAAATTGGAACAAGTCTCTCAAAGCCTGCAGCTCCTCGCAATCAATATCTCGGCATCTTTTGTCTCTTAAAATGAAATGTATATGTATTAACTACTGAGTTTGTGTGTTCCATTCTTCCAGTAAAAGCCTCCTTCTTTCCCTTTCCCTATTTCACATTGCCCTTAAATGACTGTCAACCATGGTGGTAGTACTTCTCAGAGGGGCACACACGGCACCCCCATATTTGAACAGAGTACTCCCCACCCCCTGACCATAGTGGGTGATTCAGGTAAGTGCATGAGACTCAGGACGGGTGAATCCAAGTCCTCATTGGGACTGTTCTGGTGAAATACGGTGGTGGGTCATACGTGCTCTATGATTTGGGAGGTTGCCAAGCTAGGGGTATGTGAGCCCAATTGCCATCTTCCATACCTGATGGGAGGACTTTCAGTCAGAAAGAAGCCAAGTGAGACAGGCAAAGCTGGGAAATAGTGAAGAGACAGAGACCTACATCTAGCAGTATTTAAATGGGCCCAATCCCTAGGTTTATGATTTTATCTTTTGGTTTAATCTAGTGGGAGTAAATTTTATGTTATAACCAGAGTCCTGGACACTACATTAAATTCATGTAAATGCACTTACTATCTGTTTAATGTACTCTTTTTATCCTCTGAGCACCTATGCAACTCTAGCACTCATATTGGTCAATGCTTTAGGGGACAGGCACTATTACTATTGCTAAGCTACTTTGTAGGTAACCTGTTTCTTCTCTGGAATGGTAACCGCTTTGCTATACCAGTCCCAACATATTTGACTAACACCTCAAAAGATGTACTGTAGCTCCCTTGCTACCTATTGTGCATTGTGATTCCAAAAGTGAATAAGGTAACAGTTAACTCTTCCAAACCAGAAACTTGGTGAAATTCTAATAGATATTATTTATTGAGAACTCCCTCTGTCTTGTTATTGTGTTCAGCACTTTACATAATTTTATCTTCACAATAATCCTGTTACTGAATGGTGAATTAGTAATAATCTCATTGGTCAGTTAGGATGCTATTCTTTTTTTTTCATGGAAGAAGAAACTGTGGCTAAAAGTGGTTAATTATCTGATCCAAAGTTATAAAGTTGACAAGTGGTGAGAATTAAAACTCAGATCTTTTAAATACAAAGCATCTGCTTTTATTTAGTGCACAGAATATCCAAACATGAAAATTTTCTATGAGAGATATTTAAAAGTATTAACAGAGTAAAAGAGTTTAAATATTGACGTAAAACATGACTGCCCCAGTGATTCCAGCCCTTCAATAACTTCTAAAAGTAACCAGCTATTTGAACAACTTAAAAGCTCAGGCTTTCTTAGGTCTTTTATCATTATATTTATATATAAAATTTAAGTTCCCTTCCCTCTACCCATTGAAAATAATTGAAAAGGACTACCTGAAGGATACAGTGTCAGTGGTTCTCTTCCTGATGTGTGGGACATTTTGTATCCTTCCACCATTACTCAGTTCTACCAGGGCTTCCTTGGTAGTAATCACCAGTGTGTGAAGTGTGCACTTAATTAGCTCATGAGAAAAAAAAAAAAAACCCCTTGCTAGTGAATTAAGATATAATATTTGCTCATATTGCTTAATGAATACTCAACAACCAACCAGTATGTGATATCTCCTCCAACAGGGAAAAAATATATGGCCAGGTGGGCTGGCTCATGCCTGAATCCCAGCACTTTGGGAGGCTGAGGCAGGAGGATCACCTGAGGCTGGGAGTTCGAGACCAGTCTGACCAACGTGGTGAAACCCCGTTTCCACTAAAAATACAAAAATTAGCCAGGCATGGTGGTGGACACCTGTAATCCCATCTACTTGGGAGTCTGAAGCTGGAGAATCACTTGAACCTGGGAGGTAGAGGTTGAAGTGACCAGAGATCACACCATTGCACTCCAGCCTGGGTGACAAGAGTAACCAATCTACAACAATCTATGGTTTATTGGCAAATGCAAACTTAAACTTCTATTAATCCTCCTGGTTAAAAAAAAATAAAAAGTTAAATTCAGAGCAATTGTTCAAGAGCTACAGAACCCTGTGAATTTTGTGAGAAATGCATGTGGAAAAGAACTATCTTAAACATTTATGAGTCATAAACTACTTGGAAGGAGTGAGGGTTGACCAGAAAATGTAGAATGTATGAGAAGCATGGCCATGATAAGACCAATCAGGATGCTTATGCAGAATCTCAATGCTGGCGTCGACCCACATGATCGCGCAGCAGTGGTTTGAAAAGAGAATCGTGTGAGACCCAGAAGAGACCTGAGAGGCCACAAGAGGCCCTCATTTTACAATGAGGAAACACAGCTTGGAGAAAGAAAGGGTGTCAGATATACAGCTGGGAAGTTGCAAAGCCACTTGGGCAGAAGGTAAATACAGCAAAATCAGCTGGACGGTGTTTCATATCTGGACAATCTATCATCTAGGAAAAGGAATTAAAAAGCTCTGAAAAAGAGTCCATTGTTGAATACAGTGAAGATAAACACAGGACAGGGTACTCTGGAGAAAGAAGATTCCTGAAATATGATCACATGCCTAATGTCCAGTAAGGCAAGAGAGAAAGAGAGAAAGAAAGAGACTATGTATGTGATAAGACTGATCTACATTTATCAAACACCTATCCTGTGCCACACATTTTACTTGTATTGCTTCATTGAATCCTTGCAATCAGCAAAGGGAGGTAAAAATTGCAATGCTTAATGTCTACCTCCTAGGGCAAATAGGTAGCTAGAGAAGAACAAATGCTCCCAGATGCCAGAATGGGTGACCTTCCATCACAGGGATTTACTCATAATCAAGATCTAAAAGACTTTCTTTTTAAACTGCATATATTTTTGGGAGAAGAATAAATCTCAGACATCTCAGTGTGAATTAGTTTATCACAGTACTCGGGCCCAACTGAGAGGGAAACCTAGAAACTCACATTAGTGATCAATGCCTAGCAAGTGGCAGAAAGAAGAAGAAGGAGGAGGAAGAGGAGGAGGAGGAAGAGAAGGAGGAGGAAGAGAAGGGGAAGGGGAGAAGAAGAAGAAGGAGAAGGAGAAGGAGAAGAAGAAGAAGAGGAACTTGCTGGATTAATGAACGTGAGCACCTATCACATGTCATGTGTGATAGTAAGTGCTTTACATTTTATCTTATTCTAACAACACTCTAAGTCAGGGCGCTATTGACATTTGGGCAGAATCGTTCCTTGTGGGGACCATCCTATGCAACGTAAGACATACGGCGGCATCTGTGGCCTCTATTCATTTATTGCCATTAGCACCTCCCCTCCTCAGTTGAGGCTACTAAAAATGTCTCCAGATATTGCCAACTGTCCCCTAGGGGTAAAATTGCCTCCAGCTAAGAACCGCTGCTTTCAAATAAATATTCCTATTTTATTGATGAGGAAACAATTTCATAGAATTTTACTAATTTTCTCATGGCTCAGAAAACTAGTAAAAGGCCAAAGTAGGATTTAATTTTTGGTAGATCCAACTTCAAGATTAGTGCCTGTTCCATCACTTATGTTGTAATGCTCCAGAAAAATGGTGCCTTTCTGACAGGAATGTATTGGGCAAAGACCCAGCCATTATATTCACAATAACTTCCAAAAGAAGCCCGATGAAAGTAGATGAAGGAAATTAAGTTGTCATTTCATTTTTCACGAAATGGAAAGAACGCCTCGTTTTCACCATACTATCTTCACATGATAACAGAATAGAAAGACTGACAAAATTTAGCAGCTCTGCCTGAACATGTATCTCTGCTGACTAGCTACTAAGAAGTCATTATTCCTTTAATTAGGATTTTTAAGTGGAGCAAAGATTGAGCTAACTAAATGTTTTTCCCATATAGGCAGAGCCTATGTTGGTATTATGTAAAAATAATAGACATCTTTATATTGAATGTTTACTACATGTCAGTTGTGTTCTAAGCACTTTCCTTACAGAAGCTTATTTGAGATTTATAATGTTCCTATGAATCAGACTCTCTTGTCATGCACAGTTTTCAGAAAAGCTAATAGGCACAGGTAGGTCAGCAACTAACCCAAGTATTTCAGAAGTGGAGCTGTGATGAAGACTCTGTCAGTGTGACCCCAGAATTTCCATAGAAAAGCAGGCACTAAAGCCCAGTGAATGGCTCAGAGCTTGGGCTTTGAATCAAAGAAATAGGAATCAGCTCTGCTGGTAACTTGCAGCTTCTTCATTAAAAAAAATGTTGGAAATAAAAATGCTTCTCTAATAGCAGAGTGAGAATTGAATGATATGATTTGTCCACAGCATGACCACAGTGCCTAGAAAATACTCAATGCCCATTTAATAAGATTTTAGAAGATAATTGTTTTTGATACCTACATTGGCATGTTTAATATTAACCACAATATGTAAACACTTACAATAAAAGGCAAATTCAATAGAGATAACTATATAAATAATACCTTGCTTCTTCTGCTTGTCTTTCAACAGACAGTCTACTCAAAACCCACCTTCATATCACTTAACTAATATCTCTATTTTGTACCCTCATCATGGGCTTTCTACCAAAGAATTAATCCCATTTGCATAGATTGATAATATTTAGGAAAACACCACTGATGCACAAGTCCACAATATAAAAGTCTCCTCCTCTTGGCTCATGGACAAAGATTGCCATATTTGACCTGCAGTGACTCTAAGAGCAGTACAATTTTTAAAAGAGGGGATAAATTGTGCATTGTGATAACAGTTGATTGTTATTCCTTTATATATGATTTGTCTTTGATTATTAAATCACATTAATTTCACACAAATGCATAACATCACAAGATTGCTTGATTCCCTCTGATTGGGAAAAACACCCATCAAGTATGGAATCCACTATTATCTTCATGGTTTATTCACTTAACACAGGCTTTCAAGTGTTGACAGATATAGTCAGTGACCAGTGAAAGCAAGGGTGTGCCACTTACGTAAATTCGCACTAAGAACTTCAAGACCAGAGGGCATGGAACACAAATAGTATGGTCATTGTGGTAACCGTTGGAAGCCAGACTGAGAGATGTCTCTGTTTTTTGTTTTTTTAAATATATTCTTCTATCTGCATTGATGTAATTGTCACTGGGTAATATACTCTTATTTGCTAACATTTGGAAAAATTAATGAAAAGGACTTTTGTTTTTTAAGAAACCAAAAGAGAATGATTCTAAATAATAATAATAATAATAGCTCTGGTGGCTGGACTTTTCTCCCTTCTTCTCTCCCATCTTAACCAGGGAGAAAATTTTCTCTTTCTCATCAAACCATGATGACTCTAATGGCAATGAGAATTCCTGAAAGAGATGGTAAAATTTTTAGTTGAAAACTCAAAAGTGGTGCAAAATCTTTTTCAGATTGATTAGCTGGCAAATATTAAATCATTCAGTTTAAAAACTGTAATATTGATAAATGTGGCCCAAAGTGATGGGAGTCACAGACTGATGTAGAGACAAAGGAAGTGAGGAGAGTGACAACAGTGAGGGCAATGAAAACCTGAAGACAAAGAAATGCAACTACAAATACTAGTACCATAATAACAGGAGAGCAAATGTGAGACAGTAAAGGAAGCAAAGAAGGAGTTAGTAATGGAAGAGAAAAGACAGAGAAAAAAAAGGTAAAATGAAAAATGCCAGGGTAGACCATGACAACGGAATCAATTCCCAAGCAGAATTTGGAAAACAAATGATGAAACACCAGAATAGTATTATAAGAAAACAAAGTATCATTCTTAAGGCTGCAAAACTAGGGCACCCAGTATGACTCTGGAGAGCGGGGGAAGTTCTGGCAGTCTTTCTGGAGGAAGTGGCATCTGGCTTTAGACAAAAGTGATAATTAAATAAAGGTGAGTCAAGGGAAAACAGACCCATAAATATTGTATGAGACATTCAAAATAGTGTGCTCCGTGGCCAGGGGTGAAAGAAAACATACTGCCTTTGGGGAGCTAACAGTAGTTGACTGGTGGCTAAAGAGTGAGTGTGAGGGTGGCCAAGGTGAGACATGGAGTCTTGTCTCCCTGTTAAAGAGGACATGAGGAGTCACAGCAGAGTGACCAGATCATTAGTGTGTCTAGAAAGAGTGGAGAATGAATTGCTATAAGAAAGGACAGAGGAGTCAAGGACCAGTTAGGATATTGTTAAAACAGTCCAGGTGAGAGGAAACAACAGCCAAGGGTACTGGTACTGAAAATGGAAAGAAGAAGCCAGATTCCACAGCATTCAGGAGGTAGAAGTTACAGATATCAGTGAGGAGAGGAGAGAAGTGTGCAGAGTGGTCCCAGAGATGTCTAGCTTGGGCAGCTGGTGGGTGCATGGTGCTTTCATTCTCTGAGGTAGGCGATCTGGGAAGGGAAAGAGGCTGGGGAGTGGGGGTATGGGAAGAGGATAAAGGTGATGAGTCCAATTTTGGAATTGCCGGCCTGTAGAACATCCAAGGCCATCAGTCTTGGTCTCTCTTCTTGTAAACACTATTTGAAATTCCCTTTTTCCATGATTGTCCTGTAATTCCATAAAGACCCCTTTGTTCAATAATTATTTGTGACATGCATGCATCCATACAATTATGCAGCACAGCCTGGTGCAAAACAGAAAATTGACCTTAGCAAAATAAATGCACAGTATCTTACATTTTTTTGTAAGAAATTTAATTCTTGGCCGGGCGCGGTGGCTCAAGCCTGTAATCCCAGCACTTTAGGAGGCCGAGATGGGCGGATCACGAGGTCAGGAGATCGAGACCATCCTGGCTAACACGGTGAAACCTCGTCTCTACTAAAAATACAAAAAACTAGCCGGGCGAGGTGGCGGGCGCCTGTAGTCCCAGCTACTCCGGAGGCTGAGGCAGGAGAATGGCATAAACCCGGGAGGCGGAGCTTGCAGTGAGCTGAGATCCGGCCACTGCACTCCAGCCCAGGTGACAGAGCAAGACTCTGTCTCAAAAAAAAAAAAAAAAAAAAAAGAAATTTAATTCTACTCTTGTGCTAATCTTGACTTTCATTACACTATAAGTTATTTAAGTTCCTGGAAGGTAAGATCCCACTTGAAAGAGAGTTCCTGGCTGAAGATTATGTTTTTTTCATTCTGACAAAGATATGAGAAGAGCCATGGCTTAACAGAAGAAGAGAAATCATGGTATCTGGTATTTGTATAACAATGCTTACTAGATTATAGACCATTTTTATTAATTGCACTCCATTTGATCTTCACATTCATTCACTAAGCACCAAACTAACATTTGATTGATCTCTGCCAGACACTCTCTAGGCAATGGTTACACAGCTGGCCACAGGGATTTTACATTCTAGTAAGAAAGATGGGCCGGGTGCAATGACTCATGCCTGTTATCACAAGACTCTGGGAGGCCAAGGAGAGTGGACCACTTCAGGTCAGGAGTTTTAGACTAGCCTGGCCAACATGGAGAAACCCAATCTCTACTAAATATACAAAAATTAGCTGGGTGTTGTGGCGTATGCCTGCAATCCCAGCTACTCAGAAGGCTGACGCACAAGAATCACTTGAACCCAGGAGGCAGAGGCTGCAGTGAGTTGAGATTGTGCCACTGCACTCCAGCTTGGGTGACAGAGTGAGACTCTGCCTCAAAAACATAAAATGTCAAGTAGTGATGAGGGCTATGAAGAAAAATAAAACAGTATGTAGTGGAGTGAGTTGGTCGAGAAGATTGCAGTGTAATAGATAGTGTTCAGATGCCATGGCCAGGGAAATTGACATTTTGATTGGGACTAGTATCCAAAAGAAGCCAACCTGTGAAGATCATGTATTTAATAGAAGTCTTTACAGGGAAAAAGAACACTAGATGCAAAGGTCCTGTGGTAGAAACACAAGATAGCATATGCAAGGGAAAGAAAGAAGACCTGTGGCCGGGTGCGGTGGCTCACGCCTGTAATCCCAGCACTTTGGGAGGCCGAGGTGGGTGGATCACGAGGTCAGGAGATTGAGACCATCCTGGCTAACACAATGAAACCCTGTCTCTACTAAAAATGCAAAAAATTAGCCAGATGTGGCGGCAGGCGCCTGTAGTCCCAGCTACTTGGGAGGCTGAGGCAGGAGAATGGCGTGAACCCGGGAGGCGGAGCTTGCAGTGAGTGGAGATCGCGCCACTGCACTCCAGCCTGGGTGACAGAGCGAGACTCCGTCTCAAAAAAAAAAAAAAAAAAAAAAAAAAGAAAGAAGACCTGTATAGCCTGAATGATCAAAAAGGAGTGAGCAAAGATGAGATTGGAGAGGGAGACAGGAGCCAAATCATTTAGGGCCTCAAAGGCTACAGTTAGGAGTTAGAATTTTTCACCAGTCAATAAAATGATGATTTTCCAGGAAATTGCATGATTCAATTTGTTTACAAGGTTCCTCTGGCTGCTATCTAGAGAATGGAGTATAGGGCCAAGCACAGTGGCTCACACCTGTAATCCCAGCACTTTGGGAGGCTAAGGCGAGCAAAGCACCTGAGGTCAGGAGTTTGAGACCAGCCTGGCCAACATGGTGAAACCTTGTCTCTACTAAACATACAAAAATCAGTGGGATATGTCGGTATACACCTGTATTCCCAACTACTTGGGAGACTGAGGCAGAAGAAGTGCTTGAATCCAGGAGGCAGAGGTTGCAGTGAGCCAAGATCGCACCACTCCACTCCAGCGTGGGTGACAGAGCAAGACTCCGTTAAAAAAAAGAAAAAAGAAAAGAAACCTCCTGTCTGGATTATAGATGAACAAGAATTGAGCCAGGGAGGCCTACCATTACAGGTGTTCAGGCAAGAAATGATAGTGACTTCTAGGAGTGAGAATGGAGAATTAGGACTTTCTGACATAGATTTCCAGATTCCCATTTTACAGATGACAAAAGTGAGGCTCATAAATTAGCCGTCCCAATAAAATGATTGTTCAGAAGTCTTCAACAAAGATTACTTTTTGACAGAAGATGCTCTGGCTGTCTGCAGCTCCTATACATCCTCTATACAGAATACTTATTGGTTAGTCCTTCTGCTGATCTGCACCTGCTGGGGTTGTTTGATTGGCATTGCAAACTAGAGCCTGGAGTTTAATTCTACAATCAGGAATCATTATATTGTTTGTAAACAATGACAGACTATGATAAATATGCATTCTGGTTAATTACTGCCTTCCCATGTGCCATCTTTACTTTCTCATTTCCATCATCCTGTCACGTCTTAATACCTGATTGTGGGTTCTCTACAAGAGGGGCAGAAAGTATAGCTGCAGATACATTGAACTGCAAGAAGAGAGCCCTGTACTCTGATGGGCTCTTAGGAACAGGAGGCAAACCTGAAGCTCAAACATTAAAAACTGACAGACAGTATGTTCAGGTTTATACCATTCTTTTGGTTTGTACATTAGGTTTTTATTCGAGAGTTTCTAATAGATTTCTATTGGACCCCAGCACCTGAAGCTGGATGAGTAAGCACGTAGTAAACTGAGTTCCACCAGAGTCTAAGACATTTGGCTTTTCTTTTTTCTAAACAGGACCAAAGAGTAGTGAGTAAACATTCTAGGATGGGATTCCTATATCTATGGAACAACAGCCTCTGCGACAGAAATCTTGGAACTGAGAAAGTCTCCATATGGCTTATTAAGTACCATCAATTCACATATGGTGCAGTACAGGTGTTGTATAAATCAAGTGGCAGTACCTAAGAAAGGTGGTTTTGCCAGGTAGAATTGAGTACCCAGTTGCAAGGTCGGATGAATCTCACTATAAATCGCACGACACTCTGCTACTTCTCAGTGGGTGATCTGAACGAGTTATTGAACCTAGTTTGCTCACCTGTAACATGGGGGCAATAGCAGTACCTACCTATGAGGTTGTTTGAGAAATAAATGCAAAGTGCTCTGCTTGGTGCTTGGCCTCCCATAACCACTTAAATAAATAAATTTGTCATTGTACCAGTTCTTCTTATGATTGTTACTAGACTGCTAGTTTCTTAAGGATTTTTCTTTATTCTGTTTCTCTCATGTGAAGAGAATGAATTTGCACATAAAATGTGAAATGGAAATTCTTCTGACTACCCTGTGTGTCAGAAAATGGCTGGCCTGGATCTCTGGAAACAGGGAAGGACTTGAGCAAATGTGCCCTTGTTACACCAATGGGCAGTTGTCTGCACCAGTTATGGTATAAGACCAGCATCCCAGGCCTAATCTGGTGCTGTCAAGTTATACGACCATGGCCAAATTTTTTAAATCTCTGTTTTTCTTATCCCTAATTTTAACAGGATTATTGGCCTACACCTTGCCAGTTTCTTTACAGCAAATGGAATGTCCATGAAAACATTTTGCAAAATAATGACAATATCACAACATATATATATATTGGTATAAAATTAGTATCCCTGTTATTTTCAGTCTTCACTTTAATCTCATTGGCACTAAATTATTCTCCTTAACAGGAGAGAAGAGGCTCTTGATCTGATATTTGATTCTCTGCTTAATCTGGTTTCTCTCTACTCCCTGTATTACTTCTTAGTGTTTGTACATTAGGTTTCTCACCTCATTAACGTCAGTGTCCTTTGTGCCTAAAATGCCCTTCCCATCCCCCTCCTCCCTTGACCTGGGCAACCTGTCAATGAAGAACCAGCTTAGTTGTACCTTCCCCAGGGTTTCTCTTCATTTCTACCATTCCTAACTCCAGTGCCCCTAGAGGCCACCACCTTTCTGACCTCCCATTCATCTGGGGCATGTCTCTCTTGCACTACAGCATTGCTTTGTAAATGGCTTCTATATTAGACTCTGAGCCCCTGACCATCTTATCAGAGACCATGCTTATTCATCTTCTCTCTTGACAGCAGAGCAAAGTATTTGGCATGTAAGGGCCACCTGGCCCCAGTCATTGGAGGGAGCGAATAAATGAAACAACTTTTAGTTGATTAAGTACCCAATCACAGATTTGATAAGTGTGCATTACATTTAAATACATATAGCTAAGGGATTATCACTTCTCCATTACAAATTTGTATTTTATTCAAATATAGCTTGTTTCCTCAGCTACCTCACTTGAAGCTTAAACTTCATTTTCCATCTATGGCAATGTGGATATTTTATTTAAAACATTTCTGTGTTCCCCCACCTTTCAGATATTTAAATACTACTTCTGAATAAAAACAGTCTGTATAGTGCTAGGTGTGACAGAATATTGAGGGAAAACAATTTTAAGTGTCTGTCTTTTCAAATACTTATCTTTATAGTCATTACAGAAGGATTTTATTGTTTTGTTTGCTTGTTTTACACCCACCAGGAAAAAAACAAGAGTTTTGTGGCGTAGTCTCAAAGATAGTGTGTCAAAATGAATTCAAAATCCCAGACCGATGCAACTATAAATTTATCAGTCAAAAATACATTCACCAGTTAAATGAAGTCACTGAATCATGCATTAACTAAATGAATAGTAAACCTGAGACTATAGCAATTTACCTTCCTCAACTGAGTGAAAAGTAAGCAGGAGAAGTCTGATACTCAAATTGCATTGTCATAAGGCCCTAATGAGTTTAGTTTAGACTAAGTCCTGCCTACCTCCGACCCCCCATGTGTGTGTGTGTGTGTGTGTGTGTGTGTGTGTGTGTGTGTGTGTGTGTCGGTGGGGAGGGGGGCACTGAAAAGGAACAAAGTGATAGAGCAAGTCAGAGAGGTGAAAAAGTGCACATATTTTAGTGAGCTGAGAGGTTGTGTTTTCATTCAGTTGATTTAGTTTAAAAAGCATGTGTGTATTTTCTTTATGTATTAATATTTTCTTCCAAATTTTTAGTGTTAAAATAAAAACAATAGTACACTATTCTCATTCTATCCCTATTGTACAAAATACGAGCAAAATTACAGTTTGTGTTGGGGGGGTGGTTGTGAGGGAGACAGAAAATATATAAAGAATTAAAGAATAGTAAATTATAAGGGCCTTTTTAGATATACCTAGAGAAAAGGGTTAAGCTCCAAAATCATACCCCATTCCTATCATTTAGGGAGGTGTGTGAATCAGATATTTATAGCTACATGTAAGTGTGGTACAATTTTATTTGCTTTTATTTATAGAGGTACAATTTTTAAGTGGCATAGTATGAGACACAGTAATGGCTCGCTGTCTATCTGTGAATCGTATTTGCGTTTTTCACATTTCAAATACTGGGCACAGTGTTCGCTTCTGTGATCCCATTGTAGAAGAATCAGGCATGATCCCAGGACACTAGGATAAATATGCCTGCTATACTCAAGACATTTGCAGACAGTCCACTCCCAATTTATGGAAGTCCTTTCTTTTTTTTTTTTTTTTTTTTTTTGAGACGGAGTCTCGCTGTGTCGCCCAGGCTGGAGTGCAGTGGCGCGATCTCGGCTCACTGCAAGCTCCGCCTCCCGGGTTCCCGCCATTCTCCCGCCTCAGCCTCCGAGTAGCTGGGACTACAGGCGCCCGCCACCGCGCCCGGCTAGTTTTTTGTATTTTAGTAGAGACGGGGTTTCACCGTGTTAGTCAGGAGGGTCTCGATCTCCTGACCTCGTGATCCACCCGCCTCGGCCTCCCAAAGTGCTGGGATTACAGGCTTGAGCCACCGCGCCCGTCCTGGAAGTCCTTTCTTAAAGATCAGAGGCTGTCAAGCCTTCACCTCGGTGCTTAAATGCCCTCTCTAAACTTGGCAGTCTTGCCTGGAAACATTCCTCCACCCTCCTGCTAACCTTCTGGACTGCTGCAATTACTTGCTTTCCCGCTCACTCATCACAGTCAACCCATCCTTCAGTTTCAACTCTCTCCATCCCACTACTGGTTCAACTAATCCTGCCTTCATCCCATTGCTTAATAAGACTGAACCCAGTAGTTGTATCTTGCCCCACATGAAACTCTGTCATTCAAGTCTTCATTGAACTTTCTTCTTTCACTTTTCCACTCCACTTTCTCTTGGTCCCCAAATTATCTGCCAATATGATATTCGCCACAACAAGAAAATGCTTTGATATCTAGTAAAAATAAGTACTGTTGCAAAAATTGAATGTGCCCCCACCCTTCATCATATGATGCTGGATACCACAACAAGTAACCCATTAAATATGGAACGGATTGTGGCTAAGCACAGAGGAGTCTCTGTCACTTTGACAGAGAAGGGGCCATCTGGAAGCAGAAGGAAGTTGGGTGAGACTCTCCACTTGCCTCTCTTCCATTTGCTCTAAAGTGAGGGGTGTGCACACTCCTTAATGCACTTCTGTTGGGGGAAAGGAGAAAGAGCCTGTCCTGGCTCACAGACAGAAGCTGGAGGTAGGGACACCACTGACAACAGGGAGCCTGTGACCTCCTGGGGCTTTCTCAAGCACCAAAGCTTGTACCAATTATTTCAAAGTTTAAGATTCCTGATATGCTCTAGAATGTAAGCTTTAAGAAACCAATAACTTTTTGTCTTTTTTGTCTGCTACTGTAACCTTAGTGCCCAGAAGAATATCTGCACATGTAGACACCAACCTCAAAATATATTTTGAGTAAATCAATGTATTGCACTGGATTTGGCAATTATATCTCTATCCATCTATTCCGTTCCAGGAAAACTTAAGTTCAATCGCTTTTTACAGGTCTAAATTTCTCCAAAATAGTCATCATACCTGTAATGATACTTTCTTCTTTCTTGGAAAACAAAAAACCCTCCTGGTAAAAGAAGTAATCTATACCCATAGGGTAAAGAAGAGAAGATAATAGGATGAAGCGTTTCCTTCTCAAAGTTGAGCTATTCATCATGGAGCTTTATGCATCTTGTCTTCCCAGATAAACTGTAATGATATAAAAAAGTTTCTGATTCCAATTAGAAACCTAACCACAAACTTTAGCTTTGAGGAAATATCTTTGAGATTTCATGTTGACATAATTGCAGAAATGTGGCCAATTTATAATTTGGAAATCTTAAGAATTTGACTGCAAGAAGAATCAATATTCTGTACATATTATCAGGGATGGAAAATGGTGTAGTGTTAGTAATAACAAACAGATACTTTCTGAGAAAACAGAGTTGATTTGTACCACTCCTATGTGAAAAAAGCAAAAACAATATAAAGTTGATATGGGTGTTTCTGGTTATATGAATGCTCTAGTTTTATGAGAGATATGGAAGGTTCTGCATAAACTCGTTACTGAAATAAAACAGCTAAATACTGATTGGATGGGTAGCTTCCTGAATTCTGAGTTATGCAGCAAAATAATACATAGCACAGAGATTTGAGTTAACTACAGGGTTGTCATACCCGTATATGTGCTTAAAAACTGTTAATTCATTGTTGATTTATCTAGCCAGACTAGAACACTAATTAGAAAAATGTGGTGTCAACTTTCTCATCAAAAGAAATCTGAGAGGTCAATCACCCTTTATTCCATTCCTCATCTTTTCCCGATCTGCCAAGTTTACTGACTGGGCTCAGTGTTACACTGATAATCTGAACATGAGGTCACCCTAGAGCAAACGGGGCCCCACTTCTGAAGCTGTAGAGAAATTAACTATTACAAAGGGTTGGTACATATTTTAAATCTCAGTCTCCGAATAAGGCCAGTCTAAAACCAGTAGAACAGGTAGCTACTATAAGATATGATATTAAAACTTTGATGGAGGCAGCCCTTTCCTGTGTCAAAAAGATACTTCTTTCACTAGCTGGTCAAGAATTCTACCATGATGAAAATAATAACTCTGACAACAATTACTCAATGCTGAATAGTTTATTAGTGGATTTTATATAACTATAATGACATTTTATTTTTTATTGTGTGAAATAAATAATTATTTCTTCTATTTGTCAAATTAATAAATTGAGGTTCCTACTAATTAAGATTTCTCAAGATTCTGCAGTTAATGTGGACTCAAACTAGGGGCTTCTAACACTGAAACCCCTCATCCTTTCTGTTAAGGCATTTTGACTTCCAGACCCTTATAAAAATTCATACAGATCAAAAAGACATCTTAAAGTGTTAAGGAAACACTGAAAACTCAGGCTGAAATCTCTTTTCTTCAGCAGCAAGATGAGAGGAAGACTAGAGGGATGGGATCAACTCATACTTTGGATCCCTTGATCAGGGGGAAAGTGATGAGAGTAGGACAGCTACACAGGCTGGTTGAGGATGTCACATGGGACTCTGACGTGTCAGAGGTGACCAAGGGGAAGGAACCTGGGCATCACCTGAGGGAAAATGGAGATGGGCACCAAAATGGAGGGACAAGGATGCAGAAAAAATAGCTGCCCTTCACCATCTGCCTAGGACCAGTTCTACTTATAGATCATGGCCCTAACCATGCCTCAAGATGTTGCCAACAGCTCTGTCTTTAGGGAGAAAGGGCTTCTCAGGACCAAACCCCTGCTTTATATGTTTCAGATACATTCCTCATTTTCTGTGCACCAGGCTAAATGATTTTTACTAGCCACCTCCTCCAGCTCACGTATGATTAGTGAGATACGCTGAGGGTACCCTGTATTGTTCCTCAAATAATAGTCTGCAAAGCACCTGGATCTTCAGAGAAAAGCAGCCTAATTCTTCACTGATTGAGCACGTGCGGAGGGTTCAGGTAGTCCTTCCCTATACTCTTGGTGTGAGGCTTCTTTTTTCCTTGCTTTTTTTTTTTTTCTTCTTACTTAGCCTTTATGTTCTATCTTCACAGTGATGACAGGCTCTGTTTTATTTTGGTCCAGATTTGGCATCTGATTTGTCAAATGACCAAGGTCAACTGGTCATTTTCAAATGCTCAAAATGGATATCCCAAAATAATTCCCATATTTTAAAATAGAGATACTCTACTTTTCGCTCTTTCTCACCCCTATTTCTCTCTTTCCCTTCTCACCTGTACTTTGCTCCCCCCAATCCACCTCTCTCTCTCTCATATTAAAAATAATTAGGTATACATTCTATGTGATTCACAACCCCTCTCTCTCTCCTTCTGCCAGTAAAAAAGATTATTGTGCTATAACTGCCACCTTAGAGTCAGTATTTCATTTAGGTTTCATTCTCTTCCTTAATTAACCAATCCCATTCCTTAAAATTGGTTAAATTTTACATAGTATGTTCAAACATAGATTATCCTGAGAATCTCCCCCATATTCAATCTCAGGATCTCAGGCTTACGCGACATTCAGTGCTCCTCAATGCCAAACTACCTCTTAGAGAGTGACAGGAATATATATATATAATTATTTAATGTGTTTTGAGAGCAGTGGGGGGAAATGCAATTTTCCACTCATTCTGATCAATGAGAAAATATTTAGAACCAGCTAAAGGCTTAGATGGGAGATAAGAAATGTCTGTTTGTAACGCCAAAGAGAACAGACCTAGATAATTTAATATGCTGTGACAATACAGTTTCACTCCTAAATATAATATATTTCCCTCTCTCCCTCCCTTCTGAATATTCACCGTGATAAGGAAAATGTCTGAGGTCCTTCTCACAGTTAATGAATTAGTATACTCAAGAGAAGTTTCTCAGAATACCTGCTTCTGAGTCAAGGCATTGAAATGATGAAACCCTAGTTCCAAATTGCCTCAGGAAATGCAATGCATTCATGTTCCAAGTACAAAGTCCCTCAAACTCACTTTGAAAGTTTGCTTAGAGTCTAAATAAATCAAACTGAAATACTTAATTATGAAATCTCAGAGTTGGTCATGAAAATAATAAAATGCCTGAGTTTCTGTTTCAATAGAAGTGTTAATATTTTAGCAGCTGCTAACTGCTGGTGTTCTATTTCACAATTTGTGATTAAAGTTTGATTTCAGTAGAGCTTCAAAAAAAAGTGAGACTTTTGCTTAAGTTATTTGTAATAACACCGGCTTGTCACTTTTAACCTGTAATTAATGTCTTCCCCTCAGCCATTCTTTCTTGGAGGGGCAGAAACAGCATAGTTAAGACCAATGAATCCTGTGAGGTGACCTGGTCCATACTACACCCAAACAGACAAAGAATCACCATGTGCTCTCTTCTGTGTTGTCCTGTGCCATCTATCTCAGGTATAAGATTGAGAATAAAAATAACTTGGAGAAATTAACTACTCCACTTTTTAAAAAATCTGCTCTCTAATTTACTAGAGATGTATTTTGAATTAAGGAGCAAAAAGAAGCAGGGTACATTGTTCTGAGAGACTCCAGCTTCTCCAATTCAGATGAAAAAAATATATAAAGGGTAATAGATTCTAAAAATTCTTCAATGGAATATTTTTAATATTGAAGTATAATTGGTATATAAAAGCAGCTGTGCATGTTTAATGTATGGTACCACCAACCACAAGCAAGACAGTGAACGTATTCATCACCTCCAAAATTTCCTTACATTCTTTTGTCACTTTGTTGTTTTTATTTCTTTTTGTAATAAAAATACTTAACATGAGATCTACCCTCTTAACAAATGTTTAAGTGCACAATACCATATTGGTAATTACAGGCATTATGTTGTACACTAGATCTCTATAACTTTTCCATTTGCATAACTGAAATTTTTTACCCCTTGAGCAGCAACTCCCTACTTTCCCCTCCCCTCAATACCTAGCAACTACCATTGCATTCTCTGCCTCTATGAATTTTACTACTTTAGATACCTCATTTAAGCGGAATTATGGAATACTTGTTCTTCTATGAGTGTCTTATTTCACTTAGCACAATGTGTTCTGGGTTCATCTATCACCCAAATGGGAAGATTTTCTACTTTTTTAAAAGGGTGAATGATTTTTCATTGTATGTATATGCCACATTTGCTTTATCCATTAATCTGTTGATGGACATTTGGGTTGTTTCCATATCTTGAATATTGTGAAAAATGCCACAATGAATATGAGAGTGTAGATATCTCTCTGAGATCCTGATTTCAATTATTTTGAATATATGGCCAGAAGTGAGATTGCTGGATCATATGATAGTTCTATTTTAAGTTTTTAAGGAAAGTTCACATTATTTTCTATAGCTGTTGCAACATTTTACACTTTCACCAACAGTGTAAAAGGGTTCCAATTTCTCCACATCTTTGCCAATACTTATTATCTTTTGTACTTTAACAAAGTCATTTAACAGGTGTGAGGTGATCTCTCATTGTGGCTTTGACTTTCATTTTCCTGATATCAGTGATGTTGAGTGCCTTTTGATATACCCAGTGGCCATTTGTATGGTCACATTTAGAGAAATAGCTATTCAGTTCTTTTTCCAGTTTTAAAATCTGATTATTAATTTTCTTGCTGCTTGGTTATAGAAATTTCTGATATATTTTGGATATTAATTCTTATCAGATAAATGAGTTTTCAAATATTTTATCTCATTTTACGTTGCTTTTCACTCTGCTAATCATTTCCTTTGCCGTGCAGAAGTTTTTTAGTTTAATGTCATCCCAATTGTCTACTTTTACTTTTGTTGCCTGTGCTTTCAGTGTCGTATCCAAGAAAACATTGCCAAGACTAACATTAAGAAATTTTTCCCCTATATCTTCTTGGAAGTTTTACAATTTCAGATCTTATGTTTAAGTCTAGTCCACTTTAAGTTGATTTTTCTCTATGTTGTAAGATAAGGGTCCAATTTATTTGTTGAAAAGACTATACTTTTCCCTATTACGTATTCTTGGCAAACTTGTCAAAGATTAGTTTACCGTGCATGGATTTATATCTAGGTCCTCTAATATTTTTATTGTTCTACAGGTCCATCTTTATGCAAGTATCATACTATTTTAATTACAGTAGCTCTGTAACATATTTTGCTTGTTTTCCATATAATTAATTTATTTATTTATAATTTCAACTTTTATAATAGATTCAGGGGGTATGTGTGCAGGTTTGTTACCTGGTATATTTTCAAACTAGGAAGTCTGGTGCCATCAACTTTGTTCTTTCACGAGATCACTTTGGTTATTTTGGGTTTTTTGTGGGTTCATATGGATTTTAGTTTTTTTTTTCCTATTTTTATAAGAAATCCATTGAGATTTTGATGGGTATAGCATTGAATCTGTAGACAGCTTTGCATAGTATGCACGTTCTAACAATATCAAGTCTTCCAAACTATGAACACTAAATGTCTTTGAGTATATTTGTGTCTAATTTATTTCATTACGTTTTCTGGTTTTTAGTGTACAAATATTTCACTTCTTTGGTTAAGTTTATACCTAAAGTCTTGAAAAAGAGAACGTCTGCTCTTTTAGAGGAATATTCTCTAACTATACCTAACTTCTTTAAATTTGTATGTACAGACAGATATTCATTGCAGAAAATCAGAGAAGTCAGAGAACACTGAAAATCTTAAAACCACCTATAATTCCATCATAAAAGGTAATAATTTTACTATTTTGTGTAAATGCTTCCAGACTTTATATGATCATATTTCCACAACTGTGAAAATGAATCTATGATGTTATTTTTAATAATTTCAAGGTGGTTCCTTGATTGCACCAAAAGTTTATCATATTTCAAACCAAGATGAATTGCCTGCTGTCTGTTGAGACCTAATGTGATATAATAAAAGCCATTAGGAAGAAGCGGTTTCTCATTTTCCTAAGGATGGAAGAATTAGGAAAAGAGATTTGATTAAGAGAATATGGAGACAAATCAAAATCTTTAATCCAGGGCTTAGCCTTTGGAATCATGATTTAATCTAAAACAGGAAGGCTCCTTAGAGCTGTCATTTTAAAAATATGCTTGCTCTTGTCTCTGATGCTGTTTTAATGCAACTGCTGATAAGAATCCACTCCTCGCAATACCGGAACCAAGCCAAGCATATTTTAAAGTGGCAGGTCTAATTTCCAACTTCAGCCTCAGTGTTATGAATATAAATCATCAACCAGAGAAGTAAACATGCTGTAGAGGTCGTGGTCAGTAACTCATCCTTCTCAATAAACTTTCCAAAGACCAAATCTTCATCTCCAGGAACTCACAGAGGTAACTAGAGAGAGCTGAAGGCTCACCTCCAAGTAGAAACTGGCTTAGACAGTTAGTTACGGTTCAACACTGGGCCCAGTACAGAGAAAAAAACCAAAATCTGGATTTACAATGAATTGACCATTCTCCTTGCCCTATGTTAAAACCAGATACTTATAATAATCTTTAGATCTGCTACCTACATATAATAGGGTGATTATCAGGTGAATAGTCATTTGGAGGCAAGGCAAAATTCTAGGCAAAGAAACCAGTATAGGCAAAGAGACCACAGCATCAACGGGATAGTGAATTTTGGCAACTACAAGTAATTGGATATGACTGAAGCATGGACTATCTGTGAGCTTGTTAAAGGGCATCACAATAGAGAGATGGAGTAGAAAAGAGCCAGATCAGATTGTAAAGGGCCTTCTAGTTAGTGGTCCTTAAACACTGAAATTACCTGGAGAGTGTCAAAAATACTGATGCTTGTTCTCACCTTTAGAGCTTCTAATTTTAGTGGTCTAGGGTATAATCTGAGCAACAGGCCGGGCGCGGTGGCTCAAGCCTGTAATCCCAGCACTTTGGGAGACCGAGACGGGCGGATCACGAGGTCAGGAGATCGAGACCATTCTGGCTAACACAGTGAAACCCCGTCTCTACTAAAAAAAATACAAAAAACTAGCCGGGCGAGGTGGCGGGCGCCTGTAGTCCCAGCTACTCGGGAGGCTGAGGCAGGAGAATGGCGTCAACCCGGGAGGCGGAGCTTGCAGTGAGCTGAGATCCGGCCACTGCACTCCAGCCCCGGCGACAGAGTGAGACTCCATCTCAAAAAAAAAAAAAAAAAAAAAAAAAAAAAAAAAAAAAAAAAAAAAAAATTGATAAAAGCATACTAGCTAATTCCAGTAGAGAGCAAAGTTGAGGAACCATTCTTCTAGGCCATTATCAGAAGCATATACTTCATCTAAGGATAACAGAAAATAAAATAATTATTTGTAAAGCATGGAAGTGTCACATTTAGACTTTATACTGTGTTTTTTGTTTTGTTTTTAGCTTACTATGTATTTATTCATTCTTTCTTTTAACAAATAGTGAATATCTACCCTATCTCAGACTCTGACATACATTTTTTTTTTCCTTTTCCTGAAAACAATCTTCCTGTAAATTCCATGCATTTTCTTTTCCCTTTTCTTTTTTCTGTTTTTAAATTATACTTCAAGTTCTGGGATACATGTATGGAACGTGCAGGTTTGTTACATAGGTGTACATATGCGATGGTGGTTTCCTGCACCCATCAACCCGTCACCTATATTAGGTATTTCTCCTAATGCTATGCCTCCCCTTGCCCCCGAGCCCCCGACAGGTCCTGGTGTGATACGTGTTTATGTGACTTTATAGTAGAATGATTTATAATCCTTTGGGTATATACTCAGTAATGGGATTGCTGGGTCAGATGGTATTTCTAGTTCTAGATCCTTGAGGAATTGCCACACTGTCTTCCACAATGCTTGAACTAATTTACACTTCCACCAACAGTGTAAAAGCATTCCTATTTCTCCACATCCTCTCCAGCATCTGTTGTTTCCTGATAATGATCACCATTCTAACTGGCATGAGATAGTATCTCATTGTGGTTTTGATTTGCATTTCTCTAATGACCAGTGATGACGAGGTTTTTTTTTCATATGTTTGTTGGCTGCATAAATGTCTTCTTTTGAAAGGTGTCTGTTCATATTCTTTGCCCATTTTTTGATGGGGTTGTTTTTTTGTTTCTTGTAAATATGTTTAAGTTCCTTGTAGATTCTGGATATTAGCCCTTTGTCAGATGGATAGATTGCAAAATTTTCTCCCATTCTATAGGTTGCCTGTTCACTCTCATGATAGTTTCTTTTGCTGTGCAGAAGTTCTTTAGTTTAATTAGATCTCATTTGTCAATTTTGCCTTTTGTTGCGATTGCTTTTGGTGTTTTAGTCATGAAGTGTTTGTTCATGCCTATGTCCTGAATGGTATTGCCTAGGTTTTCTCCAGGGTTTTTATGGCTTTAGGTCTTACATTTAAATCTTTAATCCATCTTGAGTTAATTTTTGTATAAGGTGTAAAGAGGGGGTCCAGTTTCAGTTTTCTGCATATGGCTGGCCAGTTTTCCCAATGCCCATTTATTGAATAGGGAATCCTTTCCCCATTGCTTGTTTTTGTCATAGACTTGTGTTTTAAAAAGATCACTGTGCAGGATTTTGGGAAAATGGCAGAATTGGCAGCATTGGTTTTAACCACTTCAAATACCCACATTTAAAAAATCAACCAACTAACTAACAGAAGCAGAAACTCATGGACATTTATGACACAATTAGCTGACAAAATATCCCCCAAAATATTAAAATACAAGCAGAAGGGAACAAATCACCTACAGTCCCAAGACCCACATGATAATGGCATCTGTATAGAAAGAAGAGAAAACAACAAAGTAGGACTTAAAGCACTCGAGAATAGGACCACTCCCAAAGAGCCAGCAGATATGCATTGGAAAGCATAGTAAGCCAATTTAAGACCAAAAACAGAAAACTGGGAGAGTCTCTCCCTAAACTAGACTGAAAGGATTGAAGCAGTTTAGCCACCATAAGTCCTTAATACTGACTTATCAGGATTATTTTCTAAGATGGTGCCAAATATTGAGAGAAAAAAAAATTTGCTATGAGTAGAATAAAAATTAAACAAGACAGAGAGACAATAATGAAACAAAAAGAAGGTCTAGGCCAAAATGAGGATGGGGAACAAAGCCAGGAAATCTCAGGAAGCAAGCAACCATGTTTTTGAAAATTATACCAAAATAACAGAAGGGGAAGTTCTGTGGAATTAAAAAAAAAAAAATCCTGAACCCCACTTTATTCTGAATGTTCTGGAAAGATAATCACATATAAATAAACAACAAAAACTGTTAAGTTCAAATTCTATACAAAGATGTAATAAGAAAAGAGAAACTAAGTGACAGAATAGCAATTTCCATACAAAGATGTTATAAGTAAAAGAGAAAAGTGAGCAGAATAACACCCTTCCAGACAATAAATTCATGCCAGAATGACATGTACATAAAGGAGATTTGAATTGCAGTCCACTGTTCCAAAATTCTCAAACACATTAAAAATTGATACAAAACATGGAAGAGCAACATAAATTGGAATTAGAGAAGACTCATATTTAGATGACAGTGTTTATGAAAGGATTATAAGTAAA
Organism: Rhinopithecus bieti; assembly: GCF_001698545.2. Taxonomy (NCBI): domain Eukaryota; kingdom Metazoa; phylum Chordata; class Mammalia; order Primates; family Cercopithecidae; genus Rhinopithecus; species Rhinopithecus bieti. Next base: position 370,138 of record NW_016803481.1, on the reverse strand, counting down.
AGGATAAATAATTTAAGAAATGAAGACTAAACTAGAACACAAGAGCACATAAACACAAAAGAGAATGTCTTAGAATTTAAAATTAAGAAGTTGAGATCAAAAGTGTCCTAGAGAAATGTCAAATATAAAAAGTAGGCCAAAAAAAATTTCAACATACATATAAATAGGAGTCCCTAAGGAAAAAATGAGGCAAAGGAAAAGAACAAATGCTAAAAGAAAATTTAATTGTCAAATATATGTGTATCTATATATGCATATCATATATAATATATGTAATATAATACTATTTATTATAAATACTATATAGCATTATGTAATATATATTAGAATTGTATATTATATATACTATATTATATACATTTGAAATTATTTATATATACATACACACACACATATATATATATAAATTACATTTTGAAAGAGCATACTATGGAGATCAGAATATCAATCCAGAATAGACAACACCAGTATCTTTCTAGTAAAATTATTAGACTTTTTGGAGATGAAAGCATGTGTCTTATTAATGAAATAATATTAAATTATCATTAGACTTTCTGATAGTAAGACTTTATGACAAAAGAAAATGTAGTATCACATGTAAGATATTAAAGGAAAGAAAGTAGAGGCTAAGGGCTTTGTATCTAGCAAAACTCACATGTATAAAAGGCACAAACTATTAACTGTAAAATGTAAGGGCATCTTACTTAAATGACTAAAGAGGTGTTAAGAAAGTTATCAAAAATTACCAAAGTCATGTCAAAAAGACTCAGGATAAATACTTGAGGGAATGGATATCCATTTTCTATGATTTGACTATTGCTTATTGCATGCCTGTATCAAAGTATCTAATGTACCCCATAAATATATACACTTACTGTGTAAAAATAAAATAAAATAAAATAAGACAGCTATAGATCCTCAAAAAATAAAAAAGACTCAGAAGCCAAGTTGAAGAGACTCCCACTGGCCAAGGATAGAACAACTTGAGTTTCATAATGATAATAGTTATAATAGATTTAGGTCATCAAATATGTTTAAATCAATGAGTTCATTAGGATAATATTTAATGTAACTTGTCACATGTGGAGGATGACAGAAAAACACTTCATCATCTTGAAAATCAGTAAGTTAAGAAAAATATCAAGCTTTCACCTACCTTTCTTATATGAACTATACTATTAAGATAAACAATAGTAAAGGAAGAGAACCTTCTCTTTATGAAAGCAGAAAATGAAAATACAGTAGACAGAATTTCTAGAATGATCAAGTAAGAATACCACCAGACTCTTTCTCCAGAAAAAAAAAATGTATCTGGTGAAATTATTAAAAACAACTGTTAAGGTATTTAGAAATTATCATAATTGCATACACCAAATGGAAAACATTTATTCAAGAAAAATTTACGAACTTTTGGTAAGAACAGTGGACCTATGGCATTTAAGCCATGACCTACTCTATTACATGCCCTTCACCTTATCAGCTCCAAGTAACGGAAACTCTACCCCATTAGAGAAGGTTATAGTAACCTCACTTTCCAGATCCTAGTGTCAGGCTCCAGTTTCACTCAAGTAAGGGCAGGCTGCCTGTGTTTCTCATTTTCACTACTCCCTAGACACCTGTTGCAGAAGCTTGATTCTAGGCAAACATGGCCAACAGAATTTGAGCTCTCTTCTTTTGACAAGCTCTATCTTTATAAAGAAAGTTCTACTCAAACCATAGCAGGCTGAAAATATTGAGACCACAATTGTTTCATATCCAGCTTTCCCAGATGGTAGAGGTTCCTTGCCAAAAAGGAACAACAACAACAACAGAAAAACAAAACAAAACAAAACCCAGAGACTTCCACTTTTATCGCTAGTATCCCTAGTACATAGTATGGAGCAAAGGTGTCACTCAAATAGCAGGTCTCCATGCTTAACCACCTTAGCTGTGGTTCTATAAAGTCAAAGAGCCCCACAGCTCTACCTGAGGGAGCTGAACTTAAGTGAAACAGAGAGTGGAGAGTTTGATACCTAAGAGTGTTGTCAAAAACAATGGAGATCTTGGTGAAGAATGATTAAGAAGAGGCTGGTAACTCCAAAACAAGCAGAATTACAGAGCAATCAGAAAATAAGTCAAAATAATCAAAGGAAGGAAGGAAAGAAGGGAGGGAGGGAGGCAGGAAGAGAGGGAGGGAGGAAAGAAGGAAGGAAAAATTGGAAGGAGAGAGGGAAGGAGGGAAAGAAAGAGATAAATAGGAAGGCAGAAAGAAAGGCGGAAAGAAAGGCAGAAAAAAAGGTGGAAAGAAAGAAAGAAAATAGAAGAAAGAAAGAAAGAAAGAGAAAGAAAGAAAGAAAGAAAGGAAGGAAGGAAGGAAGGAAGGAAGGAAGGAAGGAAGGAAGGAGAAGGAGAAGGAGAAGGAGAAGGAGAAGGAGAAGGAGAAGGAGAAGGAGAAGGAGAAGGGGAAAAAAGGAAAGGAAAGGAAAGGAAAAGAAAAGAAAAAAAGAGAAGAGAAAAGAAAAGGAAAGAAAGAAAAAAAATGAGAGCCAAGAAGAGCCTTCCTGATATCACAGTCAACTCTGCTAGTCACAAGGCTGTGGCGTCTGGTAGTCACAAGGCTGTGGCATGTGCTAGGAAACATCCAATCAGAAGCAATCAGAGAAAAGACTTAGGACAGAATCAAAGCATGTCCAAAGCTTCACTCAGACACATCAACAGAAGCTGAAACCTTGCTAGCAAAAAGGGCTTAAACACTACTTCTGACAAAATACTGGAAGACTAATAAGCTACTTTGATCCAAGGGCAGCAACAAAAACAAATACTACTAGCAATGAAGAGGGGTATTTTGTAATGATCAATCCATCAGGAAAATTTAACAAATTTGAACATACAAATTTAAATTTAACAAAAGGTGTGCAAGTCTTATACACTAAAAACTACAAAGTATTGTTGAAAGAAATTAAAAATATTATTTTTTTTAAATGTTGAAATGTTCATGAATGGATGACAACACTTTTAAAATGATAATATTCTGCAAGTCAATCTACAGATTCAGTGCAGTCTCCAACAAAAATCCCAGATTTTTTTTTCTTTTGCAGAAATTGACAAGATGATCTTAACATTTATATAGAAATGGAAGAGATACAAAATTGCTAAAAGAAATACAAAAAAACAAATTTGGAGAACTCATACAACCTGATTTCAAAATTTACTACAAAGTTACTACTATAATCAAGACAATGTGGTACTACATAAGGATAGACATATAAATAAATAAAATATGACTGATAATTCAGAAGTAAAACCTTGTTATCTATAGTCACTGATTCTTAGTAAGAGTACCAAGATAACTCAATAAGAAAAGAATAGTATTTTCGACAGATTGTGCTGGAACTAGATATCCACACGCATAAGAATGAAGTTGGATTCTGACCTCATATCATAAACAAAAAGTAACTTAAAATAAATCACAGACCTAAATGTAAGAGCTAAAAATAACAACTCTTAGAAGAAAACAAAAGTCAATCCTTTTGCCCTTGGGTTAGCCAATGGTTTCTTAGATATGGCACTAAAAGCACAAGCAACAGAATAAGAAAATAGACACACTGCATCAAAATTAGCAACTTTGTGCTGCAAATGATATCACTGAGAAAATGAAAAAGAAAACCCATGGAACTTGAGAGAAAATATTCACATATCATACATCTGATAAGGGATTTATATCCAGAATATATAAATAACTCACAATTCTATAAAAAACGTAAATAACACAATTAAAAATGAACAGAGGATCTGAATAGATCCAAAGATCTACAGATAGTCAATAAACACGTCAAAAAATACTCAACATTATTCATCATTAGAGAAATGCAAATCAAAACCACAGTGAGATTTTTTTGTTTCAGTATTGCCCAGGCTGGTCTTGAAATCCTGGCCTCGAGGAATCCTCCTGCCTTGCCCTCGCAAAGTGCTGGAATTACCGGTGTGAGCTGCTGAACCATGCCACAGTGAAATATTACTTCACACCTACTAGAATGGCTAGGCTATCAAAAAGTCATGTAATAATAAATACTAATGAGGATGTGAAGAAATTGGAACTCTTAGGCACTGGAGGTGAAATGTAAAGTGGTGCTGGCAATTTGGAAAACAGTTTTTCAGCTCATCAAAAAGTTAAACATAGAGTTACCATATGACACAGCAATTCCACTTCTATTTTCTGCGGAAAATACAGAGGACAATGGCACATAGTGAATTGTACCATGCATTTGCAATTAGCCACATCCAAACTGTGAGAAACTCCATAGTTCAAACAGCCTGTGTTTTCAACAGATACATTTTAAGAGAAAATGATGAGGGATAAGTATAAAACTGTCAAGGAAATGTTTAGTATAAAAGTTGGTGTGCTGGACAAAGGGATTGTGTTTGAAACGTGGTACACAGAAGGGGTTTCCAGAATGTCTAACTGAGTTCTGTTTTCTGACCTGGTCATGGTTAGGTTACAAGATGTTTGCCTTAGAATAATTCATTAAGTAATGCATTTTGCTTTGTGACATTTTCTGTGTCTGTTGGTGGGCTTTTAAAATACGTTTTGTTTTTTTTTTGTTTTTTGTTTTTTTAGATTATGAAAACTTTCTATTTAATCAAGGCTTTTAACATGAACAGATTTCTTGAATAATATGGAAAGTTTCCAATATATTGAAACATAAATCCATAAGTTACCATGCATACAACACCCGGCAGGAAAAAACAAAAACAGCACGTTTACATGATCCCCGTAATAGCCATGATCTTAATCTCAGATGCTTCCTCCATCTACCAAGTGTGTTCTGGATACAGAGCACAACGTGGCTTCTGGGGTCACACTCAGCTGTGGCTGTGGTCCACAGATCACTCATCTGTCTGAGTTGTGGTGGTGGCGGCTCTACTCAAGAAGCAAAACAGTTACCAGCACATTCAAAAAGTGTGTTGAACATCTTTTAAATATCAAAGTGAGAAACTAGAAGGCAACATAATAATGTTTTCAGAAAGACATTAGGAAGCAAGGACAGCTGTGTAAAGCTCGAGGCTGGAAAGTGGCTCGCCGACTTCATTTATTTGACTTCTTGGGTAGTGGGCACTGGAATAGTAAGATGTGAGATTCTGGTTCATGGATCATATAATGGACTCATCCCTGACTCTGCTGAATGCCAGGATTCAGACATCAAGTGGGTTTTAGGGACCAGCTTGGCTATGTCCTTGGGCAACATGGCATGCCAATACTCAATCCCCTCATCATTGTATTTCTTCAAATAGTAAATTTATTTGTGCGATGTGATCACTGCTTCTGCAAGCTTTCAGCCCCACACCACCAACATCCAAGCAACTCCCAGCAGCACCAAATATTTTTAAATGAATTAAATAATTACTCTGGAAGTAATGTGGAGAAGAGATTTTGAATTTCAGCAAGATAAGATTAGAACCAGAAAAAAAAAATGAAATTAGAACCAGAAAGGAACATGTGCAAGACACAAAGGAAGTTAGGAATATATATGAAACTGCCTAAGAGGCAAATTAATAGAATTTGGTGACTAACCGAATGAGTTGAGTGAGAAAGAGGTAGAAGATGGTGACTTACAGGATTTTTGGCTGAGATCAACATGAGTTGAAAAACACAGGATAAGTACATCCTTTCTCTCACCCCTGACAACCTTTGACTATTGATTTTCCCTGTCCAGTAGTCATTCTTCCTTGTTCTGGTAATAGAAAACATACTTTCCTTAGCAACCCACTCTCAGTCCATAGTCTTCAAGTGGCTGTCTCCACCTGTGCTCTAAGGATAGCTGGAGAGGCCAGTGACTCAGCCTATGTTTTCAACAGATACAGAGCATCCTGCACCCACCACAGTGATTGATGCAGGTATTGAACATGACCCAAGCTAGGTTTGTTGGAACTGAGTGGATGAGCCCATCTCCTCTCAAAGCTCTAGGTTTATCACTGTGGCTACTATGAAATAGGAACTTGTCTAGGAGTGATACCCACACAGCAGAAAACAGAGCAGAGACAGATGCACAGAGTCCACACATATGCTCATACAGAGTGTTAATGACATTGATATAGTTTCTGGATTCAGGCAAGCCTGAAGACAGTCTATTCCTGTGCTTTTCAGCTATGTGAGTCATTATATTCCAATTTTTCCTTTAAAAGCAGATTGAATAAGATTTCTGTCAATTAAAAATGAAAATATCTTGACTAATGCAGGATCAAGGAACATTGTACTGTTTCCAGACTTACTCACATACATAGTCTAGTGCTGGCTAATAGAAATATAATGTGAGCCACACATCTAATTTTAAGTTTTCTAGTAGCTACATTAAAAAAGTAAAAATAAGTGCATAAAATTATTTTTACTAATATATTTTATTTAACCTAATATACATAAAATCATTTCACACATAATCAATATTTTAAACAATTATTACTTTACATCTCTTTTGTAATGTAAAGTACATTTCTAAGTCTTTGAAATCTACTGAACAGTTTAAACTTGAACCATCTCAATTTAGAATAGCTGCATTTCAAGTGTCCAGTAGCCATATGCGGCTATTGTAATGAGCAGCAAAGATCTAAGCCATTCCCTACCTTTTCCCAGCAAAGTCTGCCTTCTCTTGAGTCCTACTGATAGTATCCCAGAATTGACAAGTACGTTAAAAGTCGTGTGGTCCACCTTCTCATTTTATAGGTAAATAAAATAATAATGATCTATCCTAATGAAAGTAAGTTAGTTTCAGAGCTGGAATTCATATAAAAAAATAGGAAAAACAATGGCTAGATATTGAATAGTTACTACCTATAAATGTTGATATTGGTTTGTTTGTTAGGTTCTGTGTTTGTTTTGTGTTTGGCTATTCAGTATTAACTCCTTCCTATCTGGGGAAATTAATAATATTAAGAGATAATATCTAGTGAGTATATATCAGATACTATTTTGAGAACTTGACAAATATTGACTCATTCAATCCTCAGAGTGACCCTAATAAGGTAAGTATCTTAATCCTCATTTATCTGTGAAGAACAAATGAATTAAGACATGGGACTGGGATTTGAACCTGGGGCTTTTGGATCCTGAATCCACACTATTAACCCATCCATTACTCTTGCTCTGTGGTCTTGCTGAAGGCAGTAACATGTTTCCCACTGTAGAGGCCAAATGAGACATTTACTCCTTCTCCCTGTTCTCTGGTAGCTTGGATACTTAACTCAGGCTTGGTGAGTTGATTACTCCCAGAAATTCTCACCTGAGGGAGACGCTGCAAATACAAAAGATATGTGAGAATTTATTCATCATGGAGGACAGCAGACGGGACACCTGAGTCAGATAATACCTGTGGCCTAGCCTCTTGAGGACCTGAATTCCTGCCTGTCTTCCAAAACCGAATCTACAGTTTCCTGGTTTTCTGTGAAGTCCTGATGTCCTTTCAATGACGTTCTTTTTGCTTAAAACTTCCAGAGTCCATTTTCATTATCAACAGCCAAGAATGCTGATTGATACCAGTAGTACATATTATTACAGTCATTTTACACAAAAAGAAACTTAATCCTTAAAAAGTGAAACACTTTTGCTTTGGCTGGGCGTGGTAGCTCACACCTATAATCCCAGCACTGTGGGAGGCTGAGGTGGGAGGATCACGAGGTCAGGAGTTCAAGACTAACCTGACCAACATGGTGAAACCCTGTCTCTACTAAAAATACAAAAATTAGCTGGGCATGGTGGCGTGCTCCTGTAATCCCAGCTACTCAGGGGTCTGAGGCAGAAGAATTGCTCGAACCCGGGAGGTGGAGGTTGCAGTGAGCCAAGATAGCGCCATTGCACCCCAGCCTGGGTGACGAGAGTGAGACTCTGCCTCAAAAAAAAAAAAGTTAAACACTTTTCCCAATATATTTTCTAGGAAGTAGTTGGCAAAACTGGAATGTGGACACAGGCCTAGTAGGTAGTCTCCGACTACCTGCTATTCTGGACTAGAATCTAGGTCTCCTGACCCCAGAATCTTTTTTCTTTCCATGATGCCAATCCTCCAAGCCATGAACAATAGCCTTACAAAATGAGGTCAAAGGGTTAAAACGAAGTGAATAGTGTTTTACATGGTCCCTAAAAATTAAATCCTAAGGAGAACATGCTTAACACTGTTACAGAGCCATGAAAGAGGTATTTAGGGCACCAGATCATACTAATCATAACAAGTAGTTAGAAGTCAATCCCATCTGCCACTATGCCAGGTCTGCCTGCTCGAAAGTGTAAACATTTATTAAGTCCCACAGGATTTAGCTTTAGCCCAACAGAGAGGAAGAAAAGAATTGAGACTTGGACAGCTTCCACCTTGTAGTCACATCTGCACAACAGGTCACCTAGTTAAAACTAAAGTGGTTCCCACAGGGAGCTAGAAAGAGTGGCTCTATAAATATGCTCCTACAAGTACAGCTGTTCTTTGCCCCTTTGGTGTGTGGATGGCTGAAAGCAGTGTACCAGAAAATGCTGGAGAGATGGACTCTAGGCCAGTAAAATAGCAGAGAAATGCTGAAGTACTGAATGTAGAACAGAGAAGACAACATAACAGTTACAGAATTCTTGGAGAATGGCATCAGAATAAAACTACACACACACACAGGCACACAGACACACAGTAAAGCACACACACACAGTGAAGGAGCACACACAAAAACAACCACCACCACAAAACAAAATCACCTCTGCCAAGGATGGCAAAAGCACAAACAGAAGGAAATTATCTGATGCTATTAGAAGCAGTATAAATAACCCCAACTTCTTTGAAAGACAATTGGTAATATTTATCAACATTTTAAATATATGGGTCCTTTGTCCTAGCAATCCCATTTCCAGTAACATAGAATAGTATATGTGAAAGAATATTTGTTGCAGAATTTTGTTTGTAATATCTAATAATGGCAATAAAGACAATATTCCTTAAAAGGAGACTGATACTTATAGTATCAGTTGTACTATACTTATACTGATACTTACAGTATGTTCACATTTTGAAATATAAAACATACTTTAAGAGAATGAGGTAGTTCTATATTCAAAACTGTGAAGTGATATTCATGATAAACTGGTGTGGGGAAAACCGAGTGGCTGAATAATATAGTAGATAGATTAAACCAACAGATACACAGTGATCTGGAAAGACATTGCTATCAGAAGCTTATTTAGATCTCACAGCAAATCTATGGGTGATACTACTGCTATCTTTGATTTATAGATAAACAAATGAAGCAATTTAAAGAAAGGTAAAACACCTTAGCTAAAGTCATAACTATTCAATAAAATGGAGTGGGTAAGGGGATTATCAGGGCTTTTAAAATATAATCCACTTTGTTTTATATTTTCTTGAATGAACTGTAACTTTTATGAAGCTAAAAGGATCACAAAACTTTTAAAGACACCAATAAAAACCATGGGCCCATGGGTTATTTACATTGCCCTCTGGCCACTTCCCCTTCAAAACTTCACAGCACATCTTCTAGCTCCCTTCCTCATATGCCTCCCTCTTCCACTTTGAAGCGACATGAAGAACTCAGCTCCTCTTACTTCCACAGAGAGATATTTCCACCATCTAGCAGCCTTCATCATTAGGAAATAAGCATTCATATTAAGACGAGTGGTTCCTTGGCTCCGTTGTCTCCCACAATGTCACAGTTGTATTTGTGCTACAGGAAAGAAAAGTGTTTCAGATGACCTATTCAGTGATAATAACCACCTCTATGATCCAGCTGTATTATGACATATTTTAGATACTAATTAGGCCAATATTCTAATCACTTAACATCACTTAACCAGAATGAAGGAGTAGGCTTTGGATGATTGTTTTAAAACATCATTAGGTTTGTCCAGTTACAATCAATTCCTTTGTATCATACCAAAAGTGTATATAATGTATAACATTACATGAAAACTGATTGAAAAACATGGTAAGTATTAATAAATGAGATGAAGTACAGAACCAATGGAGCCTAATTTTCCCTCCCTCTGGCCTTTTAAAATGATTGCTGGAATCTACATGGGCAGTAGTATCCCATGAATTACACACCCCTCCCTTATTCAGGATCCTCATACTGAATATTATGATGTCTATGAATATTATTATGTCCCTCTGTGAAATATAATTAATTTAGCTATTAATTCAGCAACTAAAAGCATGTGACTACCTCTAATATCTAGTAAAGATAAATCATTTCCTAGCTTGGGAGTAGACTTCCAATTCTAAAATAAGAGACAAAAACCACCCAGAAAGGTAAAGTTTCCTACATGGTCTGCTCAGTCTTTAAGGTTAATTATGTCCAAACAGTAAACATTTAACAACCCTAGAGATAAGCTGACTGTAACAGGTGAGTAATCTCCCAGCTCAGACTGGCTCAGTGGATTGTTTTGTTTCATTGAAGAAAGCAATTAGCTTTCAGTGTGCTGGGAAGTGGGAAACAATTTCACAGATTAGTAGAGCTGAGGGCTCTGTCTGCTGGTGAAGTTGGTGTGTGGCAAGAACCACTTCTCAAGATCTTTCTGGGCCAGCACAGTCAGTGACTGATAATATAATACACAGGGGCAGCTGCCTCACAGAATGAATTATCGGAAAACCCTGACGGCAGTGACTATAACAATTAACAAAATGATGTATACCACCACGTTGTTTTTCACAAGCAAAAGAGTATGATGTAGTATTTAGAGCAGAAAAACAAGGCTTTAAGGACTTCAAACATCATCATTATTGTGGACACATTAACTCTATCAGCTATGTAAGAAGGAACAAGAAGATATAGGTAAAGCTGAAGTAGGAGGACCTTATCACAGTCTACTTGGGAAGCCAGTGAAGGTGAATGTGACATCACCTGCTGGTTTTCTATTTATGTTTAAACTTCAAATAGATGATAATGCCAGAGGTCAAAAACAAGTGGTTGAGAAACTTCATTTGGCCTGCATACATGTTTTGTTTGGTAAGCATTTTGCCTAAATTTTAAAATTAGTCATTTTTTAAAATCAGATGTTATACAAAATCTAGAATTACAATTTTCTTGAAAAAATCAGAAAATCCAGTGCTTCTGAACTGCCATGGATTCATGTAGCAGTTATCTTAAGGGGAGTAACGGCTGGGCCTCTAAGTCCCATTCACTACAGTCTGTGCCACTCCATATTGCCTCATGACACCAGGGATGACCATCAGTTGCAGTTTATCACTGCACTAGACCAGTTATTTTCTAATAACAGAGAAAGAATTCTCTGTTCTCAAGTCCCTATCCAAAGCTAGAAAACAGAAGTGTGGCCAAAAAAGCCAAGTAATTTATTTATATATATTTTTACTCCTGACCTACACTTACTAGTCTGGCTTCTGTAGGTATTTCAGTTTGTGATGCCTACTGTGACAGGTAAGAAGATAGAAGAGTAGGCTGTCAAAGTCCCACAGACTTAGGTACAGAGTCGGTTCTGCCACTTCATATTGTTTGGTATTGAATAAATCATTTAATCTCTCCACTAATCTGTTATCCCATGAGTAAAATGGAAATAATTATGGCAATGATGTCTACCTCCTATGTCAACTGTGAAGATTAAATATATGTGTATTAAAATTAAAATGTTTATTAAAAGATTAAAAATATGTGTGTGTCTATGCATACATATACATATATATAGGTAGCTGGTACATAAAACAAACATAAAAAGCTGTAATAAAAAATAATGTCTAGGGCAATTCAAGAAAATTTGGGATCCACAGAAGAAATAATAAAATTACATTAGCAGAGGAAACCAATTTGTTTGGGTAAACTGAATAGTTTTATCAGTCCTCTGTTTTCCCCTGATATATACACACACACACATTTAGTGTTGTTATATTTTTGTCTTTGCCACTGGAATACGAATCTGATCCAACATAAGCCATTCTGTCGTGCCCAGGTGTACCACTGCCATGTTATGGTCACTGATATATAAAGAGTTTTTCAAAGATATCATTTCAACAAGTCCTGATAACATATGTGTGCTCGAAAAGTTTATTAAAAATTTTACAGTCCTTTGACAAAATTCAACAGCCCTTCATGCTAAAAACTCTCAATACATTAGGTATTGATGGGATGTATCTCAAAATAATAAAAGCTATTTATGACAAACCCACAGCCAATAGCATACTGAATGGGCAAAACTGGAAGCATTCCCTTTGAAAACTGGCACAAGACAGGGATGCCCTCTCCCACCTCTCCTATTCAACACAGTGTTGGAAGTTCTGGCCAGGGCAATCAGGCAGGAGAAAGAAAAGGTATTTGATTAGGAAAAGAGGAAGTCAAATTGTCCTGTTTGCAGATGACAAGATTGTATGTTTAGAAAACCCCATTGTCTTCAGCCCAAATCTTCCTTTTAAGCTGATAAGCAACTTCAGGCAAAAGTCTCAGGATACCAAAATTCCAATGTGCAAAAATCACCAGCATTCTTATACACCAATAACAGACCAAACATCCCAACATCATGACGTGACTCCCATTCACAACTGCTTCAAACAGAATAAAATACCTAGGAATCCAACTTTTTACAAGGGATTGTGAAGGGCCATTTTTCTTTCAAGGAGAACTACAAACCACTGCTCAATGATAATTAGAGAGGACAGTGACAAATGGAAGAACATGCTCATGGATAAGGAAGAATCAATTAATGTGAAAATGGCCATACTGCCAAGGTTAATTTTTTTATGGATTCAATACATCCCATCAAGCTAACCAATGGGACTTTCTCACAGAATTGGAAAAACATTTACTTAAACTTCATATGGAACCAAAAAAAGAGCCCGCATTGCCAAGACAATCCTTAAGACAAAAGAACAAGCTGGAGACATCACCGCACTGACTTCAAACTTACTTACAAGGCTACGTAACCAAAACAGCATGGTACTGGTACCAAAACAGAGATACAGACCAATGGTAACCAGAACAGAGCCCTCCAGAATAATGACCCACCATCTACAACCATCTCGATCTTTGACAAACCTGACAAAAACAAGAAATGGGGAAAGGGATTCCCTTTTAATAAATGGTGCTGGGAAAACTGGTACCATTGTTGAAGCTAAAACTGGATCCCTCCTTTACACCTTATGCAAAACTTAACTCAAGATGGATTAAAGACTTAAATGTTGACCCTAAACCATAAAACCCTAGAAGAAAACCTAGGCAATACCATTCCCAAACATAGGCAAGGGCTTTATATTTGGACTTTCCACGTCTTTTTATTCCAAATCAACAGCAACAATTAAGCCTTAATTTTTTGACATTCGGGATCTGATAAACTAAGAGCTTCTGCACAGCATATTCAAGAAATCTACCAATTCAGGTTATGTGAACAGGCAACCTTCTAGTTAAGGGGAATAAATTGTTGCAACTTTCTCTCTGCAAGGTTTAATATCCAGAATCTACAAAGATACTCAGAAAACAGAAAGAAACAAAAAACCCCTCATTTAAAATTGAGGTATAAGAGTTTATATGAACAGACACTTCTTCAAAAGATTATTAAATTTTTGCGCCAACAGGTACACATGGAAATTTTAATGCTCATCATCCTTGGCTTCATCAGAGGTTAAAATTGCAATCTTTACCACAATGAGACATCCTATTTCTTCACACCAGTTCAGTGGTTTTTATATTTGAAGTCGGTAAACAACAGGTGCGGGAGAGATGTGTGAGAAAATAGTGAACACTTTTACACTTTTGTGGGATGTAATTACTAGTTCCATCTATTGTGTGAAGACAGTGTGGTGATTCCTTTTATAGGGTCTTTTTTTTTAGAACTAGAATACCATTTGACCCAGCCATCCCATTACTTGGTTATATACCCATTTAAGGATTATAAATATGCTGCTATAAAGAACATGCACACCTATGTTTATGTGGTCCATTTTCACAATATCAATAAGACTGGAACCAACTCAATGTCCATCAGTGTACAGATTCTGGATTATTAGAAAATGTGGCACATTATTTCCTTCATGTAATTTTTTTATGCAGCCATAAAATATGAATGAGTTCGTGTGTCCTTTAGGGAATGGATGAAGGCTGTAAACCATCATTCTCAGCAAACTATCGCTTAAGGACATTTAAAATTCCAATCACGCATGTTTCTCATCATAGGTGGGAATTGACATTTTTATTGAGATCACTAGACCACAGGATTTTTTTCTACTGGGGCTGTCTTGTGGGTGTTTTGGTAGCGGGGAGGATAGCATTAGGATTTTTATACCTAAGTAAATGACAAGTTAATGGGTTGCAGCACAGGCAACATGGCACATGTATACATCTTACAATAACCTGCACATTGTGCACATGTACCCTAGAACTTTAAAGTATAATTTAAAAATAATAATAATAAAAAAATAAAAAAATAAAATAAAACTGACTATGATGATGGCTGCACAGTTATGTGAATATGCTAAAAGTCATTGAATTTCTTTTGGTATACACATTTTATGTATATTCTATGACATGTGAATTATGTCTCAATAAAACTATTTTAGGTTCTGAAAAAAAATAAATAAAAATGTTACAAAAGACAGTTTCCAGTTCTACTGGCTACTAGCTAGATGACATTGAGAAATTTACTTCTCTGAATCTGTTTCTTCATCTGTAAAATGGGCATAATAATTGTTTCTTAAAGGGTTGTAGTCAGGCTTACTTGGCACAACGTCTGCAAGCACTTATTAATGTTCCTAGCACATAAAAGGAGCTAAACACTGGTAATCCCATTTACCTTCCTTCTAGTGATTAATTTGAAGAGTATCCTACTCAGCTGAAAAAGGAAAAAAGATAATAATGGTTTCTTTCTTTCTTTCTTTCTTTTTTTGAGACGGAGTCTCTCTCTGTCCCCCTGGCTGGAGTGCAGTGGCGCGATCTCGGCTCACTGCAAGCTCCGCCTCCCGGGTTCACGCCATTCTCCTGCCTCAGCCTCCCGAGTAGCTGGGACTACAGGCGCCTGCCACCGCGCCCGGCTAATTTTTTTGTATTTTGGTAGAGACGGGGTTTCACCGTGTTAGCCAGGATGGTCTCGATCTCCTGACCTTGTGATCCGCCCGCCTTGGCCTCCCAAAGTGCTGGGATTACAAGTATGAGCCACCGCGCCCGGCCTGGTTTCATTTTTAAATGAAAATCAGAGTAAGTAAAACCCCAATGAAATGGCATGAAGAGGACCTAAATGTACATATTGCCAAACAGCATCTGTTTGCAAGGTGCATTAGAATAGTGGAAAAAGAAGAAAGTACCACATCATCTACTTCATTTTTATTGAATTATAGAGTATGCATAGCTCTTTTCATTGTATTAGAAAATGAGTGCTTAAAATGATTTACATATTGAAAAAACATCATAGAGGAAATTTAGTTGTGATTCCTAAGACACACGGTTTGGTGTTAACATTTTCCATTATTTTTTATATTATGGTATGCAATAGTCTTCAAAATGTTTATAAGCCCAGGCAATTTTTCCATGATTCACTAATGTACAAATAATTCAAGTTATTGAGTGCATGTATTTTCTATTTTGTACATAGTATTGTGTTGGAATAAAAACAAGTAAAATACGATCTTTGTCTCCCACTGCCAACCCTCTAGTGCAATATTTCTTAAACTATGCTGCTGGAACCACCTGCATCAGAATCACTAGAAGAAGTCTTTAATAATGCAGAGTTCTTGGCTCCTCTCACAGACTCAGGGATCAAAAATTTTGTGATGTGGACCTGGCAATCTGCATTTAAACACACTCCAGGCAATTTGTATGCACTCTAAGATTTAAGGGCCACTCATCTATTAAGATCAACTGAGTTAAAGAGCTAAACTTGATTCCATTAGAAAGCTATGCACTGGTGAATTATTTAACTACATACTAGAATATGAAAAGCATTACAGCTGTCATGACTTTAAGTCAGTCATTCAAGTACCTCATTGCATTTGTGAAGAAGCTAAAGCAAGTCTCTTCATCTTGGTCAAGTTACTATTTAACACAATTATTATCATACTGTAGTAAAACATACAATCAGTTATTTAAAAAAGAAAAACAATTCCTGATTTTCTTTTACTGAATGGGCTAAACATGTTAAATGGATATGCAGGTAGGCTATTACCTGCTAGTTAGTTTTGACAGAGGCAACTTCATTTAAATATGCAATGAGTTTTTTTTCCTAATTTCTCAATTTATAATTGGCCGTATTTTAGCACCCTAATAAAGTACCATTGCATTTAATCTCAAGGTTCCTTAATTTGGAATTGATGATCATGGAGAGCTTTCTTGGGGCTACACGTTTGGTCTTCAGGAGGACTGTGGGACCCCTGAAACCGTATGCAAAATATGGAATATTTATGTTATTTAGTATAAGGGTCTGTGGCTATTATTAGATTCTCAAGGAGGCCTATGCCTTAAAAATAGTTGCACAGCACTATAAAATGAAAGACTAGGACAGCACTGTGCAGAAAACTCATTCCAGGGATGTTGCCAGTGAAAACTGAGAGACATTCTGTTTGGTTGGAGAGATGGGAGGCTGGATCAGTATCCTCACACTCTTTCCCAGGGGGATAAAAAAATGGCTCATCTGTCACATGGAAAAATCCTGGAAAACCAATTCCCACTAAAGCACTAAGACAGATGATGGCTTAACATATTACCTGTCTCATTGCTTGAAGTCTTTCCCACTGAATCCAGATACAACCCTTCTCACTGCTAACTGATCAGAATTGGCACATGTGGCAAAACAATTTGCCATTCCTAATTTAACTCAATCTCTCTCATTTTAGCAATGAGGAATTTGAGGTCCAGAGAGGTGAATTGACTTGCCTGAGGCCACATAGCAAGTTGGTGTCAGAGCCTGGCCCAGAGGCCAACACTTTTGACTCCTACTAAAATGCATCTGCCACAGGCAAAGTCACAAGCACAGAGAACTCATCTTCCCTCACACCACCTGAACTTTACTCACTCCTTTCCTTATCATTCTATCCTCCTGTTCTCTGCCATCTTGATTTGACAGCAATTCCCTTTTCAAATTTCTCATATTTTTTATTTTTAAAAAATAATGGATTTTGTCTGCATAATATAAAACAAAACTCATTAGTTAGTGGAAGATAAGTATGCTTGCCAAGTTAAAAGGGAAAATGAGGTCTCTGACGTCGATTTGCTTGGTTAAGAAAAAAAATGACCACACAAGGGCTTACACAGGTACAATGCCCCTGAAGATATCATATAGATTCAGCTAGCTTGCACATTCATATTGTACCACCTGTTCTTTTCCCATGACTATAATTCCAGTCATCTTGTAGGCTCAGACATTTGTTATCCTATAAAAGGCTAGGCCTATCTGCTCTCTGCTCAGCCCATTTTCTTCTTTTTCCTTTTCTATTTCTCCTCCTTTCCTTCTTTTCAATTTTTTTTCACCTTTTACTTTGGTCTTTAGATATAAAGGTATTTATGAACATGTCTGAGTTCCCTGACAGGATGTAAGTTCCTTGAGGGTACTGTATATCCCTGTCTGCCTTGTTCACCTTTGTATTCCTTATTTTAGTTCAGTTGTTGCTCAGGGAGAGTTCACCCAGTATCACTCCTCACTCATAATACCAACTTTTCTAGTAATAGTTTCTTTTCTTGAGGAATAGCTTCTTTCTGACTCTAAACATTTGGCCCTCATGGTAATGGTCAATCATGGTAGTGCATCCCTAGCCAAGAATGGGTGTATGACTCAGACCTTGGCAATCATAGCCTACCATTTCCCTGTGCTGCATGATTGGTTAAAGGGAGGTATGTGATCCAACCTGGTCCAGAGTTCTTCCCAAGATACATTAAATTGAGGTCTCAGAGAAAATTCTACATCTTGGGTCACTCAAATAAAATGGTGTTAGTTCAGTACCTGAACTACCTGAGGTCATGTTCTCTGCTGCTCAGGGAAGTACTTCCTGTAGCTAGAGAAAACTAATGCAACTTACAGAGGAAAAAGCAGCCATAGGGAACTCAACTGCCTTGTTTATTCTGCAAGTCATGCCGGTATCCACCCAATCTTTTGCTTAAGCTTGCCTAAGATGGATTTTTGACACTTCCAACTGAAAAATACTGACAAATACATTCATAATGCTTTGTCCCAAATCAGTGCTTGATGAAGATTTACTGAGGGACTTTTCTTCAAAATCTATCTATTCCACTTTTCTCATCTCCGTTTCCTTAGATTTCACCTTCCTGCCTGCCCAACCCCTGTCTTCTTTATTGCTTTCTCCTTTGGGAGTAGCTCTTTTTACTGCCACCTGCTGCAGATATGTTCATGCAAGGTATCAGCAGGTAGGAAGCAGCAGAATACACAATCCTGAAAAGACAGTTTAGGAAAGTAAGAAATACTATTCTTGTCAACTGATGTTAAAAAACAAAAGTTGGAGAAAAGAAGAGAAATACATTGTGTTCAGCTTAAGAACACCCAAAACAATTATTAAGGAACAGCATCTGCTCTTCTCAAATATTTTCTTCCCAACCTTGACTGTTGACAACTCAATTTTCCACTACACTCATCTCACTGGTGTGTTTCTTCAACTTCACAGGCACCCTGGGAGCGTATCTCCCGCTGGAGGACACCACCTTTTGGCTTTAGCTTCCTGGAGTTACTTTCCATGCTATATCCCAACAACGTAGCAGTAGGGCTTGAAAACAATATTGCTTATTATTCACAGAGTACATAAAGAATGACTTGCCCTCAAGTTCAAAGATAAGGTAATCCTTGTAAAATGACAATTTGATTTAAGTCATTCACTCAGGCAAACATGGTTCCTGGAACACCCTGACAAAACCACATAAGAATTAAAGGTCTTGTGATGGATGAGGGAGCAAGATCTAATTGGTGTTTTAATAAATGTATTCTGACTTGGTAATCCACCTAGATTAATCAACAGAAAATTCCCCTGTCTAAATCAAATTACCAAGTTATGGTATAAAAACAACGACAAATGCCTTGTAATTGGCTGTTATACAAGTGTTGACATCAGAGAGACAAACAGGATGTTGTTGTCTAGAGTTGTTTCCAAGATGCTGATTAACAGACAAGCAACAGCAAAGAAGGGCTTACCACCATTTTATCTATTTCCAATGTTCTTGAGTCAGAATATATAACAATGCATACTCCAACTAAGGAAGGTGTACCTGGGGTACAGAGGTTTGAGGCAGATTGCCAACTAAGTCTTTGTCCTTCTTTGGGGTGTACCAAAGGGAGAAGGACTCTATCTATAAATGGAGCATGTACAGCCTTTCTGTGGTCCCAAGTCAAGGGCTATGAAGGGAAAGAGGTCAAATTATTTGACTTCTTACTCTGTGACAGATACCGTGCTAAGCTATTTCAATAATCACAACCTATTGCTGGGGTAATTATTATTACCTTAATTTTACTGATAAATGAACTACACAAGATTGAGACTGAGTAACCTAATCCAATTCTCAAACTAGGAAATGGAGTAACCTTTCCAATATTCCTAATCTGAAACCAGATTTATTTAATTTCAAAGTCTATGTTATTTTCACTGAAGCTATATCTTAGCTGCAGGAGTATAATCTAAGACAGTTACCCTCAATCTTGGCTGTGTCTTAGAATCACCTGGAAGGCACCCAGGCTGCACTCCATACCAATTAAATCAGCATCTCTGGGGATGATAGCAGGAATCTGTGTTTCTTAAAATGTCATAGGTGACTTGAAGATGCAGACAAATTTGTGAACGAGTGATCCAAGATGTATCTTCTCTTCTTCAATTTTTTTAAAAGAAATAGCTGATATCAGATTCTAGAGGGCATGAGGTTTTGGATGCATCAGAAAATATAAGGAGAAACCATTTGAGGAGAGTTTGGGCCCCTCCTCAGAGAATGTAGCACAATAGGGGTTCTGGAGAGTAATAAAAGAGTATATGACTCTGAGTCTCCAAGAAGTGAGGTCACTGGAAGGTAGAAAAGGAGCCCAGAAAATAAAGTAGGAATGTCTATTGAATTTGATTGAGGCTAGACCTCTATGCTAACAACTGAATCCTGAGTAGAAGATCAAGATACTCAGCCCCGCCTAATTCAAACCAGCAACTTCATTTAAGCTGGAAGTTTATTTCCAACGTCTTTATCCTGAAACATTTTCTCCCAAAGTGTCTGGGTATTATTTGCAATCCCATTTCCTAGAACCTACAGCTCCTCTGCTACCAAGCATACTCAGCTACATTCTCCCATTGTGCAACAGCTAACCTTATTATAAATCAGGTCAAAGTGTTCCAGGAAGAGGGAACAGAGAATACAAAAGACCTAAAGCGGGAATAAGTGTAGCATATATAGTGGACAGAAAAATGGCCAATGGAAAAAGTAATGTGGTTTGAATGTCTTCTCTGAAACTCATGCTGAAATTTAATTGTCATTATGACAGTATCAAGAGGTTGGAAATTTAAGAGATGATTAAGTATGAGGAATCCACCCTTATCAATGGATTAATGCCATTATCAAGGGGGTGGGTTAGTTACCCTAGGAGTGGGCTCTTGATAAAAAAAATAAGTTCAGTTTCCATCTTGTCTCTTTTTTCTCATGCACTTGCTTGCCCTATGATACCTCCCTTGATGGGTATGACCCTCCCCAGATGCTGGTGCCATGCTCCTGGACTTTCCAACTTTCAGAATCATGAGCCAAATAAACTTCCACTTTTTTTTAATAAATTAATCAATCTGTGGTACTCTGTTACAGCAGCAGAAAGCAAGCTAAGCCAGAAAATTGTTACTGAGAGATGGAGCTAACACTATTAAAAAACAAAACAAAACAAAACAAAACCCTGAAAACGTAGAAATGGCTTTGGAACTGGATAATGGGCAGAATCTGAAAGAATTTTAGAGGAGCAGGCTAGAAAAAGCCTGTATTTTTGCAAATGAAGTATTAAGGGTGATTCTGGTGAGAGCTCAATAGAAGAGACAAGCTGTAGGGAAAGTCTTTTTAGAGATTACTTAAGTGCTCATGATCAGGATGCTATGCTAGTAGAAGTATCCACAGTAAAGGCTGTTCTGATGATGTCACAAATGGAAGTGAGAAACAAGGTATTGGAAACTGGAATAAAAGTCATCCTGGTTATACAGTTGGAAAGACTTTGGTTGAATTGTGCTGATGCCCTAGGGATTGATAGAGTGCAGAACTTGAGAATGATAAACTAGGACATCTGACAGAAGAAATATCTAAGCAGCAATTCATTCATTCTGCTTTGTGGTTGCTTTTAACTGCATACAGTGAGATACAAGAAAAAAGAAATGACTTAATTAAATTTATCAATGAAAGAGAAGCAGAATAGAAATAGTTGAAAATTTTGCAATCTGGCCATGTAAAGAGTGAAAGGTGTCTTTAGGAGAGCAAACTAAGAGTGTGGCAAGGGACAAAGAGATTAGTATGAATAGAAAGAATAAGTTGCTATTCAAGATAATGGGAGAAAGACCCTAAAGAAGTAATTTCAAAGATCTCTGAGGCTGCCCCTCACATAACATGTCCAGAGCTCTAGGAGGGGAGAATAGTTTCAGGGGATGGGCCCAAGGTGTTCTTCATAAGCTCACTGCCCAGGGCTTCCTTGGGACTCTGTTCCTTGCATTCCAGCACAGTGCTTCTTTTGCCTCAGTCATGTCTCAAGTGAGTCCAGGTGTGGTACATGCTGCTACTCCAGAAGGTAGAAGCCATAAGTCTTGGCAACATCCATGTGGTGCTAATTCTTCAGTCTTACAGAATGCAAGAGTAGTGGGGGTATGGCTACCTCCACCTAGATTTCAAAGGATATTGTGGATTGCTTGGAGGTCCAGGCAGAGACTTGTGGGAGTAAAGTCACCACAGAGAGTCCCTATGAGGACAATGTCTAGTGGAACCATGGGACTGAGGTCTCTCAGAGACCATTACTCTAGGTCCACCGGTGTGCAGCTCCAGCCTAGGAAATCTGGAAGCAGAAGACTCCAACCTGACAGAGCTGCTGGGTGGGATGAGCCCAACAAGGCTATAGGCCTGTGGCCTTAAGGAACCAATCTCTATCCCCAGGAAACAGGACATGGAGTCAAAGGATATTATTCTCTAGCTTTAGATTTATTGAGTTTTTTTCCCCTTTTGGGGCTTTGAACTTACTTGGGATCAGTTACCTCTTTCTTCTTGCCTATTTCTCCCTTTTGGAGAGTGTGAATGCCTATCCTATGCCTGATCTACTATTGTATTTCTCGAGTAGATTACTTGTTTCATAGGTTCACAGCAGGACGAAATTTGCCTCAGGATGAATCATGCCTTGAGTCTCACTTGTATCTGTTTCATATGAGATTATGGACTTTGGACTTGTGAGTTGATGCTTGAATGAGTTTAGATTTGGGGGCTATTGGAATACAATAGATGTATTTGTATGTGAGGACCTACGTTTTGGGGGGGCAAGGATGGAATGCTATGATTTGAATGCTCCCTTCAAAACTTATGGGGAAATTTAATTGCCATTGTGACTATATTAAGAGGTGGGATCTATAGGCAATAAGGGATTCCCTTTCACTCTCATGAATTGATTAATGACTTTATCGTGGGAGTGGGCTAGTTACCACAGAAGTGGGCTTTTGATAAAAGGATAACTTTGGCTCCCATCTTGTCTCTTGTGTGGTAAGTTCACTTGCTTTGTGATGCTCTTCTGCCATGGAATGATCCTCACCAGATGCCAAAGCCATGCTCTTGAATCTCTCAGCCTCTAGAACCATGAGCCAAATAAACTTCTACTCTTTTAAAGTTACTCAGTCTGTTATATTCTAGTGTAACAGCAGAACATGATCTAATACAGAGTGGCCCTAATTGAGATTGGAGAGGTGAGCAATAGCCAGTGCAAACTGCTTAGGGATCAAGGCCTTTAGATTTTGTTCTAATTCAGCTGGGAAGCCATCAGAGGATTATGTGTTTACTGACTTACTATGATGCAGAAGAATGTGCATCAGCTCACCCACCCCATATGCCTATGGAGAGATATCCTACTCAATGCTGTTTAAATTTCCTGGTATAATTGACAATTGTAAAAACTAATCCTGGCTGACCATATACACTGGAAATTAACCCAATTATGTTTCATTGGCCACTTAGAAGCTTCTCAGACCAATATAGTGAAGTACAAGAGCAGGTTTTAGGGCAGTAAATATTTAAAATGATAGATCTGAGTTTAATGCGTGCTTTCCTACCACTTACAGAGAAGCTTGATGTGGTAGTGAGTCCGGACTTCAGAGTCAGAGTATCTGAATTGCTGGTCCCAGCTCTGCCATGTACTATTTAATCTTAGTATAAAGCATGGACGTCCAACACTTTTAATGTGAGGACTTATTTTGCTTATCTGTGGTGGTGGATATCAGGAAAATTATACAAGGACTTTTTTTTTTTTTTTTTTTAGCTCATCAGCTGTCATTAGTGTTCATGTATTTTATGTGTGGTCTAAGACAATTCTTCTTTTTCCAGTGTGGCCTAGGGAAGACAAAAGGTTGGACTCTAGTGGATAAAGCATAATTCTCAGGGAATGGTTATTTATTACTTTTTTTCTCTTGCCTCTTCATCCAATCTCTCAGTGAGTCCTGTTCATTTAATCTGTAGAATTAACTAATAATCTACCTACTTCTCTCATCTCCACTGGGTTAGTTCAAAATGGGTTTTCCCATCTTAGTTTTATTTACGTTTTGTGCTAAATATTTTTGTTGTTGTGAGAAGTTGTCCTGTGCATTGTAAGATACTTAGTAGTATCCCTGGTCTCTCCCTTCTAGATACCAGTAGCAACCCCTTCCCAGTTATGACAACCAAAAATATCTAGGGACACTGTCTAATGTATTTTCTGAAAGGGCTGGGGGATGGGAGGAATGACCTGACTGAGACCTGTAACCTAGACTAAGAAACCATTATCTCTCTCCTCTATGCCTGTAATATTCTCTGACAGGTCTGATTGTCCCCTACAGTTCATTCTACACATAGTAGCCAGAGGAATATTTCAAAAGCATAAAACAAATTATGTTACTCCCTTGCTTAAAAGCTGGCTTCCTATGTTCCCTTAACAGAACCCTGACTCTACTCGAGCCTATGTAATTTTACATGACTGGTGTCTTTGCTCCATCCAAAGCTTATCATCTACCACTCCCTTCCTCAATCACTTCACTCTAGCAAAATTGGCCTTCTTTCTGTTCCTCAAACGTTCCATACTCATTCTCACACCAGGTCATTTGAACTTACAGTCCTCTCTGATGAGAATGCCATTCTCTTTCATTTTTCATATATGGCTCCATCTTGTCATTCAGGTGACACAAATGTCACAATCTTAGGAGAATGATTATTTGCTGCTTCATTATCTATCTTTGCTACTATGATGTAAGCTTATAAGAAAAAGGTCCTTGTTGGTCCTCCCCCTGTAGATGTTCACTAAACACTTGCATCAGCTATTGCATAACGTTACTTTCACCTCCTAACATCCACATGGGGTATATATTCATTTTTGTAATCTACTGTTTTCACTTAGCATTAGACAAGGAGTATTTTGACATATCATTAGATATGCTTCTTAAACATGTTTTCATTTTAAATGGTAACATATTCTTCTACAGAATCCCATAGTACCCTTAATAAATATCCAATTTTTGAGTATTAGGTCATTTCTTTACTCTTTCATTATATAAACTCATTTACTGTTTATTCAGTAGACAAAGATGATGAGAAAATCTGACTTTTGCTGTTGTTCAATACTATCCCACATTTCCCCAACTAGACAACAGAAATTAAACACATAGGGCTGTACTATTTGGAGACAGAGTTGAGAAGGCTCCGTGCCAAGTAATAAGAATAAATAGCACTTGCTGAAAGTTTTCAGTACAGCCTGTTGTATTTTTCACACAAATAGGGGAGGACAAATACTTCTACTTGTGGATCTGTCCGAAATTTTTTAAATGTGGATGTTCTAAATTTCAAGCTGCTTAAGAAAGTGAGATGAGTACATGGCACACCATTTCAATTCTCAAATCAACACACAATCAAACAGAGACATTTAGATGTAAATCAACAGCTTAGAAAGCCTGGTCCCTGATTCTCTTTGACAAATACTAGACCACAGCCTTGATTATCAGCTCAGCAAAGTTAATGGCATTCACTGGTTTTACATACTAAGCAGCCCAGGGTTTAGCCAGACAATTTGTTTCTAGTTTTGCATTCTCTGCTTTGTCACTCAGAAAGCAGAGATTGTAGATGACATTTAAGAGTCAGAGTATGTGATAAGTAGATGAGGGACATGTTGAAATTCTGTCAGGGAACTCATACCAAGTTTTTTATGAAAGTTCTACTGCACATGTAGACAAATATTTTCCTATCTAGGGCCTTTATGGCTAATTCAATATCCCAGGCCTTGCATGCCTTTTAGTACAAATAAAGTAAGATGACCCAAATTCTATATGAGTTCTGTCCACTCATTTTGGATGGCATTAGGCTCTCCCCATCAGAGTGTTTCTTACTTACTTTCTCCCTGGATTCTAAGGGTTGACTTTGGTGTTTTCAAGAACAAGTCTATTCACATTCCTCATCTTTATCATTGTCCCTACAACCAATGTCCATGCTAGGTAAGCAAGTCCTGAATGTACCCAAAGCTGCCAATCCTAGTATTGCTGGAGTAATTGTAATGTCTGTGCAACAGTGGAGACAGTAGCCCTATCTTTGTCTCTCTGCTACACTCTGTCACCTAAGGCTTTGAAAAAACAAATTCCTTTAGCACTGAGTCATACCCTGACCCCACTGGCATTCAAACTGAGTCCAAGGAACCAGATGGAGTACTCATGGCATGATATTCTGTCTCGTGTCAAGTCCCAGGTATACACAAAAATATTCTTCCTACTCCTTTATCCAATGCACCACAGTCTCCCTTATAAATCAACCCATGCGAGTAGATACCTGACTCCCCAGGACAGCAGATTTACACATGGCCCAACTACAAAAACAAGTTTGGACTCAGGGGAACCTTAATATAGGTCATAAATCACTTTTTGCACAGAAAAGTGAGGCTTGAGAGACTCACTTGATTTCGCTTTGAGATTTTTTGTTTTGTTTTGTTGAGTTTAGTTTTGTTTTGTTTGGTATGATTTTGAGAACCTAAGTCAGGAAATACCCACATTAAACCATTCAAAGTTAAGGACAAAAAACAAAGTTTTTCAATTAAAAATAAGCAATCAAGACATATCTATACTTGCCCTGTGGCTTGCCACATAACAGCTGGGAAAAGGTCTGAGAAAACAGAATAACAAAGTGAAGCTTAAAATCACTGAGGTAGAGAAGGAGCAGAAAGATGCTTGAGATGCTAGAATAGAAAAGAGGCTAAAGCAGATTACATAAATCTGATTTCCTTTGCTCAAATTCCTTCTATTGGCTTTGAGATGACTTTCATCAAGCGTGAAATTCACATTCAGAGGGCAATCCAAACCAATGCCATCAGAGAAGTTATTCTGAGGGTTATCTGTGAGCACAAGACAGCGATTTTTGCCCCAGTCTCTCTCCTTTGATAGGTTTCCCAAGAATATTGACCTCCAGGGTATATTGAGGCTTATAGGCAGGTATTTTCTCTTTGCTTTTTACCAGAGATTAAGCAAAGGGTTGAGCCACATATATGCACCTATACATGATGCATTAGACCCTACCCAAAACGAAAATTAAAAGCAGTTCCCCTAAGAACACCCAAACATGGATTCAATCCTCAGCCTCTATTAAAAAAAAGTACAGTTGTTCTATTGTAACCATGGCCTCTGAAGAGTAAAATCTATGAGCGTTGCATACACACATACACGCACACCTTTAAATAAGTCATTCTGGACCCATCTTTGATTCCTGCTTCTTTCTTATCTCCCAGACCCAATAAGCCACCCAGCCTTGTCAATGTCACTTCCTTATTATTATTATTATTATTATTATTATACTTTAAGTTCTAGGGCACATGTGCACAACATGCAGGTTTGTTACATATGTATACGTGTGCCGTCACTTCCTAAATATCACCATAATCTGCCTCTTTCCTCTTTATCTCTGTTACTCTTGCCTTAGTTCAAACTGCAGGCCCCAACCAGTAAACTGTGGAGATAGAGGCCAGGGATGCTTCAAGTTATCCTATAATGCACAGAACAGACTCTCACAACAAAAAATTATCTGGCCAAAAATAACGCTGAGATTGATGAACTCCACACTTGAATATAAACACCATGAGGAAGGGAATTTATCTTGCTTCCTGCTGTATCACCAGCATTCAGAACAGTACTTAGTAACTGATAGGTGTTCAAAATATTATTTAAATACATAAATAAATGAATATAAGCCCATGGAAGAATTGTACAAAAAGTCATTTGCCTTCTGCCTCAGGAGTTCTTCCTAGATTACTTCTTACCGAGTGCTTCTGACTCATCAGTTATCCTGATTACTTTGATCTATATTTGCTAGTTCTGTGATCATAAATGCAAAAGGCTGTAGCTCTCCCATGCAACAGGGTAGTCGTTAGCCACAGGTGGCTATCTAATTTAAATTAAATTGTTTAAAATTAGATAAAATAAAAACTTTAGTCCATTCTTCATAAACATTTCAAATGTTCTGTAGCCATATGTAGTCAGTGTCTACTGCATTAAATAAGATAGGTATATTTCCACTTCTGCAGAAAAGTACTACTGGAAAGTGCTGGTCTATAGGTATCAAGTGGATTATTCCCTCTTCATCTCCATGAGTAACAACTGGAATTAAAAGGCATTTTTACCCCAGCCTTCATGATTGCCCTGCCTCCAGCAGCAGAAGAGGAAGAAATGCATGTGTTTAATGAGGCGAAACCATCCCCTTTACATTAAACATACACAGAGAGAAATATGATTGAGTTAACAAGAGTATACCTTGTTTGCAAAAGGAATACTCTACTGATTAAGGGGGAGAAAGCCAATAAATCACTTTATGGCACAATTTCTTACGCATTTTTGTTTTGGTCATAAGAGAAAAGCAAGTAAAGTAAGCTAAAAGGTGATTTTAAAATCCAGCAACAGAATTCAGAAAAAGCTGCATGTAACAAAGCACACTGTAAACCTTTTAGGACTGAAAAGGCAGTCAGACATAAGAATATCAGGCATGCAAATTACAATAGTGCAGGAGCATTTTCTCCAAAATATGTCAGAAACTGAGCAACAAACATGTGTCAAATGGGCACAATGGAAATAACTTCTTACCAAGATCGTAAGAGTAGTATTTTAAGCAGCAAAGTGTTTTGATCTGACTGTATTTTAGGAAGACTCCTCCAACTACAGTGAGGATAACAGCAGTGGGAAACAAGATACAGAGAGATGATGAGTTGTGTAACTGAAGACAGTGTGGCTTGGTGGAATAAGCATGAGCTTTGGGGTCAAAAGTTCTGTGTTCCAAACATAACCATGATGTTAATGGGTTGTAAAAGTTAGGGTGTATAACTTGACCTCATAATACTTTTCATGGTACACTGGAGTAATGATTCTATGGGACTGTTATACAACTGAGAAATAACAGATATACATCTCTTCCAGCATGGTCTCACACATAGATGGTCTATTAGAAAATGGAAAACATTTTTAATATTAAAACATTTCACATCTCAAGCATAACTTCCACACTTGTTAAAGTGAGAAGAGAGTTGGTTCCCCGTGTTTCCACCCAGATTCGGAAAAGCAAGTAATGACAAAAATAAAATTACTGTAACCCATATATCTAAGGCTAACTGATGTTTGACAAGAGCACCAAGACCAGTAAAGAAGTAAAGAGTCTCTTTGAGAGGTGAAGCGGCTGGGCTTTCCTGGTCGGGTGGGGACTTGGAGAACTTTTCTGTCTAGCTAAAGGATTGTAAATGCACCAGTCAGCGCTCTGTGTCTAGCTAAAGGTTTGTAAATGCACCAATCAGCACTCTGTAAAAACGGACCAATCAGCACTCTGTAAAATAGACCAATGCGCACTCTGTAAAATGAACCAATCAGCTCTCTGTAAAATGGACCAATCAGCGGGATGTGGGTGGGGCCAAATTGGGGAATAAAAGCTGGCCACTCCACTTATCAATCTCGGGTTCCCTTTGAGGCTGTGGAAGGGTTGTTCTTTATGTCTTTGCAACAAATCTTGCTGCTGCTCACGCTTTGGGTCCACAGTACCTTTATGAGCTGTAACACTCGCTGTGAAGGTCTGCAGCTTCACTTCTGAAGCCATTGAGACCAACCCACCAGGAGGACTGAACAACTTCGGACGTACCACCTTTAAGAGTGTCCTACACTCACTGGGAAGGTCTGTAGGTTCACACCTGAAGTCAGCAAGACCACGAACCCACCGGAAGGAAGAAACTCTGGACATATCTGAACATCAGACACAAACTCCGGACACACCATCTTTAAGAACTGTAACACCTACCGTGAGGGTGCGCGGCTTCATTCTTGAAGTCAGCGAGACCAAGAACACACCAGAAGGAACCAATTCCAGACACATCTTCAACAAATAATACTGAAACAACTGGATATCCATATGCAAAAGAATGAAGTTGGACCCCTCCTTGACACCATACACCAAAAAAAAAAACCTCAGAAGGATCAATGAATATATGAGACCTAAAACCATAAAACTCTTGCAGAAAAACATATAACTACATCACCATGATCTTGGGTTTGGTGATGGATATGCCATTAAAAGCAACAACAGAAACAAAATAAAAATAAATTATCTCATCAAAATTTAAAATATTGTTTTAGGAACATTATCAAAAAATGAAGAGATTACAGAATGGGAGAAAATACTGCAAATCATCTATCTGATAACTATTTTTTGGAATGTATAATCTCAAAATTCAATAACGAAAAAAGCAAATTCAGTTTAAAAATGAACAAAGAACCTCACTGGACATTTCTCCAATGAAAATATACAAATGGGCAACAAACAAAAAGATGCATGATTTCATCAGTCATTAGGGAAATGCAAATCAAAATCATGATGCGGCACCATTTTACATTCACTAATATAGGTATAATATATTTTTAAAATAAAAATTACAAGTGTTGAAGATACAAAGAAATTAGAACTCTCCACAATGGTGGTGAGAAATCGAAATATTTAGCCCCTGAATGTTCAGCCACTCCAGAAAACAATTTGGTGGTTCCTTAGAAAGCTAAATGTAGAATTACCATATGACAATACCATTTCATTTTTAGGTATATATTCAGAGAATTGAAAACAGGTATTCAAACAAGTACATGTTCAAGCATCATGATAGCACTATTCACAAAACCCAAAAAGTGGAAGTAGCCTAAATCTCATCAAGGAATAAATGGATAAACAAGTTATGGTATATAAATGTGATGAAATATTATTCAGCCACTAAAAAGGAATGAAGTACTGATACATGCTACAGGGTAGATGAGCCTTCCAAACATTATGTTAGGAGAAAAAAAGCCACACACAGAATATCACATATAGTTATGGCCTCATTTATATGAAATATCCAAAATAAATCCATAAAGACACAAAAACAGATTGGTAGCTTACAGGGGATTGTAGGAGGAGGAAATGGGGAAAAACTGGTTAATGGTTAAGGAGTTTTACTTTGGAGTGGTGGAAATGTTTTGGAGCTTGATACAGGTGGTAGTTGTGCAAAATTATGACAATACTAAATGCCATTGAATTGTTTGCTATAAAATGGTTAATTTTATGTTATGCAAATTTCCACCTTTTTTTTTTTTTTTTTTTTTTTTTTTTTTTTTTTTTTTTTTTTTTTTTTTTTTTTTTTTTTGAGTGATAAGTACTTTGTAACTATCAAATTCAAAAGCAATTTAATTCCTCAGTGGAGGGACAATGACTTGGAACTAGAATATCTTTAGTAAACATATTTCCTGTCTGTCTAACACATCTTAGTTCTTCAAAGAACTATCCTAGGTGTGCCTCATTCAATCTTCATAACATTTCCTTTGAGAAACTCTCAGAATGATGATGTAACTTGTCCAAGTTTGGGCAGAGTCTGGACTGAGTGTTGGGCTACTAGTCTGCCTTTTCTGTCTTCCAACTCAACCGCAACAACTCACCTTAACAAAACAACTCAATAATGAAGGCAGCACACATATACCTATATTTGTGTTGTAAACATTTGAATTAAGAAACAAAACGAAATATTTTGGAGATGGATGGACTGAGCTTGTGTTCTGCCTATTACTTGTTCAACATTGAGAGAATTATTCAGTGTCCATAACTCTTAGTTCCTTCATCTATATAACAGGAGAAAAAGTACCTTCCTTGTAGAGTTATTGTGGGAGTTAGAAGGATATACAAAGCATAACATATAGTATATGGTCAATGAATGATGAGTGACAATAATATTGTTAATAAAATCCTTTCACCTATTCTACATTGTAAGATTATCTGTGTAATCAGAAACTTTCTAAAAGCAGATTAAATTTCTTTTCTCTCAGCACCTGATCATTTTGCATCACATGGTTTCCTTCAGGTCAGAGGCATGTAATAACTAAGATGCTTATTTAAATATCATGGAATTAGCGGCTTCCAGATTAAGTCCGATTCCTTGGTATTATTTTCAGTACCTTTGTCAAAATTTTAATAGCTGGCAGTAGTACAAGAGTTTCATATTTTACAAAGCACTTCAAACATATGTTTTCAAGTTTGAGCCTCTTAATAACCATGGAAAATACAAAGGCCTTGGATAATTGACCCCATTTCTCAGAGAGAAATTTGCCCAAAATCAAACAGTTAAGTGTTTGTCCATGGATCAGGATTTTTTCTACCATTCCTCAAAGCTTGTTTTGGGCCTTTTTTCTATGGATATAATTTATGTTGCAAATGATAGAGATTCAATCCCAACTGTTTAAAACAACAAGAAAATTTTATTGGCTCATAAAATGGATAAGTCTGAAAGATGATCTAGCTTTAGGAGTGGCTCAAAAAATATCACCAGGTCCCAGTCCCTCCTCATCCCTTTCCTCTGCTCTGTTCCACAATGACCTCATCCTAAGTTTCCGTTAATGGTAGTACGGTTGTTGCTATGGTTCAAATGTGTTCCCCCCGCCAAAAAAAGCATGTGTTGGAAACTTGATCTTCAGTGTTGTATGTTGGGAGATGGGACCTAATGGAAGGTGCTTGGTTCATGGGGACACTATCCTCATGTGTGGATTAATGCTTTTATTACAGAAGTGGATTAATTATCACGGGAGTTGGTTTCTTACACAAGGACATGATTGGCTCCCTCTTGTTCTCTCTCTCTCGCCCTCTCACCTTGCTGCATAGGAGGGCACAGCAAGAAGGCCCTCATCAGACGGGACCTTTCTCTTGGACTTCCCAGGCTCAAGAACTCTGAGGAAATACATTTCTATTCTTTATGAATTACTCAGTCTCAGGTTTTCTGTTATAGTAGCACAAAACAGACTAAGACCGTTGCCGATAGCTTCAGACCAATCAAAATTCATATGAGGATCAGCTAAAAAGGAGTGTGTGCCTCTGAGTTCCATCAGCAGTGTGTCTCAGTGTAATTATCTCTGAACCAATTGCTGCAGACACAGGAATACAAGGCCCTCATTGGTAGTCTTAAGTCAAATGTCCATTATTGTGTCTTGGGGAAGAGCAACTTCAACTAAAACACACTTAACAAGATTTGGAGAGAGGGTGATATTCCAGAAAAAAACTGAGGCATAAGTAGATGCTGATTAGCAAAAATGACAAATATCTACTGCACCATGATAAATAA
This sequence comes from Rhinopithecus bieti, assembly GCF_001698545.2. Taxonomy (NCBI): domain Eukaryota; kingdom Metazoa; phylum Chordata; class Mammalia; order Primates; family Cercopithecidae; genus Rhinopithecus; species Rhinopithecus bieti. The sequence goes on along the minus strand of NW_016803481.1, from coordinate 337,407 downwards.
AACTTTGCTAAATTTAAATTGGCTAGGTCATTTATGCTGGAGGTCATGTACCAGCAAGATATTCTGAAATGTATGTATTCCTTTATGCAAAAATCATGCAGTAAGTGACTATGTTAATGCAAGCCCTAGGGATTCAGTGACTAAGAAGACATTGTCCCTGCCTGAACTAAGCCCATAAAGTAAGGATTTGAGTTGGATGACTTCCTATTTTCACACCATTAGTGGTTCCATCTTTCCCACTGCAAAAATAACATGAAACACTTTGCAGGGACACACAGGCCATGTACTCCTAGTGCACTCTGAAGGATAAAAATGTCATCAGTTGCCATGACAACCTGTTTGGGTTCTGAGGATATGTAGCACTTTTTATGCTACTAATCAGAGGCTAGACTTACTCTATAATACTATACAACATCGACACCATGGAGAGGAAAACATGAATGAAATAACAAGGAGGATGTAGAAGAAATAACAGGATATCATGCCTCCACTGATACCTTGAAAATTTGGAAGCAGAGCTAAGTTTTTCTGAATATTTACTTATCTAACTTGTGGCTAGATAGATTGCTTTAAACCCACCCAAAAGTCGTACAGGTGTGAAATGTTTCCTAAGCAGATTTATCCACTGGGGATGCTTACACTGACTTTTAAGGATAGAATGGATCTACAAGGTCACCTAATCCAATCCAGTTCCTTTAGCTCACAGATGAGGACTCTGCAATCCACAGAGAAAAACTGGAGTGGCCAAGGTTTCACAGACCTAGTGACAGACTTCAAACCAGAACCTGGTTCTCCAGTTTCTTAAATCGACACTCATTCTGCAGCAGCAACCTATTAAAGACCACTGACAGCCTGTCTATTCAAAAGAGAGTACTCACAGATTTTTGTAAGCTATACCCTTTGTATTCATTCCAGAGTATGCATTGTACATTGAAATCACAGGAGTCTCCATCTTGACCATGGAGATATAATGAATGACTAGTGTTAGTATAATAAACACCACAATTCAAGATAACTAATGAATCGTTTTTGTTTTAATTCTTTTTATAGTCCCTGATTTCTTGCCCCTTCAAGGGGATCTTGTAGACTTGTTGGGGTGGAGGGCTGATATTCTTGAAAGCAAACTGATAATACATTCCTGAAAAATACATATGAACATTTTTCCCTAAATCAACAAATGATATGCTAGACTAGTTCATAAATAAATGAATTATGTGTAATCTTCAATTTACGGATTAAAAAATCTTATATAAACCTGCATTCAATTGCTAGGGCAGCCATAACAAAGTACCACACAATAGATGGCTCAAACAACAGAAATTTGTTTTCTCATACTTTTAGAGGCTAAAGTCTGAGATCAAGGTGTCAACAAGGTTGCTTCTTCTGAGGACCTCTTTGTCTTCACAGGATGTTTCCTCTGTGCATGCCTGAGTCCTAATCTCCTCTTAGTAGGGGCACCAGTCATACTGGATTAGGGCCCACTCTAATGACCTCATTTTAACCTAATTACTTTTTTTTAAAGTATAGTAATTATATTTTTGTATTGATACCTAATAGATGTCCACATTTTCAGGGTACATGTAATAATTTAATATATTCATATCATTTGTAAAGATCAAATCAGTATAACTGGAATATGCAGCACCTTAAATATTTGTCGTTTTTTTCTGCTAGAAACATTCAAATTATTCTTTTCTAGTCATCTTAAAACATACAATGAAGTATTGTAAATTATAGTCACCCTACTGATAGATCAAACATTAGGTATTTATTTATTTATTTGAGACAGGGTCTCTCTTGCTCTGTGGCCAAGGCTGGAGTGCAGTGGCATGATCTCGACTCACTGCAGCCTTCGCCTCCCAGGTTCAAGCGATTCTCGTGCCTCAGCTACCCAAGTAGCTGGAATTACAGGTGTGCACCACCATGCCCAGCTAATTTTTGTATTTTTAGTAGAGACGGAGGTGCATCATGTTGGCCAGGCTGGTCTTGAACTCCTGACCTCAAGTGATCTGCCCGCCTCAGCCTCCCAAAGTGCCAGGATTACAGAATCCATCAGTCAAACTCTCTTTATATTACCTCCGCCTTACCCTTCCTGGCCTCTGATAAGCACTCCTTATCTTCACAAGATTCTTTTTTATCTCCTACATCTGAGTGAGAACATGTGATATTTGCCATTCTCGGCCTAGTTTATTTCACTTAATATAATGACTTCCAGTTTCATTTATGTAGCTGCAAATGACAGGATTTCATTTCTTTTTTATGGCTTAATGATTTTCCATTGGGTACATCTACCACATTTCTTTATCCGTTTACCCACTGATGAGCACATAGGTTGATTCCATATTTTGGCGATCGTGAGTAGTGCTTCAATAAACATGGGAGTGCAGATATCCTTTCAATATATTAATTTTCTTTCTTTTGGATATGCACACAGCAATGGAATTGTTAGATCATACAATAGTTCTATGTTTAGTTTTTTGAGGAAATTTTATAGTTTTCCATAGTAGCTGTACAAATTTACATCCCACCAACAATATACAAAATACAAAATATACAAAATACAAAATACAAAATACAACAATATACAAAATACAAAATACAATATACAAAAGCATTCCCCTTTCCCCACATCCTTGTTAGCATCCATCACACCCTGTCTTTTTGATAAAAGCCATTTGAACTGGGGTGGGATGATACTCTTTGTAGTTTTGGTTTTCATTTCTCTGATGATTCATGATTTGGCGATTTTTTATATACCTGCTGACCATTTGTATATCTTCTTTTGAGGAACATCTATTCAGATCCTTTGCCCATTTTTTAATCAGGTTATTTTTGCTATTGAGGTGCTTGAGCTCCTTGTATGTTCTGGTTATTAATCTCTCGTCAGTTGGATAGTGGCAAATGTTTTCTCCCATTACGTGGATTGTCTCCTCACTTTTTTGATTGTTTCCTTTGCTGTGCAGAAACCTTTTTAGCTTGATGTAATTCTTTTGCTGATTTTGCTTTTGTTCCGTATGGTTTTGAGGTCCTATCCAAAAAAATTCTTTCTCAGGACAATGCCAACAAGCATTTCTTCTAGGTTTTTCTGTAAGACTTCAATAATTGTAGGTCTTGCATTTAAGTCTTTAATTCATTTGAGTTAATTTTTTTAATCTGATGAGAGAGAGAGACTCGTTTCATTCTTCTGCATGAACGAATCCAGTTTTCTCAGCACCATTTATCTAAGAGAATGTCTTTTCTCTATCGTATGTTCTTGACACCTTTGCCGAAAATGAGTTGGCTGTAAATGCATGGATTTATATCTGGGTCCTGCATTTTTTCCATTGGTCTCTTCATGCATTTTATACCACTATTATGATTATTTGGTTACTACAGCTTTGTAGTATATTTTGAAGTCACATAGTGTGATGCCTTCAGCTTTGTTCTTTTTTTTACTCATGTTTGCTTGGGCTATTCAAGGTCTTTTGTAGTTCCATATAAATTTTAAGACTTTTTTTTCTAATTCTGTGAAAATGTCATTGGCATTTTGATAAGGATTGCATTGAGTCTGTAAATTGTTTCTGTTAGTAGTGTCATTTTAACAATATTAATTTTTTTAATCCATGAGCATAGAATGGCTTTCTATTTTATGTCCTCTTCTATGTTTTATCAATGTTTTACAGGTTTTGGGTACAGATCTTAATTATTTTTTAAAAAATACTACATCTAAATATAGTCACATTCTAAGGTACTTGGGGTTAGGACTTTAACGTATGAATTTGAGAGGGTAGGGAACGATAGCCCCCAAATACTCAGTCTATAACAGAGCTGTATTTAGATGCCTTAAGAACAAAGTATCAAGTTATCAGAATATTTACAAATTAGCACAAGAAAACTTATTTTGTGTGTTTATAGACATAATCAAACCTTCAGGCAAAAAATACACATATCTGAAATGCTATTTTCCCAACAGTATATTGCCTATCATTCAACCCCTAGTACCATGACAACATGAGCTGAGAACTTGAGGAACTTGACACATCAGATCAAGCAGGATAAAGACCAAATGTCACAGAAGTAATGAATAAGCCCAGAAAAAATAGCAAAATAGGTTCAACTTTGGAATACACATAAGGTGGTTATTAGGAATTGGCACATGTGAAAATCCACTGTATTATCTAGTGTTAGTTTCTATAGCCCATGAGAAAAAATAAAACCAGAACTTCTCAGCAAGTAGTCCTCAGAAATTATCCTAGTTACATATGAGGTTACAGGTAGGACATTATCATGAAAGTCACATGAAATAGCAAAACAGTACTAATGTTTTCTGTATCTTCTACAGAAATAGATTAAATATATTAGTGTCATGAAGAATAAACAATTTAACAGCTGCATAAACCAAACAAGTTATCCTATTCTGGACCTTTGTTTCAGAAGGCACTAATCAAGGCCTCCTGCTTCAGGACCAGAGAACTAGACAACCTAGGACAACCTCCCTTTTTCTTTACCAGAGCCCGTGCACAGCAAAGCTTAGCCACATTTCCCAGTCATCTTCTCCTTGCAACCTCTGATCCAATGTCGGATGGAATTACTGATTCAGTAACTGCAAAGTTACTAAAGCAAGTCATACTGTCTGTCCCATTGAGGCTTTAGCACGTGCTAGTGCCTCTTCCTGGAGCATCCTTCCCCTCCTCACCCTCACCTGAGTAACAATATGCTTCTGGTCCTATCAGAACTGTCACAGTACCAAGGAAGTCTCTATGATGTCTCATATTTGCATTAGATGCCCTGCCTGTGGCAATCTCACAAAACTCTCCATAGTACTTGTCACTAAATTGCCATTGCCTGTTTTCATTCCTTTTGTTGTTGTTGTTGTTGTTTTGAGACAGTTTCACTCTCGTTGCCCAGGCTGGAGTGTAGTGGCATGATCTCGTCTCACCGCAACATCTGCCTCCTGCTTTCAAGCGATTCCCACCACACCCAGCTAATTTTTTGTATTTTTAGTAGAGATGGGGTTTCCCCATGTTGGCCAGGCCAGTGTCAAACTCCTGACCGTGGGTGATCCACCTGCCTCGGCCTCCCAAAGTACTGGGATTACAGGCATGAGCCACAGTGTCTGGCCCGCAATTGCCTCTTTTCGTTGCTGTCGTCTCCTTGAGAATATAAGAGCCTTGAAGGCAGAGATGGTATTGCTCATTGCTGTTTCCCCAAAGCCAAATATTGTGCCTATTTCTCGTAGGACATTTGTTGAATGAGTGATGGATAACACAGTTGTCCCAAGAATGATGTCAAAAGTTCAATCGGTAGAAAGTGCTTGTACAGATGGGAAGATCTCAAACAGAGTTTCTAACCTATCATATGCTTTTGTGGCAAGATTTTTATGCCTGTAAAGCAAAACAAAATTTAATGGAGCACAATCAATGTAAAACTTAGACATATGTAAAACAACAGAAATCTGGTTCAAATTGTTTTCATTTTATGAAAAATAAAGCTAAGGCCTATAGAGTTCTAGGAACTAATTTTGTTTAATGATGGGAGGGATGAAACAGAACATAGATCTTTTGATTTCCAGTTCATTCAACCATTTGGTAGTATTAATTAAATATTTATATGTGCTAGATACTGGGGATACATGGGTGAACAAGAGAGGTAAGGACTCAGTCCTCATGAAGCATATATTCTCATGAGGGAAGACAGACAATAGACTGGTAATACTTGAGTCACAAAAAAATGTGACACAATAGAGAGCATGATACTATGTAATGTGGCCTGGGATGGCCTCTCTGAAAGGTGGCACATTTGACCTGAAGTTAAGAAAGTGGGAGACATTTGAAAGTCTGGGGGAGGAATAAAGAACGTGAAATGTGAAGACGGTTGGAACACTAGAATAAAAGAAAGGAGGTGATAATAACAGGAGTATAGGGAGTAAAGAGAATAATCGTATAAAGTTGGAGTCACAGGTAGAAGCCATATCTCAAAGGATCCAGTAGGCCAAGGTAACATATGTGGATTTATTCTAAATGTCTTGGGAAGCTCTGAGAGTGAGTGATATAATTGATATACCTCCACCCTCAAGACATTTTTTACCAAAGTACAGTGTCTGTTTAACCCAGTCATCATGGTAGACTCATATAAATCAGGGTGAAAAATTTGGGAATTAATGTAACAAATGAGACAAAGATTCATTTCTAATGTATTTTCTGGAAACAAGAAGGTTTTATAGTTATACATAAATATACGTGTGTGAAAATTTATTGTCAATGCAATCTGACCGTACACTCAGTGCAATCTGGCTGTGTATAAGTGCTTGAACCGCAACTGTGGAGCTAGGCTTTGCAAATTCCACCAAGTTATAGTATTCAAAATGGAGTCCCAGTGAGAATTCTCTTTGCCAGGGGTTTGCAGAGCCAGTGATTACTTACTAGGATTAAATACCAGACCTTCTGCTCCTGGCTTTGTGCTTTTTTCCCAGTTAAACAATGTGCAGAAGAGCAACGGTGAGAAAGTAACTGAGATCTTAATAACTTCTCTTAAAAATACGCAGCCTATTTAGATCAACCATTGTGGAAGACAGTGTGGCCATTCCTCAAGGATCTAGAACCCGAAATACCTTTTGGCCCAGCAATTCCATTATTGGGTATACATCCAAAGGATTATAAATCATTCTGCTATAAAGACACATGCACAGGTATGTTTACTGCAGCACTATGTACAATAGCAAAGACTTGGAATCAATCCAAATGCCTATCAGTGATAGACTGGATAAAGAAAATGTGGCACATATACACCATGGAATACTATGCAGCATGGAATATAAAAAAGAATGAGATCATGTCCTTTGCAGGGATGAAGCTGGAAGCCATCATCCTCAGCAAACTAACACAGGAACAGAAAACCAAACACTGCATATTCTCACTCATAAGTAGGAGTTGAACAATGAGAACACATGGACACAGGGAAGGGAAGAACACACACCAGGGCCTGTGAGCGGGTGGCAGGCAAGGGGAGGGAAAGCATTAGGAAATACGTAATGCATGTGGGGCTTAAAACCTAGATGACAGGTTGATGGGTGGCAGCCAAACCTACCATTGGCCACAATTGTCGATACCCTTATGGAACAAACCTGCCACATTCTACCAATGGTATCCCCAAGGAAACTTAGAAAGTAAAATCAAAACATAGATTTAAAAAAAGGAAAACAAGGAAAAAACTAAGTCCTCTCAGGTGACTATCTTATGACACGCAGGGGACAAAATAAATATGACACTAAAACCACTCGATTATTCTTGCAAATTTACCCTGTATAACCCCCAACCAGAAATCATGTACTCCTTGGACCTAAGTTTTTTTTATTTTAACTTAAAAAAAATAACACAATTCACTTCAAACCCCCTTAAACACCCCTAAACTTTTACTTTATGTTAAGCATGAATTTAATGAGTTTAAGTGATACGTTGCTAAAGAAACCCTAAGTGAAGCTGTTTTCTGCCTTATCTCTTCTAATATTTTCAACTTAAAATTTAGTTGGGGGGGGGAGGGATTGCATTGGGGAGTTATACATGATATAAATGATGAATTGATGGGTGCTGACGAGTTGATGGGTGCAGCACACCAACATGGCACAAATATACATATGTAACAAACCTGCACGTTATGCACATGTACCCTAGAACTTAAAGTATAATAAAAAAAAAGAAAAAAAATTTAGTTGATGACATAGTTTAAAAAAAAATAACAGGAATAATTTTTTAAAAGATGGAAACTTCTGAGACTCTGATAAGGCTACACACACAATTTTTCCTACTTCCCTCACCCGCATCCTATCAAAGGCATGAACTTTACCATGTAATGCCTACTCAAGAGCCCTCCACCAGCTTCATTCAAAGCCGCCTTCTTGTCTGTTCCTCTTATCCCAGGGCCAAGGGAACCAAGTTCCACCTTTAAAGATCGGTTAAAAAATCCTGTCCTGGTGCTCTGTATTGAAAGTGGATCAGGAATAAGATAATTTTGATCTCCAAATTCTGGGAAAGATAAACTTTGAGAATGACCAATGAGTTTCTCTGCCTTATAGTTTCACACAGAGGCTGGCAGCAGCTGAAGAAAATACCCCAGGAGAAGCTTGCATAGATTGGCATATCACTGACTTAGTTGGAATCTCCACTGTCTGAATCCTCAGCCTTTTCCATGTTTTAATAGCTTTACCTCTCTATCTTCCATCACACCATACTCGCTTCTCCATTGGTTGCTGTGAACATGTGCCATTGGCCAAGGTTTGTGAAGCAGGTGCCCACTTCATTGTTTGCACTAATGTGATGTATATGTTATTACTAAATGAGATAAAACATAATGGGTGCACCTCGACCGCAGAATAATAAGGAAGGGGAAAAATCTTGCCTTTTGACAACTAGGAGAGAAAACCTGTCACTCACATATGGACATTTCTAGAACAGACCATTGGTAAAGCATTCAAAAGACACCCTGCCATGGAGTTGATTTTTAAATATTTTTAAATTATTTCCTCAGTTCAAATTATAAATAACTCTCTGACCTTTAAGGACTTTTCTTTTCCTTTGTGTTAAATTGTAACAAACTAACATCCTTCAGCAAATAAATTTGAGACAAAGGAACCAACTAACTGTGCCTCATGATGGGAAAACATAAATCATTGCCTCTTAGCCACTGCTTAGAGCTAGAACAGCTTTTGTCCAAACTAAAACGCCATGTGCTTGCTGTGGGCTGCCTTTTATTAGGCTGAAATCACTTTGGGAATTTTCAGGGTGCTTCCTAGTTATCTAAATAAGTCCCTCGGTAGTCAGGCGCAGGGGCTAGGATAGTCACATCATTTGCTAATACAAATAGCCTTCTTTACAGGGTAATTACAACATTTTTATAAACAACAACCCTCAGTATTTCACCAGAATTAAAAAACATACCAATAGTGCTTCTACTTTTTAGCAAATCTGTCCTATAAATAGTTGATAGCTTTGTTTTTCATCCACTCCATTGGAAACTCAAAATTCACTAGGATTTCCAGCGGGACTTAGTATCACCAATGGTTTTTAAATAGCTACTTGGGAGAGATAAAACTCATAGCCTGACCAGAGAGCCCTATTGTCTTGGGTTTTTCTGGTCATTCTACTGGAGATTCCCACTAATCCCTTCTGCCATTCCAATCGATTTTCTGAAAAACATAGCTGTTTGCCAACAAAAGCCCAACCAAACCAGCATCATCAGGGAAGCGACTTCCCACAGATGTAAGGCTTGCTAGAATGATTGGCCCTGGAGCTACAAGTTCAGAGCTATCTGGTGAGCTGTGCAAAGCAGAGAATCTAAGTCCTCACCTTAGCAGGATGAGGCTTCTCATGTGTTACAGAGAAACAAAACTAAGACAGGGGTCTAAAGAAGAGTCTTCAAGCACAATGAAGGTTTATTTTACAGAAATCGTTACTGGCAGGTCTCCATTTCTACTGAAGACAGAACAAGATGAATGAGATGCACGCTGTGACAGCAGGGATCAAGGCATCCAAGAAAGTAATTTGCCAAACATTACAAGGTCCTAGAAAAGTCTTTAAAGCTCACAACATTTTCATTGGCCTGAATTCCTTCCAATCTCCAGCAAAATACAGTTTGTAGGAAACCATGCTTAAACGTTCCCTGACTTTACCATAATTTTCATACTAGAATTTACTGAGGTAGTAACAAAACAAAATGGGTTTGATTTAACATGGATTATTAATTTACACAAGTAATTATAATAAGATGATTTAAAGCTTAGCCTTTGGAGTTAGAAAGTCGTGGTTCAAATTCTGGCTTTCGTAGCTGTGATCTTGGGCAAATTACTTTGCACTTTCCAAAGCATGTCAACATATGCCAACTCAGATGTATCATAGTTTTAGTATCCCTGTGACACAGGAAAAGAGATACCATGCACAAATTGTGATTGAGGGATATTTCCCATCACCAGGATACTTATCAACCAGGTCATATACATCTTTCTCAAATTAACAGGGAGAAAATATTTATTGAATACGAAGGCTAGTCAAGCATTCAGCATATAGGGAAAAACAGAAAATAGCTGTTAATGATAATAATAACAGTATCAATTGATATTTATTGTTTGTTTAATACTATTAAGGGATGGTATTAAACTATTCTCTTTGCTATATGATTCCAAGTCAGTTCATAGGGAATACCATGTCATTTTCCCTTCTGCCAATAGGCGAGGGGCTTGCTACACAGAAAGTCTGTAAACTCTTTTCTTCCATCCTCTTACTCTTTTTCCAGAAAGAGGTACTGTTATTAAATGAATTGAGTAGATTCTGAGACACTCTCAGGTCATCTTTTTAAGTTGGGTGTGAGAGTGCTGTGTGTTAGAGTTCTATGTCCCCCACTTCGAGAGGCACATCCCATGAAATAAGGGCCTGGGGGGATGTCCACGGCCTGCTTCCCAGGCCTAGCTCTCTGCCACTCATACTATTTTCGACCCCTCCTACATGGATTTGGTGGAGTAAGTAGACCATAAGTTTGTTCTGCCAAATAGAATGGGGGTGGAGTTTTCAAAAGCCTCACTCTTACTTCCGGAATGATAGCTTATGCTTTGTTACTACTTACCAGAGAGCCCTGAACTGGGGAAGGGTGGGGGAGGGAGGAAAGAGCACTGCCTATGTGTGGCAGGTAGACTGACTAGTGGCTCCCCAAAGATGTCCATGTTCTAATCCCCAGAATCTGTGAATACATTGTCTTACATTAGTTTCCAAGGGCTACTATAATAATTTTTACAAACTGATGGCTTAAGACCATAGAAATTTATTCTGGAGGCCAGAAATTGACAACCAGTGCATCACCAGTGTGGTTCCCTCTTGGTGACCTCAGAGGGAGAATCTATTCCATGCCCCACTCTCAGCTTCTGGTGGTTACTGGCAATCCCTGGCTTTCCTTGGCTTGTAGACGTATCACTCAGATCTCTTTCTCTGTTGTCACATGCTGCTCTCTGTGTGTCACTTCTGTCTACGTGTCTTCACAGGGCATTCTTCTCTGTGTCTGTGTCCAAATTTTCCTTGTCTTATTAGAACACCATGCATTGGATTAGGCCCATTCAGTATAATCTCATTTTAACTTTATTACATCTACAAAGATGCTATTTCCAAATAAGGTCACATTCATAGGTACCAGAGGTTAGGACTTCAGCTTATCTTTTTGGCAGACACAATTTAATCCACAACATGTGGTTAAAAGGGACTTTCCAGATGTGATTAAATTAAGGATCTTGAGATGGGAGATAACCGTGGATTTTCCACGTGTGCCTGATGTAATCACAAGAACCCAAGAGGGAGGCAGGAGGTCTAGAAGTCAGACAGAAAAAGGCTCTTCGGCCACAAAGGCAGAAATTAGAGTGATGTAGCCGTAAACCAACAAATGTCAGCAACCCAAAAGTGGGAATAGGTAAGGACAGATTCTTCTCTAGAGTCTCCAGAAAGAATCAGCCCTGCTGACACTTTAATTTTACCCCTTAACACTCATTTTGAACTTCTAACCTCCAGAACTGTAACAGAATAAATTTGTGGACTGTTGATCACTGCATCTGTGGCAATTTGTTACAGTAGCAGTAGAAAATGAATAGGTAATTTTAAAAATCAGAATTTTATATTTTGTTTTCCATTGATATTTGGGAACATAGTTCCCTTAACAAAGGGAAAAAATAGGTGATTGGTAAAATTTTAACATTGGAATCATGCCAGAAATCTGTAGCAATCAGGTTGCACAACTGAGCTAAACCCTCTTGAGAGATTATCTAATGAACTCTTCAAAACAACCTTTTGAAGTAGGTACTCTTATTATTCCTAATAAAAGGCTGAAGAAAATCGAGGTCAAGAAACAATAACTTGTAGCTAGTAAGTAATGGAGTCAGTAGCTGAACCCACATCAGTCTAACTCGAAGAATTATATTCTTCCTTATCAGTAAGCCGTACTCTTCTTGCACCCATCTGCAGTGAGGTAAATGACCTCGCTAGACACAGGACAGAAAGCCTGGCCTACGAAGGGTGCAAAAGTGGCACACTTGCAATTTGTCTTCACAGAAAAGAAGCGATCATTTCTTCCCTGACCACCTAAGGGGAGGTGGGGAAGGAGAGGCCAAGAAAATATCTTCCTGCCACAGATGCTATTGTGAGCTAATAAATTAGCCCAGAAAAGCCCATTCTAAAGTCAACGAACAGTTAATGCTGCCAGTATCCAGTTGGCAGAAGAAGAATAACAGCCTTGGGCACTGCATATGCCAGGGGATTCTGGCTTGTACACTAAGTCGACCTGTTCTTTTAAAAACAGAATATGAGAAAATCAGTCCCTCTTCCCTCTTTCTTTGGGTTATTTCTGAGCTCCTGGAAGATGTCCAGCATAGACTGTGAGCTTCATGATAGCACCTTATCTGTTGTCTCACTTCTGCTCTCAGGCCTAACACAGGATGTAAGTGTTCCACAAATATTTGATAAATGAAGAGAACAGGAGTCCAACATGCCTAAATTCATACATCCCCTTCAATCAAATGTGAGCCTGTGTTAATTTGAGTAATTCACTTCATCTCACTGAGCTTCTTTCCATATCTATGAAATACAGATTTAAAATGTGAGAAGCAATAACTTTACCTTATAAAGTATTGTAGACTTACAATGCTTGGCAAGATATTCTGGATAGAAATTGTTTCTAAATAAATATTCACAAGTGAGTACTTGGATGAATAGATGGATAGATGGTAAAGGCAAGTTGGACACAGTTTTGTTGCCCCAAAGAAATGCTAATATTGCAAACATCCATCCCTCTGCAAAATGCCCAGGAAACCCTGCCTGCTCTCACTTCTCAATGCTGTTGGTGGACTCAAGATGGCCAGAGGTTAACCAAGAGCCATCAGCTAAATCAGAGGTACATGGAAACAAATCAAAAGCATGATTGGTATGTCTTTAACTTTTTTAAATACACATTTGTTTGTGAATTTATGTGTGTGCATGTATGCTCTGTGTGTTTCAGTCTAACATACAAAGACATACACTCCTATGCCAGTTGGAATCAAGGAGATGATACACCTTTCCAGATCACCTGTACTCCTAAGAGTGGTCTCACTTCTTTTAGTTATCAGTAGTTATCCATAATTATCAATATCTCTGTTAAAAATTTCATATGATTGGTGCTGTAATTCTTTATAAGGATATTAAAATCAATATATCCCATCCTTGGCAGGAATGTGAAAGTGATTGTACAGGTCAGCACAGAAATCAGAGCTGGCACTAACCACTCTATTCAAGGCAGTTTGCCTCTTTGAGCTTCACCTTCTTTATAAGAAGAGATTCACACTTGATCCTTACCTTGGCCTTCAAGGTCTCATGATATGTCCCTGCCTACCTTTCCAAACTTGGGCCAGCTATTCATTTTGCCCCAATTGCCCTGGCCTTTTCTCTGTTCCCCAATATGTAAATCTTTTGCGTAGCTCCTGGCCTTTGCACTTATTTTTCCCTCTTCCTTCAGCTTTTCACATCACTGACTTCTTCCCCACCAAGTCTCAGCTCAAATACTTCCTCCTTAAAGATGTCTTTTCTGATCGTCCCATCTGAATTTGCCAACCAGTTCTTATCGTCTGTTCTCATTTTGTTTGCTTCATTGCATTTATAAATATCTAATATTTTCTTGATATTTATTTATGTGTTGCTTGCCTCCTATCAGACTGTGAGATCCATGTAGGTAGAGACCTTATCTGCCTCATTCAACATTGAATTATCAGCATGTAAAACAATGCCTGGCACACAGATGGTGTTGAAGGAGTAATTTCTAAGGTCCCTTCCATATGAAATGTTCTATATCACGTTATAATCTACTGCTACTCATATTCCACACTCCTAATTCCCTGAAACACTATGACTAATAACAACACTAAATAAATGTTGATGTGTTGCATGAGGGTTTATCTGGTGTGAGGGTCCCTGCAGCTGTGCTCTGGGCAAGAGATTCTGATGCAAGTTCTATGCTTTGGAACTCTGCCTGACTGGCTGCCAGAGAGATAGCTAACCACCTCCTTCCTCCCTCTCAGGCTCTGGATTCCTCCCTTGTTCCAAACTGGTAGAGATATCATACCTATGAGGGTTAAGAGTCAAATGTATGTGAGCATTTCTTTGGGAAGCCACTTCATTGCTCTCCCTTCTTCCCTGCAAGGTACTTCCTCTGTCCAGCAGGCACCTCTCCCCACAAGAACTGTATCCTACCTTCCCCCATTTGAAACAGAGCTGAAAGAAATTTCTTTTATTATAAACCAAGGATTAATTTGTATCATACAAAAATAATCAATATATTTAGGAACTAAAACCATTGAAAGTAAAGAGACACTGAGACCACCACCATGTCTACTTTGTGGCTGTAGCCTTTGAAATGGGAAAATGGGAGCATAACTTAAAGAAAATTCTGAAACAATTGAGGATTTAAATTCAAATTTGTGTATTATCAAAAAAAGAAGTTCTAGCACCACAAATTCCTTAATTTCCTTCTCTACTATCAGAGATAGAATCAATCTTAGATCTTTGCTCACATCAAGCTCTAGAAAATTCAAACAGGCAGAACTGCTTTGGTTCCAGAAGGTCAGAGGATGAGAAAATGAGATGAGGGGGTGGAGCAGGATGGCCGAATAGGAACAGCTCCAGTCTCCAACTTCCAGCGCCAGTGACACAGAAGACCGCTGATTTCTGCATTTTCAACTGAGGTACTGGGGTCATTTCACTAGGGAGTGCCGGACAATCGGTGCTGGTCCGCTGCTGCAGCCCGACCAGCGAGAGCTGAAGCAGGGCAAGGCATCACCTCACCTGGGAAGCGCAAGGGGGAAGGGAATCCCTTTTCCTAGCCAGGGGAACTGAGACACACAACACCTGGAAAATCGGGTAACTCCCACCCCAATACTGCGCTTTAAGCAAATGGGCACACCAGGAGAATATATCCCACACCTGGCCGGGAGGGTCCCACGCCCACGGAGCCTCCCTCATTGCTAACACAGCAGTCTGC
>NW_016803481.1:275096-319053 GCF_001698545.2 Rhinopithecus bieti | reverse complement strand
CCATTGCACTCCAGCCTGGGCAGCAAGAGAGAAACTCCATCTCAAAATAAATAAATAGATTAAAAAATAAATAAATAAATAAAAGAAAATGAGATGAGTGTAAGAATATCATAATCTTTGCTATATTCGTGAGCAACTTATTTTTATGTATAAAATTATTTGTTCATCTTATATCAATCAGACTAGTGAAGATTACAATAAATGTATTTCATGGACTAGACTAGCTATCAATGAAATATATTTTAACATTTTAATCAGATTTTTAGAATGAAGAAAGTGTATCTTTTCATTACTATTCAAATGCTTGCAATTCAAAAAATGTATTTGTGATTCATATGGCAGCCAAAAAAAAGTAAAACACAACCACTTTGCTAATGGGAAACTGATTCTATTTCTAAGTAGCAGTAACAACAAATTACAAAACTGAAAGAAGCCTAATCACTATTTTTTTTTCAAGTAATGTTCTGGTTTTGCACTAACCCTAGATTCTACACACAAAAAATATTGGAAGAAAAAAAAAAACGTTAGTTAATGGTAGGCTACTTACACTCACAGAATAGAGGAGATAGCAGTGACCTAGATAACTTGTGAGCAAAACAAAATTTTATGTGAATTATCTTATGTTAGGTAACCTGGATAAGATAATAACATCTGTGCCACATATGCTCCTAAGGTTCAATATGCACAATTTCAGTTTTGCTTTAATCTTCAGATTCCTTCTAGTACCAAGAGTCACGCTTCACACATAGTAGGAGTTCAGTCAACATTTGCTTCAAGAGAATATAAATCAGTGTATTGCTCCTCTGTATTAGCAAACATGCTGCCATTTCACTCTGGTACTTAGAGATTTGCCTTGGAGATTTTAATTCACAGGAACCAATTGAGAATCCCATATTTAACCTTCAGCAAAGGTGTTAAAAGTCATGGTATATAAGATGTAAATGCAAGGAAGTACCAAAATATAACAACAAAAAGCGCAGTGGTTTACATTGCAGAACTTTTCTAAATCCTGGAGAAATAAAAATATTCAGAAAAAATATTATAAATACACAGTAAAAACAGGAAAGTCTGTACCAGAGTTTCCCTTTGGGGTAAATTTATATGAGAGAGAGAGAGAGAGAATAATATATTCAAAAGTATTTATATTAGGTTATTTGTATAACTATTCTAACTTTTTTATAGAAGGAAGCATTTTTACATGTAGCCAAGCTTCAAAACTTGTGAATAAATTTTAAAAACAACTTGAGGATATAAGATAACTAGTATTTCTAGAGCTCATGCTGGAGGGACTTAATGGGGAATTAGCAATGAAGTAAAGAAAATTCTCACTTTCGCTTAACAATCTGCCTGTACTCTATGTAAATTACCATAAGCTCATAATCATATCGGCTTAAAATAAATCATACTGGACATAAACATAATAAGATCGAGGAAAACTAGGATTTAATAAAAACGTTAGTATGTGTGTATAACAATAACAGATGCAAGCAGCTCTTGTCTTTACTACCTGATATGTTACCACCATTTTAATGGTAAATATGATAAATAGTAGTGAACATATTACTGAATATTTTTTAAAACTATAAATTAGAAAAGTACCTAGTCACTACTAGAAAATCAAAAGCCAAGCAAGGCATCATTAATAGGTTTTACTGTGGGATTTCCACTTCTGGCAAGGCAGGAACTTCACCATATAGTCCATTAAGTTGGGGTATTAAAAACACAAAATAATCCAATCCATGCCCTCATGGTTCAGCTATTTTGACTACTTGTTCATCAAACCAGCTTACCTACATGGGGATGCAAACAGCTGCTAGAGCAAGGTCTCGGACTGAAGACTTCACCTGACGTGTTCTATCCCACATAGTCATTTTATCTTTTTGGATCATCTCCAGGGGAATCTGAGACATGTTCTTCTCACCAGCATTGGAGATAAATTCTTTTCATGGACCATTAGCCTGTGTCTCCATCCAAGATAATACAGTACAATTACTTCCTTAAAGTGAATTCAGCAATTCCAAAACAATACATAAATAATAAACAAGGAACTTGACTGGAAGATGCCACAAGTCAGTTTATATCTTGGGGACTGGAAAGCAGACTGATTTTTCTATGAGACGTTAGAGCATTGATAAGCATGAGACTTATTTTGAGCTTGTTTTAAGGAAACAGAGCAATGCTTGGGTGTTTTGATTTGCAATGTTACATTTTAGGTTTGATCAGAGGCCTGATGTGGACATGAGAGGTGATTAAAATGTATTATGTGAATATGTCACCCTGCAGTGCTTAGAAAGCTTCTGTGCTTATCTCTTTAAATGGACCCTCTGACCCACAATTATGATCTAAGTAGGAAAAAATCAGCTAAGTTTTAATTTAGTCCACCAATAGTTTTCCCACATCTCCCCCAAATCAAGGGCCAGGAATATGTTCTGAGTTTTACTGAACTATATAAAGGCAAATGTCCTTGAATGTAAATCCTGAGTTTTGACCTAAGGCAAAATGAGGTTAACGGAACAAAATTTTGTGTTTTCAAAATGGGTGGCAAAGATCAGCGATGACTCTTGGACATGGACACCTCACTTACATCAAAAGGATAAAGATGTCAAGGGTTGGAAAGTAATGAGAGAATTGGCGACCTCTTCTCCTTAAATGTAAGGGAGGGACAGAAGTGCTCTTCAAGGAAAACACCTAGAGAGCCTAATAAATCCCTGCAGTTGGGATTTGACAGGCAAAGTGGGAGAAAATGGGTCTGATTTCCCATTTTCTCCCTCCCCATTATGTCATCCACCCCCAAAATCTAGAACAGGGTTTGCAATTTTTTTCTGCAAAGAGACGGATAATAAATATTTTAGGTTTTACAATTCATATGGTCTCTTGCACATTGTAGTGCAAAAGTAACCATAGACTATACATAAACTAACAGATATGACTGTGTTCCAATGAAACTACTTATAAAAACAGAAAGCAGACTAGAGTCAGCCCATGGGCGAGAGCTTGCCAACACCTGATGTAGAGGCTGACAGACATCCTGAGCAGCAGAGCAGAGTGGCTGCTGCATTGCCATCAGTTTACTGGACCACAGCTGTCAGGCAAAGATGCTTGAGGGTCTCCCATGGTCCAGATCAGGACCATGGTAGGAAGAGACTGCCTGTCTGGAACTGCTTGAATTCTCCCCAAAAGGACTACCTGGGAGGACAACAGAACTATAACAGGGGATTATTGTGGAGAGAATTGCTGAAATATGCGGCTGTAAGCAGGAAGTGCTAGTGCTGGATAGGTAGGCTGTGAGTAAGGAAGAATGGAGAAGACTGCTACAGGCTCCTGCAGGCAGCTGACCCAGCTGTGATTGGAGAGAAGACCAAACAACTATGCTGAGACCTATTTGCCCTTAATGTATCCATAAGAACTTTATTGCAGCAGAATGCCCAGAGAAGGCCTCCAGGAGTTCTCCATGAAAGGCAGGCAAGACCTCTTTTCACTGGATACATTTTATAAGAAGCTTGGAAAACAAAAATAAACTTGCATTTTGATTGCATTACATAAGTTGTTTAGTTCAGTATATCAGACACAGACATATCGCCTCCCCGTGTTTGTCTGTGAAAAAAGAAATTGATAACTGAAAGAACTATCTGGGTTAGTAACCCAAGTAAAAAACACTCCTTGATTGCACCAATTCTCCAATTTCTGCCGTAGTCCTTAAGTGGGTCTCAAACTCTAGCAAGCATCAGCATCACCTGGAGGGCTTCTAAAATAATATAAATTGCTGGGCCCCACTCTCAGAGTTTCTGATTCAGTTGGACTGGGGTGGGCCTAACAATTTGCATTTCTAACAGGTTCCCAGGTGATATTGATGCTGCTGATCCAGGATCAGGCTTTGAGAACCACTGGGTTCAGGAAGACTGGTTTCCAGCTATAACTTGTCATCTCATCAAAAATATGACCTTTTGGTGTTAGTTGGTGGACTAAATCATTCTCACACTGCTACAAAGAATGGCCAAAGACCGGGTAATTTATAAAGGAAAGAGGTTTAACTGATTCACAGTTCTGCATGGCTAGAGAGGCCTCAGGAAACTTATAATCATGGCAGAAGGCGAAGGGAAAGCAAGGAACTTCTTCACATGGAGGCAGGAGAGAGAAGAGCAAGCCTGAAAAATGCCAGATGCTTACAAAACCGTCAGATCTCGTGAGGACTCACTCACTATCACAAGAACAGCATGAGGGAACCTACCTCCATGATCCATTCACATCCCACTTGGTCCCTCCCTCGACATGTGGGGATTATGGGGATTACAATTCAAGATGAGATTTGAGTGGGGACATAGCCAAACCATATTAGTTGGGCATATATCAATACTTTAATTTGTATGTTCATATGGGTCATTAGTCATATGCAGTTCAGTTTTCAGATACAAACTATGGCAACACAATGATTCATTTGTGTTGCCAGTACCACTGATCTCTTCTTATATCATAGGCAAATTTTCTCAAGAAACCTGGACTTTCTGGCCTTTTTTTTTTACTTTGCTAATGTATGACATGAAGGTACTTTCCTGTCAATATCAAGCATTTCACATAATGTCACCAATCTATCCAATGCAAAAGAAAAAAAAAAGTATATTGAAAAGAGTTTACTGCCATATTGTCTGACATTGTCATGATCCATGAGTGGCAGAAAATAGACACCCAGTAAGTAGGCAGATTTCCATCTGGCAAGAAGATGGCTGTAATGAGTACCAATGTGAAATGACAGATAGTAATAGAAACTAGAAAGTCGATGGGAAAATTAGCTTTCCTTGTTTCACATCTGCACGACAGGGGGAGCTGCCAATCACCATCTCCAGAGAGAGAGGCTTATTTGGGTTCCCGACCATGTGCAAAGCCATGTTCTCCTAAGTTTAAAAAAAAAGAGAAAGAAAAAGAAAAAACAGCATGAAAAAATAATAAAATTCAGCCTGTTAGAGAGCTTTAAACAAATGTGGAGCTGCAAAACAAGCTGTCACAAATTGGCACAGAGAATGCAGAAAATCAATGTGAAATGAAAGCTGCCTCTTCTAACAAAATAAAGCTGGCAATTAACTCTTCCCATTCGTCCTGCAACCTAGAAGTCATTGAAACTCCACAATGCAGATTGTCAGGGAATAGGTCAATGCTTTAAATGTATAGCCTAGTCTCTCCTATAGCATGGGTAAGTGGGTAAGAAATAGGCATGCAGGTGGCAGAGAAAAGCCAGCTTGGCTTTCTTAAGTACATATATGTGTGTGTATACATACACACACCATATATAAATATATATATACACACACACACATATATACATATGTATATATACACACACACACACATTGTATTACCACATAAAACTAAGGACAGATATTTGAGTGCCCCAAATTATTGTTGTTGTCCAGGGGTTGAGTAGGAATGACACAGGGATAGAAAGTCACCTGACCAGAGTCTTAATAATATTCCCATAGAGAAACACACAGATTTACCCTCACTTTAAAAAACAAGTTAGAAACTAAAACATTTCAAACTTCTCCTATATTTAGCTTGTTAACTCTTTCTCTTCATTGAATGACATATAAATAATAATGAGTAAAGAAGGTAACTAAAAGAATTATGAAAGTTCCAAAAACGTCTTTCTAGAAAGACCAGGATATTGATATTTCACTAACTAACAAGATTATTGCTCTGAATCAAGATGTAGAGGCAACAATGATGAGCTGTAATTCTACCAACAGAATTCAGAAGTGCTAAGTGCTACAAAAAGGGTTATAAATGGCTAAAAATTGTAGTATCATTCATTATAGTAATGTTATAGTATCCTCATATGTGTAAAATGGAGAGTTTATTTTAAATTAATTATGATGCCCATATATGAGCACAGTATCAATTAACATAATTTATGCTCTGCAGTAACAAACAACCTCAAAATTTCAGTGGTCAGCACACAACAAAGGTGTGCTTCCTTCTTATGCCATATCCAATGCTGCCCAGCAGAAGAACTGTTCATTATAGCCACTCAGGGGCCTGCACTGATGGAGGCTTCACATGCGCATGTGTTTCCATGCACATCAAGAGAAAAGCTAGGGAACACAGCAAATCGCTCATTTGTTCTTAAATGTTCTGTCCAGAAGTAATACAAGCTATTTCTCTCAGTTTCATTGACCAAAGTCAGTTTTGAAAGGTTCATGCCTACCCTTAAAAGGAGCCGAGGGATGAAATCCTACAGTGCCCCCAGAAAAAGGAGAGCTAGAGATACGTGCTAAACAGTAGCAAGGCCAATCACAGTCATCCACATTTCTTGCCTGGATGACTGCAATAACCTCTTAGCTGGTCTACCTGTTTCCACATAGGTCCACCTCTCATCTGGTTACATAGCATCCAGAGAGCATTAGGTTTTGTCCTTTTTAACACAAATCTAGTGGTCATAGTGGTCTCATGCTTCCATATACTTCAATGACTTTGCATTTAGCTTATATTCAGATTGAGCATCTTAAATGAGGCTCACAATGTAACTGCTGCCTACCACTGTGCCCTCAGATCCTTCTACCCACTATTTGAGCTGCTTAAAGCACTTGCACTACTTACCTTGCTCATAGCCACATTAGCCCCTTTTATGTTTCCTGAATTTTTGGGGCTTTTTCCATGTGCTGTTCCCCCTGCATTGCTCCCAGTTCCTGACCTGGCTTGCTAGCTTACCACTGCTCATTTCGCAACATTCTGTTTTCACTAACTCTGTATCTCTCTCCCACACCTTTTGTTTCCTTCATGGCAACTGTTATAACACACATTTAATATAATATAACTATTATAACATATATTTAATTATACATTTATAATTATATAGTCATTAGGCTTACCTAATACCTTTCTCCCTCTGTAAATTCACCAAGAGAAGAAATAATGGGTTTTTTTTTCCCCACCATCTATACATTTACACATAGCACTTAGCACACAACTTTTCATTGGGTAGGCACTCAACAACCACACAGATAAGTAAATTCAACACAATTCTACTATTAATGTCTAATAAAGATCATCAGATCAGTTAACATTTGTGTAGCAGAAAGCAGCTGATCTGGTATTTAAACAGAAAATCCAAATGTTAGCATTAAATATGTCTTTATGACTTTGTTTACACTTCACAGTTTATAAAGAATATCCTCATCCATTATGGCAAATGGTCCTTCAAATTCACTGTAGGTAGGTCAGGGTATAGAGTTACCATTTTATAAGGAGAAAATGGAAGCCAAGAGAAGTGAAGAGACTTGACCAATATTGCAGTGCTGGTAAGGGGAAAAGCTGGAAGATGAATTAGAGACTCCTGACTGTACATCTGTTTCTCATTCCACAAACCATCCTGTCTCTTGATTCAAGAAGGTCAGCCCTGGAAGTATTCATATGGGGACAGTGTTAATGAAAGGAAAATTATTAATATAACACCTGGGCCAGATTCTGAATAGATATGCAGAGGATGACCTTCAGTCTCACTATTCATTTCAGAATCTCTGCCCAAAGGAATTGATCGGGCAAAAGAAGAACTTCATCAAGGTTCAGATTTATAAATATATCGCTTCCACATATCTCTAAGGACCTCAAAATCTGTACCATTAGTTCATGCCAAAGCACATTTCTAAGAAGCCTTTTTGCAATACCTGTGGTGCTTGGTAGGGGTTACATATTAAGCTATGAACACATTTATTCAAGAAATATATTTTAAGCCACCTACTGTATGTGGAACACTGTGCATGATGCAATATGCCAAGTTAGCTAGGAATGGAGTCAGGAAGCACCTGATTATAGTGGAGGCACAAGGCAGCTCTGAGTAGAATGCCATGGGAAAGGATGGAGGTGGAAAATGAGTAGCAATTGGGGGGGCAGTAGGTTCTCATAAAGTCACCAACCACCATGGAACAAAAACAGTTAAGAACACAGAAGACAAATAGCACAATCGTGCCCTAGATGTGACTAATCAACTCAATCTTGCTTTGAATAAAGCACTTCTCAGCAGCCATAAAAAAGAGAATGAGTTCGTGTCCTTTGCAGGAACATGGATGAAGCTGGAAACCATCATTTTCAGCAAACTAACACAGAAATAGAAAACCAAACACACCATGTTCTCACTCATAAGTGGGAGTTGAACAATGAGAACACATGGGCACAGGAAGGGGAACATCACATACCGGGGCCTGTCAGGGGTGGGGGGGCAAGCGGAGGGATAGCATTAGGACAAATACCTAATGTAGATGATGGGTTGATGGGTGCAGCAAACCACCATGGCACATGTATACCTATGTAACAAACCTGCATGTTCTGCACATGTATCCTAGAACTTAAAGTATAATAATAATAATAATAATAAAATTGTTTTAAACACTTCTTATAGCCGGGTTGAGTTCTTCTCCTGAACAGCTCAGTTTAATGACTGAATTTCAGCAACTGTAAAAACAGCCTGACTCCCCAGCTCCCCAACCCCACAACCTTCCCACAGTTGTAAGCTAGACTCTCATCTTTCCCTGTCTTCTGAGATCCAATTCCAGCCTTCCCCTCTTTCCTTCAAACACATCACTATTTCCAGTTCCTGCCACAAGGTGCCCCCTGTGCACACTTCTCCTTGTTTTCAAATGGATTTAAAATCAGTGTTATGTAGGAGTGAACTAGAAACAAGGAAATCTACCTGGCTGGGCAGCCAGCCATGATAAATTATCACATATAGAAAATGGTACTAAATGGTTCTATTGGCTCTAATTCCATTCACATCCACATAAAAGAGCTGCATAAAATATTAAATGTGTGTAGCCACTTGCTTCAGAGATGAATGATAAAGACTCATTAGTTTTGATAAAAGAAGTTTTTGAAATATGAGATTGAGTAATGAATATCCTCAAGAGCTACCATAGAGATAGCGAACATTCAGAGAGAGTCTACATGCTGGAATCCAATTTTAATTAGGTCATTGCTCCCGTGATAACCAAGACCTTCAGAAGAAAGAGAAACTAACTTTTCTTTTTCCCAAACAGGGAAAGGGTCAAATCAGTTCTGAACCTAAAACATCTGTGGTCAACAGAAAGGGCAGCTTGACACAACCAAGAGAATGTTTATCAGCATGCTTGTGCATCACATTCTATCCATACTTCCTATGATTCTTCTTGCCGTTCCTTACATCAGCTGTCCCTCAACTATTTTGGCACGAGGGACTGGTTTCATGGAAGACAATTTTCCACAGATGGGCCAGGTGGGTATGGTTTCAGCATGATTCAAGTGTGTTGCATTTATTGCGTACTTTATTTCTATTATTATTACATTGCATTATATAAAGAAATAATTATACAACTCACCATAATGTAGAATCAATTGGAGCCCTAAACTTGCTTTTCTGCAACTAGACAGTCCCATCTGAGGTTGATAGGAGACAGTGACAGATCATCAGGCATTAAATTCTCATAAGGAGCATGGAACCCAGATCCCTCGCATGCTCAGTTCACAATAGGGTTCCAGCTTCCATGAGAACCTAATGTTGCTGCTGATCTGAAAAGAGGTGGAGATGCAAGTGATGGGGAGCAGCTATAAATACAGATGAAACTTCGCTTGCTCATCTGCCACTCACCTCCTGCTGTGTGGCCCAGTTCCTCATAGGCCACAAACTGCTACTGGTCTGTGACCTGGGGGTTGGGGACCCCCTGCCCTACATGATGATTTCTACCTTCAGCAACAATTTATTTCTAATGACTTGCTCACATAGCAGAGATGTCCATCTACCCTGGGACCCACTTCATCTGTTGCAGTAGGCAACCATACAGGGAGCTTGTCTGATGGGAAGGAGGGAAGGATGCTACCGTCAAATGAAGCCAGATTTCTGTGGCTCTCAAAGAGGTCCTCTACGACCATCCTTTATAAAACACCCACATAATCCTTCTTCCCCATCACCCTTACTTACTTTTATTTTTATCTATGGCATTTACTACCTCTCAGATATTCATACACACACATATTAAGTCATATATATGTACATATATTTTAACTATTTTATCTATCAGAATGAGTTTCATGAGAACAGTCTTTGTTTGTTCACTGATGTATTCTCTGTGTCTTGAGGAGTGTGTCTCAATATTGTAGGTGTTTGATTCGTTGAATGGATATAGAATATATATTTTTCCCCATGTTGCTACCTGTCAGTATGGCTGAGACAAAGAGTAACAGGGCTTAATCATATTGCCTAAAAACAACTTCTTTCTACCCCAAATCATAAAGGCTGAAAATGTGAGCTGAGACCTTCTTATGGTTTGCATAGGCAGCCAAGACTGCATAAATTACATTTCTAGGGTTAAAATGTAGCTTTGCTACTGTACTGATTGATTCATATCCCATGGTATCCAACTCTCAAATAAGCTTAAATTGAAGATAAAAGTTCATGAACAATGTTACATCCAAGACAATACTCAGAGTTAATTAATAAAGGAAAATGTAAAGATTGGTAATAAAAGAAAAGCAATATAAAGTTCATTTATTTAAAAACTTGCTCTAAAATTGAACTCTGGTTTATTTTTTTCTGATTAATAATAAATAATTGGTTCTATATAATATTTGACCCTTAAAAAGTGAAAAAATTAATGAAACCAGTAGAAATGCTAGCTCTGCTTCTTACTAGAGTTGTGTCCTTAGGCAAATTACTAAATAGCTCTGACACTAGACCTTGTGATTAGTTAAAAAGGGGGAAGGGGCTCTAAAAAACTCTTCAGTGATAGGGTTGTTGCTAAGCTCCCCTTATAGGCTGGACGGTAGAGCTGTGTCCATCTGGCATCAAAGCTCCTGCTGGGTCATTTTCTAAGTGGCAAAGAAACTCATTTTGAAAGCTACACCTACAAAGTCATTCATGTAAGTGACAGAAATTCTCACACTCCTGAGTTCTTTAATCCCTCAGGTCTCAACAGAGACCTCCATGCCTAGCCTGGGGCTTATGCACAACTCCAACACTTAAAGGTTGGTTGATTTCTTTTCCAGGAAAGCAAAAGAGTGCCTGATTCTTTCTTTATGCTTTGAGTAAGTTAAGAAGCATCACTACTCCTGACAATGGAAAATTATTACCCTTGGATATTAGTTCTAGTGTGGAGGAAGGAACTCAGGCTTAGGTTCAGAAAACCAGAGCTTGAACTTTGACTTCACTATTAAATATATGACCTTGAATGACTTATTTTTTCTCAATAAAGGAGCTCCTTCATCTATAAAATGGAGATAACAAAAATGCCACCATCATGAGGTTGTGAGAAAATGATAAGGACACTATACATGAAAGTGCTTTGGGTCGAGCACGGTGGCTCATGCCTGTAATCCCGACACTTTGGGAGTCTGAGGCAGAAGATCATTTGAGCCCAGGAGTTCAAGAGCAGCCTGGGCAAGAAAGTGAGACTCTGTCTCTCAAAAAAAAAAAAAAAATTAAATTAGCCTGGTGAGGTGGTGCATGCCTGTAGTCCCAGCTACTTGGGAAGCTGCAGTGGGAGGATCTCTTGAGCCTGGGAGACTGAGGCTGCAGTGAGCCATGAACCAGCCACTGCACTGTACCCCAACAGAGGGGGATTGTGTCTCAAAAAAAAGTACTTTGTAATTGGTAAAGGGCTCTACAGTTGTAAGCTACTTTAGTTGGGTGAGCCTGGAGTTGTCTTTTGCAACAACAATAATACCACTTTAAAGCTTACCTACTTACATACTCTCATGTGCATTAACTCATTCAGACTGATGGAGCCTGAGTTGTTATGGTTAGTTCTGAGTCTTTGAGGAATGGCTATTTTTGTTTTGTTTTGTTTGTTTTTGTTTTTGTTTTACCAAATAAACCATCAAAGCACTTTGGAATGTGTCAAATGTCATTCTTTTTTTTCTTCATCTACACACATTAACTAAGCATCTCTTATAAGCAGTGCATTAAGCTAAGAAATTCAGGGAATATAAAAAGATGGAAGTATGTTCCCTGTCATTGCAAACACACATATTTTTTCACTTAGTAAATATGTATTGAGTATTTACAATGGATTGCACAGTCATGACCATGTACAGAGTCTAAAGCAGGAACTGTACAAATGAGAGAAAGAGAGAACAAATGTGACCATAGTACCACAGTACTATCCACAATACTACCCACAGAGTGGTCAATAGCCACCTAAAAAACATACCAATCTTAAATGACTAATCGTTAGTATTTTGACAATGCCTAGAAATCTCAAGAAACCCTTCTTGCTACGAACCTTATGTAAGTATTTGAGGTTCCCTGGAATTGGTTACTGTGCAACTGGGATGCTTTAGTGATGGAGCTGCCATTCAGAAGGCATGAGGTACACACCCTGGCTATACTCAGTTCACCACAGAGGGCCCTTTCCAATCAACTGAGAGGGAAAGTCGATAGTTACTGAGCTCTGTAGAAAAGAATAGATTAAAGATTATTTGCCTTGCTCTTAACTGAATTTTTCTGCCAATCTAGTACACATATCTGTTTTATCATATCCTGTCTTTACACAGTTCTGGAAATACTGTCTCTGAGTGACAACAAGCTTACATGAAAAACATAAGAACAATATTTTAAATCCTAAACAATGGTTACTAGATAGCTCAGCCTCACTCTCTACCATGAATATTTTAATGAAGAGTAGATGGCATGTGAAACTTTTAGACAATCTTGATGCCTTTTAAAATAGATGTTAATATTAGGCCCTATTAGGCCCAAAAGGAAGCAGTAGATACCAGTTTGGGGGAACCACTTCTTTTTTTAAGGGATCACCTCTCCTCCCCACAACACACACATACTCTTAAATGATTTGAGCGGGCCCAACATATCTGTGCAGCATGAGCCCTACTTACAAAGCAGTTTATTAGTCCAGAGGCAGACATATATATTTTTGCAAATGTGGGATTGGAACCAAGTGTTGATTCAGTCTTTCTGGATGGCTGGACAAGTAATATATGAACTTGGAAGCTTATAGTGGCCATATTTTCTATTGTGAGAATGGGAAGCAAAGAAAATTGTCCTATAGTAATGGAGTGACAATTAAGCAGATATCTGGGGAAACATATTTAATATGAAAAACAAATATGGTCCATATTTGGTCCATTCCACCCACTGTCAATGAAGAAATCACTCAGAAGAAGTAGAAGTGGATGTGAAGGACATGAAAAATAAATCCCCATGGCTTGGTCCCAGGCATGTTACTAAAGACTATTTAAAATTAAATATAAAAATACAAGTAATAAATACATATGTCATGTTCTTGGTTATATTTTTATTATCCATGATTTGTGGACATTATGCAGCAATGCTATCTTCACTGAAGTCATCAGCATCTACAAGTAAACAAAATATTTTTTTCTGAATTTTGTGCCTTGTATTTTATTGAGAGGTTATAGCCTGAATGGAAATTTTCCTTTAGTGACAGCTATAATAGAGGAAAATAGTTTTTGCTCATATATTATTATCTTACAATGAACTGTGAAGGAAATTATGATTTATGACTTTGCTGATTGTTTATTCCAGCTGCAGACATCATCCCCTTTAGCCAAAACACAGGCCATAATGTCCCACTTATCTGAATGTCAGACTTCCAACAGTGAGTCCAAAAGGGAACGAGCTTCTAAACAGGCAAGATAAATATCACAAAACGTATGCACTTCATTACATGAAAGGGATCATCCCACAGATTATATTGACTCTTCCTTACCTGCTATTTTATACTCTCAATTACCTACTTATCCATCCTAAAACTTTAAAGAATAGCCAAGTGACCATCATTAGGAAACAAAAGCTAGAAGCCAGAAACAGACCCTAAAAATTGTCCAATATTACCACAAAAGTTCATTTGTTTTGTAGCATTTGTTCTCTACATTAAAGAAATAATACTGCAAACAGGAATGATGAATACAGAATTATAGAATATTTGTAAAATTTATCCTCAGTCATCAGAAAGAGGTTAAATTATGTTTACTATATTTTGTTTTAAAATGGTAGCAAAATAGGTAATGTACTTTAGAAGACGTATATCCCAAATAAAATTTTACGTTAAAGTTACTTAGAAAGATATATTTATTTTGAAAACTTCATTGTAGGGTATTAGCATATTTCCACAGCAATACCAATAGTGTTGCCGTTTTGGTCAGAAGTCTGATGAAGACAACAGAGAAAGGATTTAAAACATGGAATGACCAAGCTCCTTTCTCACTTCTTCCTCACCTCCAGTTCTATTCCCTTACCAGCTTTTCAGAGCTACAAGGGTGCCAAAGGAGTGTCTGGACTTTGCCTATCCATTACAAGGAAATGATCGCAACCCATTTTGCAAAGGTTTGGATACACGTAGAAATGCTCCATCACTTGCTACCTGATCTTCATGAGAGGAGAGCATAAAATGTATCAACTCACCATCTTAAATCCTCTCCCATTTCAATGACTCCCACTCATCTTGAAAATTAAATTCAGCTTTTCCCTGGGAAGAAAGTGCTATTTATTCTATTGCACAAAGACTAATATTTCACGGGGGGAAATCATCTATTTGTAAGTGTCAATTCATAGCTGCCACATTTACTGTTTTGGTTTTCTGATCAAAAGATGTCTACAACTCACCATTTTAATGAATATATTTTACATATTTTTTATAATAATGGTTTTAACCAAGTGTTTCAAACCCATCAGAAATGGCTGCTAAGCCTCAGTCAGGCTCAGATGGTCATGAAGGCAAAGGACATAACTGAAACCAAATAAAGGATGAGCAAGATAAGCCTATGGCTAGTCACGATAATGGATTTTAAAATTTCCAATGTATGACTCTCATTCAGCTCTATAATGAAAAACTACCAGTCACCATTTGCTTTGGAAACACTAATCCTAGTGCTTCATGGGCTATTGTAAAGGAAAAAAAATCTCCTGAGAAAATATTGCAGTTTTAGGAAAGCAATGTTTTCAGCCACTGTAATCATTCTAATTTCTTTAAAAGTTTTTTTTTTTTTTTTTTCCTTCACCCTCTAGGGCCTTTTTGCCTTCAAATCAGCTACAGAAACAAAGCAATTTAGCACAGTAAAAAGCTTATTAACATATGATGCAGTTCAGTGGCATGAGAAAATACTAGGGAGAAAACAAGAGATCCATCCCGTGAAAAAGGTAGATCTGAATATTTCAAATCAAAAAAGCTGAGCCGGGGAGTGAATAACTCAACAAAATGTGAAAAGAAAGGTCAAAATGGCAGCTCTGACTGCAGAGAAATCTCAGCTCTACAGGATGAAAGATGACAGTTTAATCCTCAACTTGTCCAGCAAGTACAGTTTACAGCTAAGGTGTGCAGTTTTCTAAATCCTCATTTATCATTTAAGAGAGTCCCTAGGTCCTCTTCAACTACGCATCTTCTGCTCTTTTCAAACTTACCTGTGAGGCACCAGGGAAGTTGAAATGACCCCATTTATCTGTGGAGAATGAATATGCAGGTTTCTGCTTCTCTGCCGAGGTAATGGTAAGGAAGGATATGAGTAGAAGTTAAGTGCCAAAACTATTTTATCACAGCACACTACGAAAACCAACCTGAAGCTCCCTACCAGAGGATTGTGGGTGCTTTGAATAGAAAGGAAACAGTGTTTGGAATAGCATGTGAGAAATGCACAAGTTGGGCAAAGCAATATGAGGATTTAGTGGTGACTTTACTGCCATAGTCTTGTTTTCTTGATCCAGGTAGAATGAATAACTCAATGCACCTCCAAATAAGAGCATAAGCAAATTCTGAAGTAAAAGAGATGAACATCCAGGGACTCGCAGCAGATCCAGAGATGCTTTAAATCAAAACTTCACCTCCTCAGGGACAAATGATCATTCATTCACTACTTGGCTACTGAGCACCTACTACATGTCAGGCATGGTGCTGGCAGCTAGGTACATGGATATGAATAAAACAAATTTCCAGTTTTCTTGTAGTTTATCATATAATATGGGAGAAAGGTGATGTTTCTATTCCATATTCATTCATTCAATACTGAATATGTAACAACTAAATATAGTAAGCTCAATAAGAGGATCCTAAGTATGGTGTCAGAGGAGAGGGGCATAGAATCCAGGGAGCCTTCCTGGAGGTGCTAATGCCTGAGCTTAGTTCTTTTTATTCTTTTATTTTTAAAATCTTTTTTCAAGTTTCATTGTAGGTTCAGGGGTGCATGTGCAGGTTTACTATCTGAGTAAATTGTGTATTGCTGGGGTTTTGTGTACAAATGATTTAGTCACCCAGGAAGTGAGCATAGTACCTTCACCCTCTTCCCACATACTCATCCTTCAAGTAAGAACCAATGTCTATTATTCCGATCTGTGGTTCCATGTTACTCAGTGTTTAACTCCCACGTAGAAGTGAGAATATGAAGTATTTGGTTTTCTGTTCCTGTATTAATTTACTTAGGATAATGGCCTCAGTTACATCCATGTTGTTGCAAAAGGCATGATTTCAATTTTTTAGGGCTGCATAGTATTCCATTATAGGTATGTATGTATGTGTGTATATATATAAAAACATTTTATTTTATCCAGTCCACTGTTGATGGGCACATAGGTTGATTCCATATCATTGCTATTGTAAATAGTGCTGCAATGAACATATGAGCACATGTGTCTTCTTAGAAGAATGATTTATATTCCTTTAGATATGTACCCAATAATGGGATTGCTGGGTCAAATGGTAACTATCTTTTAGATTCTTTGAGAAATCTCCAAACTTCTTGATATGGTTTGTACATATGTCCTTACCCAAATCTCATGCTGAATTGTCATTTCCAATGCTGGAGATGGGGCCTGGTGGGAGGTGTTTGAATCATGGGGATGGATCTCTCATGAATGGCTTGGGCCATCCCACTGGTGATAAGTGAACTCCTGCTCTGAGTTCACACAAGATCTGGTGGTTCAAAAGTTTGTGGCATGCCCCCCCTCCACTCTTTCTCACTTGCTTCTGCTTTTGCCATGTGACATGCCTACTCCCCCTTTGCCTTCCATCATGATTGCAAACTTCCTGAGGCCTCCCTAGAAGCCAAGCAGATGCCAGCCCTATGCTTTCTGTAAAGCTTGCAGAGACTTGAGCCAATTAAATCTCTTTTCTTTTCTTTAAATATTGCCCAGTCTCAGGTATTTCTTTATAGCAATGCGAGAACAGCCTAATACACTGTTTTCCACAGTGGCTGAACTAGTTTACATTCCCACCAGTAATGTATAAATGTTCTCTTTTCTCCACAACCTTGCCAATATCTGTCATTTTTTGACATTTTAATAACAGCCATTCTGAGTGTTGTGAGATGGTATCAAATTGTGGTTTTGATTTGCATTTCTCTGATGAGTAGTGACGTTGAACATTTTTTTCATATGCTTGTATGTCTTCTTTTGAAAAGTGTCTCTTCATGTCCTTTGCTCATTTTTTTAATTGGGTTGCTTGTTTTTTCCTTGTTAATTTGTTTAAGTTTCTTATAGATTCAGGATATTAGACCTTTGTCAGATGCATAGTTTGCAAATGTCTTTTCCCATTCTATAGACTGTCTGTTTACTCTGTTGATAGTTTCTTTTGCTGTGCAGAAACTCTGGGGTCTCACTTGTCTATTTTTGTTTCTGTTGCAATTGTTTGTGGAGACTTTGTCATAAAATCTTTGCCAAGTCCTATGTCTCAAATGGTATTTCCTAAGTTTTCTCCTAGGGTTTTTTAGTTTTAGGTTTTACATTTAAGTCTTTAATCAATTTTGAGTTGATTTTTATATGGTGCAAGGAAGGGGTTCAGGTTCAATCTTCTGCATATGGCTA
Source organism: Rhinopithecus bieti (assembly GCF_001698545.2). Classification (NCBI taxonomy): domain Eukaryota; kingdom Metazoa; phylum Chordata; class Mammalia; order Primates; family Cercopithecidae; genus Rhinopithecus; species Rhinopithecus bieti. The sequence continues at coordinate 301,271 of NW_016803481.1, read as the reverse complement.
GTCAGTTATCCCAGCATCAATTATTGAATAGGGAGTCTTTTCCCCATTGCTTATTGTTGTTGACTTTGTTGAATATCATATAGTTGTTCTGTAACCTGTTCCATTGGTCTATGTGTCTGGTTTTGTACCAGTACCATGCTGTTTTGGTAACTGGAGCCTAGTAATGTAGTTTGAAGTTGGGTAGTGTAATGCCTCTGGCTTTGTTCTTTTTGCTTAGAATTGCTATGGCTAGTTAGGCTCCTTTTCAGTTCCATGTGAATTTTAAAATGGTCTTCTCTAATTCTGTAAAAAATGACATTCATAATCTGATATAAATAGCATTGAATCTGTAAATTACTTTGAGCAGTGTAGCCATTTTAACGATATTGATTCTTCTTATCCATGAGCATGGTATGTTTTCCATTTGTTTGTGCTGTCTCTGGTTTCTTTCAGTGGTATTTTGTAACTCTCATTGTAAAGATCGTTTACCTCCTTGGTAAGCTGTATTCCTAGGTATTTTATTCTTTTTGTGGCTGTTGTGAATGGAACTGCATTCCTGATTTTACTCTCAGCGTGGACTATTGCTGTATAGAAATGCAACCGATTTTTGTACATTTATTTTGTAGCCTGAAACTTCACTAAAGTTGTTTATCATTTATAGGACACTTTTGTCAGAGACTATGGGGTTTTCTAGGTATAGAATCATAAATATAGAATCATAAGTGTAGAATCTTTTTGAGGTATAAAATCATTTCTAGGTATAGAATCCCGGCAGAGAAAACCACACTTGCAACTGCATATGTGTATAAAACCAGCATATTGCCATCTATACCCGAGTATGTATGTAAGAAAAATGAAAAAGCTAAATATACAGACTACATTTATAATACAATACATATTAGTGTTGGAAATACATGGATGTTTGGTTTATTCTTTTATTTACATTTTGCTTTATTTGAATATAACTTTTAAAAATATGTTTCTCAAGTCAGTGATGAATATTTGAAACAATAACTACTGACTCAGCCTAGCTAAAATTCTCAATATCAAATACCAACCAAAAACAAAACGGCATGGCTGATCTTATTTGGTGCATTTGTTAAGGCTATCTTTGTGAAACTTTAATTTAAAAGAAAGAGTGAATAATCATACATTGATATTTTCTGTCATACCTGTACAAAGAGATCTATCTGAAAACTTGTTAAAGATATTACCTTTGAAAATAAAATAACCACCATATTTAGGACTGGAACACACCCCCAAGCTCCCAAATGAACTCCTTGTCTTTAATCTATTATAATGATATTCTTAAAGATATCCTCCAAAAGTAACTCCCAAACCCTGTCAGTAATGCACTCTGTTCTCTCACAGTCCCTGTACTCACAAAGTTTATTTATAGAACACCAAAATTCATCTTATTACAATCCTAAAGCCATTTCAGGTAAGCCCCTCTTCTTCTAACACATGAAATATCTATTTGCTAATCCTCCAATCTTTATCCAAAGTCTAACCTAATGTGTAAACACAGCCTAAATATGAAAACAGGTTCCCTCTCATATCTTTCTTGTCATCTGTGGGAACATGTGGGGAGTTAGGCCAAAGAGCAGGCATAAAAATAGGAAAACCTAATGGGCAGGAGAGAAGGAAGACACGGGTAGTCATAAAAGGCAAGTATCTGCCTCAAACATTTCATAATAAAAAGAATATACTTTTGAGCACAAAATATGCTGAAAGCAGAAAGTTCATCTGACAATAGCCAAAGGTCAGTATTCCAGCATGCATCCCTTTCTCCATGAGTTGTAAATGAATATTTATTCTGAAGCCAAGGCATCTAAGAGAAAGGCCACACTTAATATAGCCAAATCCCATTTCATGGATGCTTGCATTTTCTCCTATGACGAATGTTAGTATAAGATCAATGCATTGTAGAAAGTCATTTAAGACAAAGCAACCATCTGTCTATATGCAGTGAAGCAGAAAGAAGAGGCCAAATAATATGTTGGTCCAGCTCAATCCATGCCTGGTACATGAGCTGTTTACTTGAATAATTTAAAAACACAAGTCTATTCTGTTGCCTTGACCAGGGCTAATCTAATGAAGTTAATCTGCCATTGATGACACATGTGAGATGATTTTAATGCACTTTAAACATCTTATTTAAATTACACAAGAATGTAACAAAGGCATAGAAATGACATATTTAACAAAGTTGGATTCCAAAAGTTTTCCAAAAAGAAGTAGCCCTGCATTTTGGCCTTAGCATATTGCACACATCTGAAACTAAGTAATTATTTCCACAGTGTTACTATAGAAATGAAAACCACTCTTCAACTAGCTAGATATGAGATTTCAGTAGAGTAAGAGAATACGATCTAGCATCTTTAGAAGAAATAAAAAAATAGTATTTATTCAAATCCTGTAAACTACTTATCAATGATCTGACAAAGCAAGAAACTATATTTGGTATATTATCTGGCAACATACACCACCTTGTTCGTACACACATTAGTCTAATTTCATCTCTGTGTCTGGAATTTCATAGCTGTGAGTTCTTCTATTACTTTTTACTACAGATTTTTCCTGCAATTCTAAATATACCTTCCCACCCCAACCTCTGGGCTAGTAGTGTTCCTTTCCCTGAGGAAAAAGAGGGAGCACACAGAAGGAGGGAAAGCTGTGTTCTTTGAAATTCAGGAAAACCTCCTTAAAACCCCAAACCATGAATGGAAATCTGAATATCTGCTAAGAGTTTAAGTTCCTTTGTTTTCTTATAATTAATGTCCCCTTCTGACCAATTTCAAGTTATGATATATATGTAGATGAAGAGACAAGGACACACACACACACACACAACACATACATTCATGTGTTCCTTTACTTGGAATGGAAGGAAGTAACAGGAAAACAAAGTCTATAAGATTGAAAAAGAGATGCAACAGATAATTACCCAGCTAATGGCACAATATCATGGCATTGTAGAAAGAGAAGTGTACCAGATGTGGTGAGATGGAGAGTTTGGTTATTACTGTTCTCTTTTCCACGTACCTAGTCATTCCTGGGTCTGAGAACTTAGTGAACCTGAGATGACACATTTAGCACAACAGCCTGCAGAAGACTTGTCATCAGGATGTCTTTCTTGGCATTATGAAAGGGTTGATGGATGTTTAAATAATCTTCTCAGAAGCTTAAATTTAGGGAGGGCTTCTCTTCTCCCCTCTTCAAACCACAGAGTCTTATATGTATGTAGGAGATTGGGTAAGTTTGAAGAAGACAGAGTTAAACAAAGGGTCATAAACTGCTGGCCTGTGGACTGACTCTGGCCCCAGAGAGGCATTTTCTTTAATTGTATAATGTAATAAAATTAATAAGTATCACATACAGTTCCTAATTTGTGTGTTCTGTTGAAGATCAGATCTGAGTACTCTAGCCAACTTTCATGCCTGGCTAGAGCTGAGTCTCAGCTGCCCTTGAGTCAGGATATAAATTTACCAGTTTGCCACTGTCCACTCCATTCCTTATAGCCTGATATCCAGCCACTTGACTCATGTATGCTATCCAGGACCTCTATCAATATTTATTTGAAAATGTTATAGTTAAGATTATCAAGGAACCCCAAGAGAAAGTAAAAAGAGAGACAGTCCAATAGGGAATGTATCTCCTTGAACAGAGAAGGGCTCCACGAGGGATGGCCAGCACTGGGGAGCTATAATTGCAGACCTGTTGGAGGAAATGGGGTAGGAAATGAGTTTGATAAAATAGAGAAACAATCCCTAAAATACCACCTCGTCATCCAGTGTTACCCCAAATCTGAATGGGTAGATACATACACCCAAGCCAGCAATAAGGAATATTCTGCAGGGTTTCTTTTGTAAACTTGAATGGCCAAGAGAAAGACTGCTCAATTGTGAGTGGCACAAGGGGTGCAGCACTGCGGTAATGCCAGAGAATTCACCAGTTCTCATCTTTACTGTGTTAGTGATCACAGCCAATGAGACTGATTCCCAGTTTATAACTTTCAATATCCTACCATCCTTAAAGCACAACAAAGCCCTTTAATCAGTTTCCATTAGAAAGCCAAACAGTCCAAGAATATTGTCAGATCCTTTTTTCTAACTGGAAATCTAGGACTCACAGGAAGGATTCATATCCTACTATATACTGCATCTCACTTGGAAAAATATGACATATGATGCTTCTCCCAAGAATCTCTGGCTGCTCTGTAAATCAGGGCCTTTAATTTTTCTCACCCTGTCCTTTCCCTTATTTAAAACAGAATTCTCTCCTCCATCATCAAATTCTTTTATGACACAGAGTAGCCTCCAATTTTTGCGTGAAAGCTGCGTCCAGACTCACACATGGAATCCAGAAACTCTTTTCTCTCCAGTGGAGGTCTTATCATCTCATTTTCTCGGCAAAGTCTCTCTCTCTCTCTCTCTCTCTCTACAAAGGAATTATTAGACCAACCACTGAGATTGCAACCTTTTGTCCATATTATTACACATGTATTCAGTATATTTCTTTTTGATAAAGACTATACCTTTTATAAATAAATTATAAAATGAATACCTTTGGACATATATCTATAATGAGTTAGCTATCAACCAGCAGGAAACTAAATCATAAATGAAAAGAAGAGTATTGAGACCCAGATATCACAACAGAAGGAAAAAGGATGTATAATAAGAAAAGGAAAAAAAAGGTAGACATGAGTCTGAACGAGGAAGATTTAATTTGGAAAAAAAAGTTTGCACTTTGGGAGGCTGAGGCAGGCAGATCACTTGAGCTCAGGGGTTCAAGACCAGTCTGACCAACATGGTGAAACCCCGTCTCTACTAAAAGTACAAAAAATCAGCCAGATTTGGCAGCTCGTGCCTGTAATTCCAACTATTTGGGAGGCTGAGGCAGGAGAATCACTTGAACCCAGGAGGCAGAGGTTGCAGTGAGCTGAGATCACACCACTGTACTCCCGCCTGGGTAACAGAGTGAGACTCCATGAAAGAGAAAGAAAAGAAAAGAACAGAAAAGAAAAGAAAAGAAAAGAAGAAAGAGGAAAGGAAAGGGAAGGAAAGGAAAGAAAAGAAAAGAAAGAGGAAAGGAAAGGGAAGGAAAGGAAGGAAAGAAAAGAAAAGAAAAGGAAAAGAAAAGAAAAGAAAAGAAAAGAGAAAAGAAAAGTTTGATGTGACAGTTCTAGTATATTGGCCCTAGGAAGCACATCTTGGTTTCTCCCCTCTCCATTTTCAAATGGGAACACCAAGGCAAAGGCCTCTGGAACAAAAAGACACATAAATATAGTTGCTGAAATGAGAAAGGATTTTCTCTCACATGACAGCAGGGGCAGTTCTACTCCATGAACCTTTCAAGTACTCAGGTTCCACCCATCTGGTATTTCCAGCATCACCTGCAGGGTCAATATGGCATTGTCATACCCATGTCCCAGATCACAGGAGGGGAGAAACACAGGAAGTCCAGGTCAAGCATTTTCCTTTTAGGGACATGACTTTTCTCACATTTTATATTTCATAGATGAGAACTAGATCACATTTTCACACTTATCTGCAGAGATATATATGATTATAGGCTCCAGTTGTTCAGCTGAAATTCTATTACAATAGAAAAAAGGAAATCTATTTTGGGAGAGACTACTAGCAGATCTGTGTAGACATCAAGAAGGTAAGACACTTTCCAGAGAGCATGTGCTACTCCAACCAGTTTGCTAGTAAAAGGCTATGGCAGTATCTCTTCATAATATCTCTCTTCTCAAAGAGCTGGGCACAGAAAACCATGACCTGGAAAGCAATAAGCCTTGAGATTCAGAATGAAGGCCTTCCCTATGCAAACCATGGTTGGCTCACCTGTGTGTGGTCAATCCCTTTGCCAAGAATTCACCAACATTACAGTTGGCCACACAACTGACCTAAGAGATGTTGCAATAAATGCATAATTGCTGGGGAACAATGTAAAAGGCAGTGTGGACTGGGAGACAACAGCAGTCCCAAAGTGAAAATCCCTGGGAAGGAGAAGTCACATGCTACTTTTTGCTGAGTAGAAGCTAAGAAAATGGAACTGAAACAAACCTTTAGTTTTAAACTTCAGTGAAAAGTGCAGCACAGAAAAGATGTTGTGGTAACGAGAGCTACAGGCATATCATGCATGTTAGCTGAGTAGTACTTTATCAGGAGAAAAAAATAAAGAGAGTAGCCATTTTCGTTTCTTAGGAGTATACAAAAGGCCACAAGATTGGCCACAGAGTATTGAAAGAAATAAAAGTAAAAGAGGTTATTGTCCAGTACTGCTCTGCTTTCCTTTCTACCAGGGACAGGCAAATACTACCTCTATTAGAAATCATGACAAACTAAAAGTTTGAGTGAGATCTCTATGAAAAAAGTTAGCTTTCTAAAGAAACCTGAATTATTTCACCTCCTACCTCCCATGTAGCCTGCATCACAACATTTAGCAGATGATACTATGTCACCTCATGAATCTTTCTGTCATTTCAAATATAAACATTGCTATCCAACCTCCCTCTCACCCTCGCTTAGTAATGCTAGATCTACATGTCTTCAGAGACTGAGGTTATCTCATCATCTCTACTAAGCCCCAGAGTACCTAGAAGAATGCATCAAACATCATTCATTGTCGTCTCTTTCAAAGCAATAGGATGGTACAGGTCCTAATTTAGATGGTGCTTCTAATATTAATCTTTTTTTACTGAAAATTTGGCATTTCATTTTTGAAACATTTGTCAGGCTAAATAATGGCCCCACAAAGATGACCAAATTCGAACACAGAAAACCTGTGAATATGTTGCCTTACATAGCAAAAGAGGTACTGCAAACAAAGTAAGGACTTGAAATGGGACATTCTCCTGGGTTATCCAGATGGGCCCTCAATATATATATAATCATAATGGTCTGTACATAGAGGCAAGAGGGTCATATAAGGAAGAACTTGATATGGTGATTGAAACAGAAACTGCAGTGATACAGCTAGGAGCAAAGATCTTCAGAACTGTAAGATAATACATTTGTGCTGTTTTAAGCCATTATGCCCGTGGTTCATTTGCTACAGAAGCCAAAGGAAATGAAAATATATATTCTTCCAATTAGCAATGTAATTACATGGGCTAACTAACTTCCTCTTACCAATTATTAAATATCAATCGAACAGGAAGATTTGATTTGCCATTTATAAATGCCTATGCCAGTAACTTCACATCTAGAATATTTTTCCTGAGGATATTTATACAATATTTCTCTCATCTATTAAAAAGAATGACAAAGATCTATAAGCACTGACCTATATGCTGAGCTGTAGATGATATATCATGTAAAAAATAATGAGCAGCAGAAGACACGCAGGAACTAGGTGTGCATCGCAAGTGGCTTGGAAGGATATAGACTAAAAAGACAAGTGTAGTTATCTCTAGATAGTGGGATTACAGGATGGCCTTCATTTTCTCCAATATTGAATTAGTCTTTTTTTCTTTTATAATGAACATTTATTATTTTCCAAGCTGAAAATTGATGGAAAATTTTTTGGACAAAATAAAGGTTTTATTTCTGCACAGAGAGTTAATTTAATTAACTTAGGATCACTGTACTTGACACCCATATCTTGCTACCACCCCTCATAACAGGGTCCTTCATTTGCATCATATCACTATCAAAATCACAATCAGTCTATTTCATGGGAGGAAGTAGGGCAAAATCAAGAGTCAGGAGACCACGAAATTTAACATATAAGCCTCCATCCTCTCTTGGAGCCAGTCCTGCCTCCTGTCTGTCAAATATTTCGGATGGTGGCACCACCATCTACCCAGCCACCAAAGTCAGAATTTCAGAGTTGTTTTTAACTCTTGACATCCCACATTCCATCATTCACACCAAATTCTCCCATTCTATGCTTTCAGTTTTTCTTAAATCTGTCCCTTGTCCTCTGTTCCCATTATTAGTAAATTTAGACTACCTCAGATTATTATAACCCTTCTAACTGGGTTCATTGGCTCTATACTATATTTGCCCAACTCCCCTCTTCAGTGGCAAAAAAAAAAAAAAAAGCAAGCAAGCAAGCAAGCTGTCACCCTTCTACTTACAACTCTTCACAGGCTCCTGATTCTGGGCTAACAGCCTTCCAAAGGGCCTGCCATGGTATTTCACTATCTGGCATTTCCATCTTTCTGTCTTGTTTTTCTTACTACTCCCTGACCAGGCCTCATACATTCAACTGTTATAATCACACAGACCTTGTCTCCCATTGCCAAGTCTTCAGACATACAATTTCTCTGCCTGGCAAGTCTACCTTGTCCAGTCAGTACCTCTTCACCCTTCAGGATCTTCAGGATTTGACACAGGTGAGGAGTTGCCTCCTCTGTAAAGATTAGGCTGAGTCAGGCTTCTTCCCTAAACTCTCATGGAACCTTGTAATATATCATGGTATAGCTGTGAATAAAAACATCCACCATTATATTATGATTACCAGCTTATGGAATTGGCAGTCCCACCCTTATCCAAATGATGAACTTCTAAAGAAAACACTATTTCCCATTTATGTTTGCATCTTCCTGCGTACAGTGATTGGCATAAATAGGCAATTAATAAGTTGTTGCTAAATGAATTAACAAATGAATGAGTAGCTAACTTTTATTGGAAGCTTACTCTGAAACCACCATAGGGTATACATTTTCTAACTGAATCCTTACAAAACTTTTATGAGCTGGGTACCGCTATTATTCACATCTGTAGACAAAAAAAAAAAAAAAAAAAAAAAAAAATGAAGCACAGAGGGTTACACAAATTTTCCAAATTCACTCATTTAGAAATTGCATATAAACTAAAACAGCCTAACTCCAGGATTTTAATCTCAACACTGCAGCAACTGAATGAATGAGTAACTTCTCGACCCTTCCTGTTAGTGTACAACATGTAAGACTGGCCTAATCCTTACCCTGTCAAGGAGAGAGACATGTCCAATCCCCTATTCTTTATTCTTTCTTGCTTTGATAACAGAGTGAAAAATTGAGAAGGGGTGTGATTAAACAGAGCATCAGGTGAGAACCCACTGACAGCTAGAGGGAGAAGAGGTAGGAGAAGGCTTCAGGTTATTAAGTAGAGTATTAATTATTCATTAATAGTAAGTTGCAGCTCTTACCCAGCAGCTATCCCATAAATGGCATAACAGGAGAAAGGAAAAGAAGTGTTTTGGATTAAGCATTTCTTAGATTAAATTAAAAAGACAGCATCCAAGATGAACTTCATGCCCTCACCACAGTGTTAATTTTCTTAGAGTTTTTCCATGAACATCAGTGCCACAAAACCTAAGCTAAAGAGAACGCCTTTAATTCCAACGGCATTAATTAACCATTTCTACTTAGCGATACACAGAATCACCTGCTTCTTGTCACTGTGCATGGTGTTTAGGAACGTGGAATATTCCGAAGTCTTCCTGATGGGAATGTGTGAGAAACAGATAATATATACTCATCTTACAAGAGAGACACAGAAGCTCTGAGAGGTTGTCATTTGGGCAAAATTTCATGGTAATTTAATGTTTGGCTCTCAAATCCCAAAACAATCTTGAACGACTTGCCTCTCCATCATGGTAGAAATGACCAAACAGGGACAATGTCCTTTATGACAGACCATTGAAATCATTATTTTCAGAATGATACTTGAAAAAAGTACATTTCCAGAAAGAGCTCAAAAACCTAAAATCAAAGTACAATATATAAAGAATTTAGATGAAGGGAAGAATAGATATAAGGTTAGTACATCCGTCTTTGTTGAAGCAGAGTGAGGCAGGAATTCTGGATTTCAGGTGGCAAAAACCATGCAAACTTAGATCTTAGACTTTAAAGGGAGAACTTAGAAGTTCATGTCACCAAACAAAAGGGAGAGAAGTGTGGGGGTAGCCACAACCAGAGACTTAACTGCAACAGAATTATCTCCATCTTTGCTTCTGAAATGACAGCATCCATGAGGAAATGGACTGGTCTCATTTTATCATAGGTTGGTGCAAAAGTAATTGTGGTTTTGCCATTACTTTAACGGTAAAACTGCAATAACTTTTGTACCAACCTAATATTAGGACTGTGATTGATGGTTAATGGAGTAATGGAATCCCCTATAGCTTTTAAGCAACTCTGTATTTTCTTGAAAAGATATTTGTTTCTGAAATACAATGGAAGTGACTCCAGCAAGCAAGGGAGTGGTTACAGGTCATTAGCCAGCTCACCCCGATCCTTATTGCTGCATAAAAGCAATTTATATTCCCACAAATAAAAATCTTTGCAATACCCTTTCTCTAAATATATGACTAAAGATTAGTAGCAGATTCTTTCCTTTATAAACAACTGCTAGGTGCCTTGACATTAGTTATCCATGAGACCTTTGAAAAATCATTTAACTTTTCCATGCTCCAAGATTCTCGTCTGTAAAATGACGAAGTTGATCCGGTCCCTTCTGGCACCAACATTGTGTAAAGAGTATTGTTCTTTCAGGTGGAGCCAAAGTAAATTCTGCCATCAAAAAATAAATAAAGGAATCTCTCAGTGCAAGTCTGCTTGCAGGTAAAGCTATTTTGGAAACCATAGTCACTCTTTTAGGCCAACAGAAATCACATTCATTTATCCTTCAGTCTAGGTAGAACTCAGAAAAACTTTGAAGGCAGCCATGTTTGACCCAAATGATTGCAAGCTTCTCTGTCAGGAGCTTTTTATACTTTCTATCCCCTCTACCCCCTCCTTAGCTGTCATAACGTTCACAGCTACTGGTCCTCATTTTATGCCTCAAGGGATCAGGATCCTCTCTCTACTCTTATTCCAATGTCCTCTTGGAAATAATCTGACGAACTGAGAAGCCATATTAAAGCAGAGATTCCCAGATTCCCAGCACCCACAAACTGCCTCCATATTCTCTCCCTATCTTTGTACCCCCTATATATTACTATTATATCCTTAGTGTTAAGTATCTTAATATTAACATTAAGTAGATCATTATCTACTTACTATTTTCTTTTTCATTGACACATTATTTTTTACTTCCTACCAACTTTAGCCTCATTAGAAATCATGCACTTAATATACTACATGTTTTCTTATAAGTCATATTAAAAATACATAACTATTAAAATTATATGTTCACCCGTGAATCACTTAAAATCATGTCACATACCCTTCCCTCAATGGTACTCATTTTACACTTGGGAAATGCTGTATTAATGTATGAATCACAAATTCTTCTTACTAAGGAGATTAGATTTAGATTGAATGAAAATCCCTAACATCTTTTAAACTACTTGCTATTTCCTTATAACAATGTGTATTTCAGAGGTGTCAAGAGATCGATGATGAAGGTAAAAAAACAAATTTTTATAGGACATTAGTCTTAAAGAATGAAAAGACTCCTTAATTGTGACTCAATTCACTCCGCAGTCAGGGAGCTTTCTCCATGCCCCTTAAATAATCATATAGTAATAGGGATGGTAATAATAACAAGAATGACCACTGCATATTAAATGTTGACTACATGTTGGGGTTCTGAGAGCCGCCCTACTTCATCTTATTTGTATTCCTGCCTCCACTGCTGGCTGCCATCTCATACAGAGGACCTGGGAGACGTTTTCCATGCCTGCCCTTATTTTATCTCTAAAAACAAACAGTAAAGGGGGAATAGCCAAACCAGGCTACATGCGCCGGGTCTCTCAGGCTTCAGTGCAAAACCCCATTTCATGCTTCAGAGCCTTGACTGTGACATGGAGCTCAGGTTGCCAAGGGAATGGGAGCCACGCCGTGGCAGTGAATTGGTGCTATGGGGCAGTGTAGCCACTTTCTGCAGGTGCAGAGCTGCTGTCTGGCTCCTTTTCTGTCTCACACAAAGCAAGCGGAAAGGAGATAAGATGAATTATATACCTGGCATGATGGTCCATGAGACTCACCAGGATGATGAGGCAGTCCTCATTTCCAGCTGGCCAAAATTTGACATCTTATTTGGTAAACAACATTGGTTTGAGCCTCTTTCAGATAAATCTGGGTTCGAGTTCTGGCTCTGCCATTTACTAAACTCTATTATTTTGAACCAAATTAATGTATCTGAGCCTTGATTTCTTCCTTTCTAACATACAGACCTCCCTACTTCCTAAGGGCTCTTGATGATTACAATGGAATGACTGTAAAGGACTCTAGGACAGTGTATTAGTTTCCTATCCTGCAGTAACTAATTACCATAAACTCAGTGACTTAAAACAACACTCAGTTATTAGCTCCCAGTTTGCATGGGTCAGAAGTCCAGGCCCAGTGTGGCTTAGCTGGGTTCTCTACTCTGAGACTCAGGTCAAAATGAAGGTATTGACTGGGTTGGGCTTTTTTTTATCTAAAGGCTTTGGAAGAGAACCGATTTCCAAGTTCATTTAGCTAATTAGCAGAATTCTACTTCTTGTGGCTATAGGTCTGAGTTTCCTGTTTCCTTGCTGGCTGTCAGTCAGGGGCCATAATCTGCTCCTAAAGACCACCCACATTCCTTCTTCCATGTCTCTCTCCATCCTGAAACCAGCAATGTTGCACTGAGTCCTTCTCAACCTTCAGATTTTTCTTACTCCCACCTCTCTTTCTCTTCTGCTTTTAAGGGCTTATGTAATTACACTGGGCCTATCTGGATAATCCAGAATTATCTTCCTGTTTTAAGGTCCACTGACTAATAATTTTAATTTCACCAGCAAATTCCCTTTTGTCATGTAATGTAACATATTTATGAGTGTAACACAAGGTACAAAGCTCAAAGGGACCAAAATTCTGCTTATCATATGCAGCAGTTACTCTCGCCTAATTCTTGTTCATAGGCCCCTCTACAAGGGAGTGCAACTTACTTACTCTGACTGCTGCGAACACAGAGGAGTTCAAAAACAGAATAACGATCCCTTTTTAAAATCTTTATAATCGCTCCTGAGTGAGAAAGTTAGCATTATTATTCCCATTCTGCAGATGTTAGAATGTATCAGTAGAGTTTAATATCTTAGAATGTAAGGCAAGAACAGAAAATTAAATACTGCATGTTCTCAATTATAATTGAGAACTAAACCTCAGGTACTCATGGACAAAACATTGGAAACAATAAACACTGGGGCTACTAGATGAGGGAGAGGAGGAGGGAAGCAAGGGCTGGAAAACCCCAAACCTCAGCATCACACAATGCATCTTTGTAACAAACCTGCACATGAATCCCCTGATTCTAAAATAAAATTTGAAAAAGAAAAAATAATAATAAATGAAAGAATTAAAAATGAAACAATTCCAGAGTATGGGGGGAAAGATACAGATTACTCTCCTCAGTGGGATATTTGGCAAGAAACAGTGGAGCTGTACGTTGTGACCTCCTTGGGGACACACGATCTTACTCCAGGTCTCAGTATTTCTGAAACTGAGAGGCATAGAAATACAAATCTCTTATTCGTGGTTCTCTCGGTTGTAAATAATGGAAATCCCCTTAATAAAATATAAGTTTAAAAAGGAAAAAGTATTTTCATGTACAATGTTAAGGGTGCAAAGTGATCTCACATAACCCATATCTGGAAACTGGAACCAAGAACGAGAAAGCCTCCGAAATCCATGCCGCCACTCCTGCTTCATTCTTTCCAAACCTGCTTCATTCTTTGCTCTTGGCCAGCTCGCTTGTTTGCACAGCTCTACACCCACCCTTCCCCCAAACCCAAAATTTACCTGTCTGAAGTTCAAGTGGCCAATTCTAAATTCAAGGGAGGGAATTTAAGTCAGCTATCCATTACTAGTCTCATCAGGTATGACCAGAAAGGTAAGGCCACACAGGATAGACAGGATTGCCGGGTCCAAGAGTGTGTGTGAATGTGGGTGAGGATCTGTGATTGGGCTCCTGATTCTGGGCTAATAGCCCTCCTCTTAGGGAGGCAGAGGCCATGAGCTAGCTAGACATTGCCAAAGTGGTTTTCTCAGATTTCTGCTCAATAAGGCCAGAGCTAAAAGGATCCATTCTCTCTGCACATTTTGTGAACAATTCCACTTCCTATAAGTGAGAGTCTGATTAGATCTGATCACCACCATCCATCTAAGTGACCCTATTATGCCACCAACTTGTGCTAAGTAGCCTTTGAGGTGACTGGGTTTCCTTTGCACCCAGCTCATATATGGCTGATCTTGGTTTGCACACCTATTCGGTCACTTGTGACTAGGATAGCAGTATTGTTTTTTTTCTGGATACATAGTGTGGACCCTAGGGATTATGCTTAAAAGACGACCTCAGGGCTCCGTAGAAGAGGATCACAGGCATAGCAGCATCTTGAAGCTTCATAGATTGCCTGCAAACATAGAGTTAGCTAATAGCTGAGCTGGGTCATTACTCCAGGTTTTGGAATTCCAAACTCCTTACTCTTCCAATTCACTATCTTAGAAAAGTTATTGGAATTTACGAGAACTGATCACAACTTGATGCTGTCTTTACAACAAAAAATGATAGCAAAGGATGTCACGGGAGAAAAGGCTTGCTTATGTAATGTGTGGCGCAAAAATCAGTGGCTGGCCATTTAATATCCTTACATCCTTCTTTGGGATCCACAGTTCAACAAGACTCTGAAGGGGAGTTTTTTGAGCATCAGTAATTTCTAGCAGGCATATCTTCGACAGTTACTTTAGATTGCAGGTGTTATCATAGTTTTTGTCATAGGCCAGCTTTTTGATGACTAACAACAACCATAATAACTCATTTTTACCAAGCATTTCTTCGTATCAGGTAATTTTCTAATCTAGGGAAATACATACATATGTATAAGTATACATTCCAAGTACGCAAAATATGCAAATGTAGAAAGTAAATAAATAAAACAGTAAAAAGTATATCTCCTCTCATCCCAACCCCATGATCCCTTCCCAAGGGCAAACTTTGCTACCAGTTTCTTAAGTGTCTTTCTAGCACTAATGTTTATATAAATAAGCATAAATAAATAGCCCACAATTTTTATACCAATGGCAGAACAATATCACATATTTCTTCACCAGTCTTTTCTACTTAATAGTAAATCTGAAAATTGTTCAACTTGGTACACATAGATAGGCTAACGTCTTTATAACAAACAAACAAATAAATAAATAAATTCTCTAATATGCCTTCACCTGCTCCACAAACTCTAATCCTTTACTGAGTTATCCATTGATTGCAACTTGGTGCAGATAAAAACATTCATTTGAATCATGAGAAAATTCAGCATTCTGTCTAATTGCTATTCACATCCTATTGCCTTTTCCATTACCTGAAACACAAGGATTTTTCAAGAAAACAACAGACTAAAGTAACCTCAAGCAACGAATAAAGAGTATCGATCCCTATTGGTTTTGTTCCTGAAGATGCATGTAATTAGGTTACCTGAATTTCAAATGGGAATAGGAAGCAAGTAAGAAAAAAATGTTCAAGCAACATGTGCTTAATTAGTTTACAACTGTCTCTCTCTCTTTCTCTCTCTCTTTCACTAACTTGAGAACAAAAAAGTTCCCTATTGATCTAATTAGAAGAGTGATTGAATAAATAAATAAATGTTATTTAAATAAGCTTCATAATTGAACGTAAGACCATTTAGAGGACTTGACTGCATAAATGAATTATCTTTTTCTACCAAACCCACTCCAGTAAAAAATAAAATATTAGCTGTGGCAAATCAGAATATCCCCAAGGGAAATCTTTTAAGACCTCTTCTAGAAAGAATATCTCACAACAAGAAAGTCTGAGTATAAAAAGAGTTGTCCTGGAAATTATTAAAAATAACAAATGGAAAGGCTTCCGAGATAGATAAGCTCACTTCTGTGCTTGTTGCAATGACAGCTTGTCATGAAAGAAACAAGAGAGACATAAAAGCTAAAAAAAAAAAGAAAAAAAAATGAGGATTTGCTTTGCTCTGTATTAACCTGCACACCGTTTTGAAAGCAATCTCTAATGATAATTACTAAAACAGCCATAAGTAGGATTCATTTAGATTCTATGAAATCAATGTACTACCCAGATTGCTTAAAGTAAAAAAAGAACAGAAAAAAAAAATAAAGCATGGAACCTGTCTTGATAGGACTGCAGAGCTTCTGATAACCCGCTAGCATCACCTATCAAATGAAAGGTTCATTTGTTTATCTTCAGTTGTGTTACTTGGAACAATTCCTTTCTCAAAATAATTATAAGGCAATTACTTGCCAGTTTTCACTTTATTGGTTACTACTTTTACTCAAAGAATAGCAATTACTACATAATTGCAGTACATGGTTATCTGAACAGTCCTAACTGTGCCTACCAACCATAAATTATACAGTCAGTATAACTCTAATTATATATGCTACAGAGTATAAATATATAATGACTATGTAGTTACACATTAATAAGTCCCACTTTATTTTACAGAATCTCGTACCATAAAATGCCATTGGATCTACTTCGATGTGATAACCTGTGCAGTCATGCTCGCTTATTGTTCTGTTCAGCTTTCTGGAAGCCAGTGGACTACAATATATGTTTGGCATTGCCCACTCATTTTCAATTCATCCAAGTACACTCACTAAGGCAGAGAGAAAACAAACAATGAAAAGTAACATTGTTTTTTTCTAACCCTCCTTTCTAACATGTGTCCTTTCCAGTGGAACATCAGCAATTGTGGCTTAGATTCAAGAACTGCAGGTGCAGAAGCTTGACCGTGCCACCAGAGCCGTACCTTCACCTAGTCATTGTACGCAAAATGCCTGGATTCAAAAGCATGGAAAGGGCTTGAATTTGGTTTGGACCATGATTTTGTTGTTTATGTTTTTAGGATATTATTTTCATTCCAAAAGTGACCATAGGAAATCAAATGTCTGAGAACAAAAGGCTTAAGAATGCAATCATCTAACAAACATTAAAAAGTCCCTTTTATTATAGAACTAAATTTCACACACACAAAAAAATCTGAAGTGAATAAAATAAATATGTCACCACCAAACTAAATAAAGCCCATCAACCTGCATTACACCTTGACCACTACCCAAAATTTGAGAACAATAGATAGCACATTTATCATAATAGCAGGACAAATAGTTGCAGGGAATGTATGCCAGGGAAAAGCTTCAAAGAGGCGGAAGACAAGGGAAAAGATAGTGGCTCTCTCAGCAGTAACTGATGATCTTTGGGAGGTGTCACACTGGGGACAAAGATCCTGACATGCACATGTGAGATGAGAATGAAATGACAGTAGGCAATTTAGCACCAATTTCCTACACTCGGGCACCCACCCTCTCCAGAGGCAATTGTTCTCCCTGAAAACTCCCTCCTTTCCAGTTTGACTCTGATGTTCCTGAAGCAGAGATCATTTGAACTTATCATGCATTCATATCCTAAGGGAGAGTCTGTCACAAAGAAACAGGAAGAGGCAGGTGCAGAGAGCACCTGTGCCTGGTTAGAGAGCTCCAGTCGCTAAAATGGGGCCACCATAAGCGGAAGGACGGTGATGAGATAAATCAGATACAGTATTGGTCCTTGCCTCCCTGAAGACTGACTTTGAAATCTGGATTCACTTTAGCACACACACACACACAAATGCTTTTTAAAAAATATTGAGATGGAGTCCCCCTCTGTCACCCAGTCTGGAGTGCAGTGGCACCATCTTGGCTCACTGCAGCCTCTGCCTCCCGGGCTCAAGTGATTCTCATGCCTCAGCCTCCAGAGTAACTGGAATTACAGGTGCCTGCCACCATGTCTGGCTAATTTTTGTATTTTTAGTAGAGATTAGGTTTCACTGCATTGGCCAGGCTGGTCTCAAACTCCTGACTTCAAGTGATCTGCCTCCTGAAGTGCTGGGATTATAGGCATGAGCCACTGTGCCTGGCATATAAAACCATTTTTTAATGAACAAATGAGTGACCAAATGAGAGACTGTATAGAAGTTTTCAGAGAGGAACAATGTAAAACAAATGGAAAGAACTTAAGGAAAGAGAAATGACTTCCAAAGTAGATGTTATTATGTGCCAATCACTTTACATACACTGTCTTCTTAAATCATTAGAAGAATTCTGTGTGGTGTGTTTTATTATTGACATTAAACGGATAAGGAAGCTGAGGCTGGGATGAGGAAGCCATTTGCCTGCTATCATGCCCCTAGTCAGTGGCAGGACTTGGGTTTGAGCTCAAGTGTGTCAGACAGTACTGCCTATGCTCTTTCAGTTACGACAACCACACCCAACACCACCCTAAACTAACTTTTAAGGAGTACTTACTAGGTGCCAGGTGCTTTTCACACATCATTTTCTTCAATCAATTTAAATAACCCTTTAAAATAATTGCCAGTAATCATATTATTATTCCCAGTCCAAAGATGAGGAAACTTAGAACCTCAAGGCAGTGATCATTCTTGCCTAAGATGGTACAGTAAGCCCTAAAGCTGAGATTCAAACCCAGAGCTAATAGCAAAGCCTCTGTCATTAATCACCCCACTCTTCCACTCTTAAAACCAGAGATCCAAAGGGAAGAGGTGATTTCCTGCCAGAACAGAGTTTATATCTAGAGGAGGATCTATCGCCTTCCCAGAGGAATTCATTACTGAATTATATTCACACAGTAAATGAACATATCTTCCTCTCCATATCTGAATCACCTATCTTCTCTTTTTCCTCCAGCTATGCTAGGGATTCAGCTCCATACACCCATGGTAACATGGATATCAACTTTGCCTACTGGGCCCTGAAATTCTTGGGGTCTAAAAGGGTAATTCTCATTTCTGTACCTACAGGGCCATGCACAGAACCTAGGTGAGAGCAGTTGCTCTATTAGTTTGAAGAGATCAGTGAGAGAATGAGTGAATGGATGAATGAATGAACAAGCATGGAATTCTAGATTGGAAGGCACTTTAGAGAAAATTGATTACAGTTACCACATTTTACAGAATTATTTTCCTGGATTTGGAGAAATGTTAACTGACTTTCCCAGAAACAAGTGCTAGATAAATATATTATACACACACACACACACACACACACACACACACACACACACACACAATAACGCCGGCCTCATAACAACAAAGTAAAATATATAAAATGTGACTCTCTTGGGACCAGACTTTAGATACATTTTGAATATTTTATGGGACTTTTTTAGCTATATAGGCCGCAGATTGTGATGAGAACACACCCTAATTTGGCAAGTGTTTTGTATCCATAATGAGATTTCTAAATGTTATCTGTTTTTAGTACATAAAGACATCCTGAGTAAAATATTTAACATAATTGTGGCACTTGTCATACAGTCTTTTCTCCTTCTATACCCCAAAAGGATTGCATAGCCTGAGGTGGTAGTTAGCAACGAAGGGGTTCTGTATATTTGTATATTTTCATGCATGGATTTATTTTTGAAACACAGAGTTTATGCCTCAGCAGTGAGGAACTCCTGAAATCATGGAGAGACTCAAAGTGGACATAACACATCTGAATCATTACTTTGCAACTTATTCAAACCAGGACCAGGACACAGTTGAAAGTGAAGGGGGATGTTATAAGATAGATGGTCTTCTTGTGCAAATATTTAACCTTTTGTGGTCTTCCACAAGAAGACTGTCTACCTTATAACATCCCCAACAATCTAGTACCAGAAATACCATTTGACCCAGCAATCCCATTACTGGGTATATACCCAAATGATTATAAATCATCCTGATATAAAGACACATGTACACGTGCATTTATTGCAGCAATGTTCACAACAGCAAAGAGTTGGAACCAACCCACATGCCCATCAGTGATAGACTGGATTAAAAAAATGTGGCACATAAACACCATGGAATACTATGTAGCCATAAAAAAGGATGAGTTCAGCCGGGCACCGTGGCTCACGCCTGTAATCCCAGCACTTTGGGAGGCAAAGGTGGGCAGATCACGAGCTCAGGAGTTTGAGATCAGCCTGGCCAATATGGTGAAACCCGATCTCTACTAAAAATACAAAAATTAGTGGGGTGGTGTAGTGCGCACCTATAGTCCCAGCTACTTGGGAGGCTGAGGCAGAAGAATCGCTTGAACCCAAGAGGCGGAGGTTGCAGTGAGCCGAGATTACACCACTGCACTCCACCCTGGGCAACAGAGCAAGATTCCATCTCAAAAAAAAAAAAAAAAAAAAAAAACCATTAAAAACAAGGATGAACTCATGTCCTTTGCAGGGACGTGGATGAAGCTGGAAGTCATCATTCTCAGCAAACTAACACAGGAACAGAAAATCAAACACCGCATGTTCTCACTCACAAGTGGAAGTTGAACAATGTGAACACATGGACACAGGGCAGGAACATCACACACTGGGGCCTGTCGGGGGGTGGGAGCTAAGGGAGGGATAGCATTAGGAGAAATATCTAATGTAGATGACAGGTTGATGTGTGCAGCAAACTACCATGGCACGTGTATACGTATGTAACAAACCTGCATGTTCTGTACACGTATCCCAGAACTTAAAGTATAATTAAAAAAAAAAAAAGATAGAGGGTCACACTCTTTATCTGTTCACATTTACACAGGAATGCTAACTAGGTTTTCATTGAAAGTAAGGGATATGGTTCCAAAAATCAATGGGGAAGACATTCTGGGCATGGGCCAGGACAAGGACAGAAGTTTTGTGATTTGTCACCTTTGAGGAATTTGAGAATCAGATTAAAATCACAGATCTTCTCTACTAGACAATGCACATACACACAAGGCTTTGCACAAATTTTCAGAGGGGCACATCCATTGACTTCTAGCCTCTAGAATAAGACCCCTAGATAAAGAATCCTGATTCTATAGCAGGGTTTTTTAGCTATGACTTTATTGACATTTGGGGGCAAACAATTCTTTGTCATTGGATGTCGTAAGGTGCAAGGTAGCATGTTTAGCCGCATGACTGGCTTCTGCCCACTAGATGCTAATAGCACCCCATCCCCAGTTATGACAACCAAAAATGTCTCCAGATATTGCCAAGTGTTAGAGGGGTCATATTGCCCCCACTTGAAATCACTGTTGTAGAGATAGAAGCATGAAAATTGCATGTAAAGCATTAAAAAGCAGTTATAACTTACTGTGATACAACACACAGCAAACTTCTTATTAGTACAAGAAGCAATGGTCATGCAATGTAAAAATCCCCAAAACTCCCCTTTCAATCTGTCTATGACTTTAATCATTACTGATATGGCCATTCTCTTCACAAAAGAGGGTTAATGATGACCTACTTAGGACAATTTGGCTTCATTGAAGAGTCCCCACCACTTCATGCCACTATCTGACAGGTGTTGAGCGGAAATGCTTCTACAGAAAACATTCTAAAGTGTTTATAATGCAGAGAACTTATAACCTAAACTGTGAGAAACATTCTGGGAGGCTGTTCCATTTATAATCAGTCCTATAGAGACCGGGCACAGTAGGCACCTGGAGAAATGTAATTTCCGATGCAGTAAGTATTTACTGGGTATGACTGCATCATCAATCTTTTCTTTTATGAAAAATAAGGGAGTGGCCACTTTCTGAACCTTCTGAACCTCAGTGTCCTCTGTGTACTCAGAGTAGGCAGCTAGACAGCAAGTCTCAAGAGTGGGCCTGCAGATTAGTACTTGATAAGCTGCACAGGACACCTGCTATGGTCAGAGAGTTTATATCCACTCCCTACACTCATATGGGGAAATCCTGGCCCTCAAGGTGATGGAACTGGGAGGTAGGGCCTATGGGAGGCAGAGCTCTCATGAATGGGATTAGTGACTTTATAAAAGAGGCCGAAAGGAGCTCATTAGTTCCTTCTACCATCTGAGGGTGCAGTGAGAAGACAGCCCTAAAAGTGGGTCTTCACCAAACACAAAATCTGCTGGCACCTTGATCTTGGACTTCCCATCCTCCCAAACTGTGAGAAATAAATTTCTGTAGTTTATAAGCCCCCAGTTTGTGGCACTGTGGTTTGGTAGCCTGAAAGGACTGAGACAGTACTTTTGTGGAATTTACTAACAGGGACACTGGGGAAGAGGAGCAGACATTTAGTGTACCACCTGACCAAAAGTCAGTTTTGTTTACTCTGTTGGTGACATTTCCTCAATTTCAATATGACAACAGCTTTAAAAAAAATGGAAATAGCTTAAACCTCTCACCACCTTTGCATTTCTGCAAATACCTATACCCAACCCCTGTAAATTCCATTTCAGTTGGTCTTCAACAGGGCCTAAGCCTCTGCATTTTAAAGCACAGTCTAGGCAGTCAAGCACAGTGGCTCATGCCTGCAATCCCAGCACTTTGGTAGGCCAAGGCTGCAGGATCATTTAACATCAGGAATTTGAGGCCAACCTGAACAACACAGTGAGAGCTCGTCTCTACAAAAAAAAAAAAAAAAAAAAAAAAAACAAAAAAAATTCCCCGGGGTGGGGCCATTGTTTTGGACACCCCGGTACTCTAGAGGCCGAGGCAAAAGGAACACTTGAACCCAAGACTTAGAGGCTGCAGCGAACTATGATTGCACCACTGTGCTCCAGCCTGTGTGACAGAGTGAGACTCTATCTCTAAAATAAACAAATAAATAAAATTAATTAATTAATTAATTAATTAATTAAAAGCATTCTATGTGATTCTGAGCAGATGAGCAGGTGTCCTTGGGGTACACTTTAACAAGGAGGGCTTTGGCTCAAAAGAGAAGAAAGAAAAATATACCTTTCCTAGGATGTTACACCAAAGGAAATACAGAGAATTGTGCATATTTGAAGAGTTAAAGCTATAATATTTTCCTTCACCTCTTTCTCCACCTAGCAAACTCCTGCCTATTCTTTGAGGTCCAGCTCAAATGTTACATCCTCCGTTCTTTAGACAGTCTTCTATTCATCAGTTATTGCACCATCCACTAAGCTGTGAGTTTCTGGAGACAGCATACCTTGGTTATATTTAATTTATCTCTGTCTGCCCAGACTCTACTACAGCGCCAGGCATATTCAATATCTTTGATGGCTAAAGTGTTTTTATTTTATACCTTTTTTCCCTGTTACAGTTCATCCCAGAAGACTCCAGATTTCAAGAAAAGGTCATAGATTCTGATTCTACATCGCCTAAGATTATATTCTGGAGCAACACCCGAGATGAGCAGGAATTGCTCTCGAGTATGGAAAGGTAAAGGTCTCACCCCTACCTACCTTGGTTTCCATCCCCTCATACTAGGAAGCAGTGGCTGCACATGGAGCACTGGGCTGGATTTCCTCCCTATTTAATTCTTTAGCTGAATGCCAGTAAGCAGGGAACACCTTGAAAAATCACAAGTGACTGGCAGCCTTGCGATGCACCTCTTTTTTCCTTACATGGGCAAAGCTGAAGTTGGCAACCTATATGAGTATAAGAAGTTGTGACCTAAAAGAGTAACTCATCTCCTAATCCAAGGGTCATTTTCCTTAGGTTCAAAAGGCCAAGGGATACTCAAAGTAATACCTAGAAGCAGTAAACTTCTAGGTATTACTGTTTCCATGAAATGGAAAAGCCACTGAGAGCTTAAATCATATTCAAAGACTGTTGTTACCTAATCTCTTTGATCTGAGTCATTTAATATGCAAGAAATGTGACTGTGTGCCTTATTAATAAAATAAAGAAAATGAAGGCAAGAGAAGAGAAGGGAAAAAAGAAGGGAAGGGAATGGAGAGAAGGGCATGAAAAGGAAGGAAAGGAAGCAGAAAAGGGAGGGGAGCTTATTGTCATGTTTGTTTTCAGCATTAGGTGTTGGGGAGAAAGTATGTTGTCCTTTCCTAGCCTTTCTCCCCACAGGTAGAAAGAGGAATAAAGGAAGAAAATTTACATTTCAATTCTATCTCCAGTGATTTGACAAGGATTAAGCTAAATGAATCACCATTTGCAAAGAAAGCAGCCTAAGTAAATAAAAACTCCTGGGATGCAGACAAATACACGTTAGGAACTGGAGCCCTTCTTCCAATGGGCAGTAAACCCAGCACTGAAATTCAAGTGAAAATTCTGAAACTGACCTTTCAGAATCTTTCTGTATGGTTGTCCCCCTTGTCTTCTTTTTCTCCTTACACAATGAAATTTAGATGGGTTTCATGAAAAAACTGAAGACCATTTGTTATATTGCAAATATACAAAGGAGATTAAAGGTTTGTTTGAATGAGTGACTTTTCAACCTGTATATACTTATATATGTAAATAGACACATACTTACTCAGAGAAAAAGTATACTCCTTAAAATTTCCTGAGTTGTATATTCAGAGAGTTTTTTTTTCAGACTTCTCATATGACACATAAAAGTATAAAAGTTAAAATATGGACAGTGTAAAGTAAAGATAGCCAAGCATATATATTTCATTGAGTGAGACTGTCGTAGCTTTTAACCATGTTATGTGGGTGTTATAAGTATAAAACATGGCCCTGGCTTAAAAATTTTGTAATCTTCTTAGGAATAAGACAATCACATATGAAACAAGAGTGCAATAAACTCAGTAGAATTCACAACTTAATTGTGTTCTACAAGCTCCAGAGAAGGGAGGTCAACAAGGGCTAAAATTTCTCCCTTCAATGTCTCGGAAGCTACACAGATATTTCTCCCAAAAGGGTTGACCTTACTAGATTTAAGCTGATTTACAAGAATAGATAGGATTTTTATAGCAAGAATGGAGCAAAAAGGACATTCTGGGCAAGGGGAGTAGCTAAAGCAAAAGAAAAAGGGAGCCAGAAATCACTCTGCTGTCTTCCTAATACATCCCTGAGAATGCCTTGAACAAGTGTGGGAGAAAGCAAAGGGAGAAGCAGATTGGAGATTAGCAATGAAGGATCAACTGTCAGAAACTATCTGTAAAATGGTAGGCTAAAAAAAGAAAAGAAAAAGAAATGATAGGAGGAGATGTGAGTTTGAGAACTATGAGTGGATATTGAATTTTCTCCCTGCCTGCCATTTTATGGAAGTAAACTAAAGCCCACAGAGGTGAGAGACACTATGCAAGGCAGGGTCTTCAGGCTAGCCCACCATGTTCCCACTACCTGTCTCTGTCTCTTCCAATGGGTGGTACTCCTCCAGAAGTTTCACCTTTCCTAACATCAAAACTTAGTTTGAGAGTTCAGAGATTTGACATCCCTCAAATGTAAATTGCTATCTTCTGAATATTCCTTCTGAAGGTCTCTGAACTTAAAAGCAAGAAGACAAATTTTGGAATTTATTTTTCTTTTTTGATCTGTTCATATTTTTGTTTTAATCTGCAAAGTTAAGGCCATATGGAGAGCAGCTAACATGATAACAAAATCTCAAAAAAATGTGTTTGATATTGTTGTCATCTGAAAATTCCTATCTGTATAATGACTGGAGGGCAAGCTATAAACATGGCAGTAGTAGGTCTGTTTCTCAGCTCCAGAATGTTCTAGATGTGTGACTTTGGGTAACTTATTTCATCTCTATGAAATTCAGTTCCTCCATCTGTAAAATTAGGTTGATAAAATCACCCACCTCCTGGGGATGTTGTGAAGACCAAACAAGACAACGCATTTAAAGTACTGAGTAAGGGGTCTAACACATATCAAGTACTCCATAAATGTTAGCTATTCTTAGCTATAATACCATCAAATAAATGTTACCTATTATTAATGATATTTTCAAATACATGACACTCTAAACGAAAATTTGAAAGTTAAACCCGGGGCAGAGCAAGATGGCCGAATAGGAACAGCTCCAGTCTCTAACTCCCAGCGCGAGCGACACAGAAGACCGGTGATTTCTGCATCTTCAACTGAGGTACTGGGGTCATCTCACTAGGGAGTGCCGGACAATCGTGCTGGTCAGTTGCTGCAGCCTGACCAGCAAGAGCTGAAGCAGGGCGAGGCATCGCCTCACCTGGGAAGTGCAAGGGGAAGGGTATCCCTTTTCTAGCCAGGGGAACTGAGACACACAACACCTGGAAAATCGGGTAACTCCCACCCCAATACCACGCTCTAAGCAAACAGGCACACCAGAAGAATATATCCCTCACCTGGCCGGGAGGGTCCCATGCCCACGGAGCCTCCCTCATTGTTAACACAGCAGTCTGCGGCGATCTAACCGCGAGGCAGCAAGGAGGCTGGGGGAGGGGCGCCCGCCATTGCTCAGGCTTAAGTAGTTAAACAAAGCCGCTGGGAAGCTCGAACTGGGTGGAGCTCACAGCAGCTCAAGGAAACCTGCCTGTCTCTATAGACTCCACCTCTGGGGGCAGGGCTCAGCTAAAAAA
>NW_016803481.1:247734-270608 GCF_001698545.2 Rhinopithecus bieti | reverse complement strand
CCAGGCTGGAGTGCAGTGGCCGGATCTCAGCTCACTGCAAGCTCCGCCTCCCGGGTTCACGCTATTCTCCTGCCTCAGCCTCCGGAGTAGCTGGGACTACAGGCGCCCACCACCTCGCCCGGCTAGTTTTTTTTGTATTTTTTAGTAGAAACGGGGTTTCACCATGTTAGCCAGGATGGTCTCGATTTCCTGACCTCGTGATCCGCCCATCTCGGCCTCCCAAAGTGCTGGGATTACAGGCTTGAGCCACCGTGCCCGGCCCCAGAGTTGATAAGTTTTAAGCCCCTTTTCTCGATTCCATGTTACATTCAAATAAAGTCAGTCTCAGGAATGTGTATCTACCTATAGAAATTCATTATTTGCATATATTTACATATCACTCAGTATAATTAAATGCTAGTTCCTTAAACCTAGGAAAGCTCTTTATTGTTAAAATAGCACTAACAAGAAATATTGGAAGTAGAGAGCCTTCTGTCACCTCTCAAATAACGTCACATGAACAGGAATACATGATAATATATACATTATTATAGAGTTCTTATAATATGTGAGGAACTGGCCTAAGCACTTTTTATACATTGTCTTAGCTTTTACAATAATGACATAAAATAAATCCAGTATATTAAGCTCAACTTACAAGTAAAGATAATGAGGCTTGAAGATTAAAAATTAGGCTGAGTCTATAGCTGGTTTAAAGCAGTAGTAGGAATCTGACCCATCTCTGCCATCTCAGAGTTCTCTTTAACCACTGTACTGCTTCTCTTTCACTTCTTCTAGCTCCAGTCCCTTGATCAGAGAAATAGTATAAATGTACCTGGAAATAGTATAAATGTACCTGGAAGTTCACCTGTGATTAAGCCAGAGTATTCCCCAGACAGAAGAATGAGCAGTAACACAAAGGAGACCCCTGTAAGGAATTGATTGTAAGGTCTCTCAAAAGGAAATGGGCTCATGAGGCCCTACGTCCCCAAGAATGCACCAGCGTCTGGGTAGGGCCCCTTGGGAACAACACGATTTCCAAGGGGTGGCAAACGTTAGCCCTGGTCTACATCTAATTAAGATTTTGTCAGGTCTGCTCCTATTTAGATTACTAAGGTCTGTGCAGCCTAAAAGGCATGTTACCTTCTTAGAAGCTGAGTGGAATGAACAAAATCAAATTAATGTGATTTACCAGTTGATTCAGTATTTATAAGCAGACGGCTTGTTGGCTTCAGAAGTGAGTGTTGGTATCAGCAGAGCCGAAGATATTCAGAGAGATTAAAAATAAATGGCTGAAAAATGAGTCTCAACACCCCTTAGTGCCAACTCAGATCATTTGTTTTCATAAATCATCTCAATGTTCCGATTGCACATGTTAAAATAATTTAAAACTAACTTTGCACCACCTTCTGGTCTGAAGTCATAACAAGTAGCTGCCACTGAAGCACGTGAAAAATTAAGTGTCTCCATTTCTTCTGGAACAGGGCACAACCAAATTGCTCCATCGTAAATTTTAACATCCACAATTCAGTGCTCTGTAGGGACTGTGTTCAATTTGCTAGATTCTGCAACCACGGAAACCAGAGAACAAAGAGTTCCAGGGCAGACAAGCTGGAATGAAAGCCTTTTCCAAGTAGCACCAGTTTCAGGGGAGAGAACAAGAAAGAGAATATGTGTGTCACCAGTGTTTGGGGTGGGAGGAGTATTAGCTGACACCATTTATTCCCTAGTATTCAGCTATCATTCTCTGCCAGTACATCCCCACTTAGTACTCAATATGAATCTCACAGTTTCCTGTCACCTGTGGTTTCTTCATATGTCTGCCCTTATTCTCTTCTCTTATCCTTGGTACCAGTCCCAAAGCCTAGAGAATCAACAATCCTGGTTTGTTTGCCATTGATATTATTGCAATCCTAAGAAGTGGACATGATCATATTATGCCTCTGCTTTATTTTCTTTATTTTTTAATTGAAAAATAAAAATGGCATATAGTGATGTATACAACATGATGTTTTGATAGATATATACATTGTAAGATAGGTAAATCAAGGTATTTAATACATGCATGAACACATATACTTATTTTTTTGTGACAAGAATAGTTAAAATCTACTCTCTTAGCAATTTCTATATAAAATATGTTGTGATTAATAGAAGTAACCATGATGTACAGTAGATCTCTTGAACTTATTTCTACTATCTCACTGAAATTTTGTGACCTTTGACCAATTTCTTTCCAGTTCCCCACCCCACAGCCTCTGGTAACCACCATTCTATTCTGTTTCTATGAGTTTGACTTTTTCACAGTCCACATATAAATGAGATCCTGCAGTTTTTGTCTTTATGAGTCTGGTTTACTTAACATAATGCCTTCCAGCTTCATACATGTTGTTGCAAATAACAGGATTTCTTTCTTACTAAGGCTAATAGTATTCCATTGTGTATATACAGTATAAGACATTTTCTTTATTTATTCATTGATGGACACCTAGGTTGGTTTTATATGTTGGCTATTGTGAATAGCGCTACGATAAACATGGGAATGCAGATATCTCTTCCACTTGCTGATTTCATGTCCTTTGGATATGTATTAAGCAGAAGTGAGATTGTTTGGTCACATGGTAGTTCTATTTTTAATACTTTAAGGAATCTCCATACTCTTTTCCATGAAGAGTGTGCAAGGGTTTCCTTTATCTTCTTTTAAGATAAATTACCAGGCCTTGTGTTTACAGTTATGGACTCCCTGCCCTGGAAAGTAATTAATTTTTTTATGTGTCTTGAAACCTAAAAACAGGCATTACCATGAGAATGTAGGGTAACTAGAGCACTGAAGCTTAAAGAAAACCTCCACTCAGGGCTTTGTTAATGTTAGTATTTAAAAATTAAAATACCTACAGGGGCTATTACATAAATGTGTGAATTATTCTGGATAATCCTGTAGTGAGCCTGTGGCCCAAACTGGGGAGTCCAATCTCTGTCTTAAAGGACTCAAGCTCAAATATTTACCATAACCTTCCTAATAAAATGTGCAGAATTTGGCATTCTGTTCCTGGTTGGAGTGTGTTGAGTCTCATCAAGAGAATAAAGCTGCCTGCACTACAGGAAGGGATTGGCAGCTGTCTGGTTTTGAGGTTAGAGAAGGCCAAGGTGTTAATCATGTAGGAGATAGTTTGGGGGTCCAAGATTGGGGTTTTAGGATTCCATGGTCACAGAGAGCAGGACTTCAGTTGAATGTGATACAGTGTGACGGGGAAAGGTAGTGGCTCAAGTGGGGATGGCAGCATGGGATCCTTGGGCCAGGCGATAGGACCCCAGGGCAGTACCGGACAGACAGGAAAGGCCCAGCTCTCAGCATGGCAGGCAAACAGTGGGACCAGCACAGACTGAAGACCAGGCCCTTCTCCATCTTCTGGGCTAAGTCTGGAGGTAGGTATAGGATACAAAGAGGTGAGAAGATCCATAAAATTGCCTACTATTGGACAAATTTGCCTATCTTAGTGAATGAGGGCTTAACACTGGATTTAATTCAATTCAGAAAAAAGAAATGATTGTGACATTCCTACACTGTATAGCATCTATAACTTTTTCAGGAATGATAAAAATCATAGCAGCCATTTGTCAACTACTTGTGTATTTCACATATATCACTACATTTAATATTGAAAAATTCTACCTGCTAAATGCCATTACTGGGGCACAGAGAGGTGAGCTTGCCCAAGGTCATGTAGCTGGCAAAGGGGTAGAGTCAGACTTCAAATCCAGGTGGTCAGAATTACAGAGGCCACACATGTAAACCCTGCAAAGCACCACCTCTTGGGCTTACAGGACACTGCCTTCCTCCCAAGATGGTTTTCAGTTTCAAAGTTTATGAAAGAATTAGGAGAGATGTATAAAAATATTTCATTTATTTTATTCTTAAGGTCCACAATCTGAGGCCCAACAGACCAGATTAACATAATCCTAAATCCTCTTCCTGTGAACCACGGGCTTTCAATGTGGAGAAGAAAAGTCAGGCACAGCCCAGCTTAAAAGCAAAAAACTTAGAAGCCCTCACCTCCACAGACCCATTTTGCCTTTCCCACAGGATTTCTTTTAGTCCCCTGAACCTACTCTTCCAAATTCTGGAAACTGCATTTACAATAGGAGATAGTGGGGCTGGTAGGTATTAGTCAAGATCGCTGCAGCAAGGGTCGGCCTTCTCTAAACAGGATTGTGAACTAGAATAAACAAACACAAGTCAATATTTCTTAAGCTCAAGGAGTCTATTAAAAAATATATTTTGAGATCTTAGAATCCTCTAGGAGATTTTTTTGTGTGTGTGTGTCTTAATTTCAGTTAAAATTTTTGAAAATAACAAAGCATGTTCTTAATTATTCAGAATACAATATCTTTGTAACTGACTCTGGCCATAGGAGTGAGTATGGAAAAATGAGAAGCTGCAGGTCTTCTCAAACAGGGAAAAGAAACAATTTACTTGAGTTCCTCAAGTTCTCAAACTTGAAAGGCAGTTCAATTACTGACCAGCTCAATAGGCTGAAGTAACATGATGAGGAAGATGGGTAGAGTACTTTGGAAAAGCATTGAATTCACAGTCAGACATCATGGCTGGGCTATTTACCAGCTGGTGACTTAAAGCAAGGCACTACATCTCCCTGGGCCTCATTTTTATTTCTCATCTGTAAAAGTTGGAATGATGATGGTGATGATAACAACTATGACAGAGATAATAATAATAAGGCCAGCCATATCTCAAATATCAAATGTCTTATATTTCAAGTGCTTTGTGGTGCTATAGACAGATAACACTAGAAATAGAAACACATATATGCCTTGTGGGAGATGCTGAAGGGAGAAGAGTCAGCAAACTGGTGAGCAGAACAAATGAGAGGACACAAATTGGATAAAGGAGGTAGAAAGACAGGAAAGTCAGTCATTGGAATATGGATAAAGAAAAGAGTCAAAGAGTGGAAGTAAGTTATATCCCCAGAGAAATCAGAAAAGGTTTACATTCAGAAACTAGGTTAGGCAGCAAACAGCTACTGTGCTGCCTATGTATACCTAGGGTACGAGAACTAAAAGGAATGTGGCTGGAGGCACCAGGACATGAAGTCAGCTACTGCATCAGCTGCTGTGCAGAGAAGAGATGGCAGCTCACCTGGGGCAGATCTCAGCAGGGTCGTTTTGGTCACTCTTGAGCCTAACGCATGCTCCCACGCAGAAGAGGTCCCCCCAGATGAGAAAGTTTGCCATCCCAAAGTAGAAGCCTCCAGCCTTGATGTGGGCCTGGAAAGGGACAGCTGTCAGTGCATTCAGTGCACTTCTGAGGAATCCCAGGCTCAGCCTTTTCACTTGCTGTTTCCTCTGCCTGCAATCCTCTTCCTTCAGCTTCTCATGAGTCTGGCTTCTTCTCATCTAGAGGCTGTCCTGACACCCCTCCCTGAAGCCAACCTCCTCTACCACTCCCATCACATCACCTGTTTATTTCCTCCACAGTACCTGCCTTGGTTTTATATTTGCTTTTTTTTTTTTTTTTTTTTTTTCCCAGAGGAAGTCTCACTCTTGTCCCCCAGGCTGGAGTGCAATGGCACGATCTCAGATCACTGCAATCTCCGCCTCCCCAGTTCAAGCGATTCTCCTGCCTCAGCCTCCTGAGTAGCTGGGATTACAGGCACTTGCCATCACGTCTGGCTAATTTTTGTACTTTTAGTAGAGATGGGGTTTCACCATGCTGGCCAGTCTGGTCTCGAATTCTTGACCTCAGGTGATCCTCCTGACTCAGCCTCCCAAAGTGCTGGGATTACAGACATGAGCCACTGTGCCCAGCCAGTTTTGCATCTACTTCTTTAATGTCAGCCTCTCCTACCAAACTGTGTTGTCCAATACAGTAGCCATTAGTCCCATGTGGCTATTTAAATTTAAATGTATTAAAGTCAAATAATTCTATCCACTATCCACAGCTTACGTGCTCAATGGCCACATGGGGCTAGAGGATACTACATTGAACAGTAAATCATTTCCTAATGTAATCTAATCACATTAGAACATTTCCATCATCAAAGAAACTTCTGCTGGAAGAAAAAATCTAGACCCCTATCTATCACCATATACAAAAATAAAAGTCAAAATTATTAAAGACTTAAATCTAAGACCTCAAACTATAAAACTACTACAAAATACATTGCGCAAAATCTCCAGGACTTTGGTCTGGGCAAACACTTCTTGAGTGTAGGTACAAGCATAGGAAACCAAAGGCAACATGGACAAATGGGATCACATCAAGTTACAAAGCTTCTGCACAGTGAAGGATACAATCAACAAAGTGAAGAGACAACCCACAGAATGGGAGAAAATATCTGCAAACTACCTATCCGACAAGGGATTAAGAACCAGAATGTATAAGGAGCTCAAATAACTCTATAGGGAAAAGTCTAACAATCCAATCAAAAATGGTCAAAAGATTTGAATAGACATTTCTCAAAAGAAGATACACAAATGGCAGGCATATGAAAAGGTGCTCAACATCATTGATCATCAGAGAATTGCAAATTAAAACTGCAATGAGCTATTATCTCACTCCAGTTAAAATGGCTTCTATTCAAAAGATAGGTAATAACAAATGCTGATGAGGATGTGGAGGAAAGGGAATCTTTGGTGTACACTGTTGGTGGGAATGTAAATGAGTACAACCACTTTGGAGAATAGTTTGGAGGCTCCCGAAAAAAACTAAAAACTGAGATATCATATGATCCAGCAATCTTACTGCTGAGTATACACCCAAAAGAAAGGAAATCAGTATATTAAAGAGATATCTGCATTCCTATGTTTGTCGCAGCACTGTTTTCAATACCTAAGGTTTGAAAGCAATCTAAGTCTCCATCAACAGGTGAATGGATAAAGAAAATGTGGTACATATACACAATGGAGTAGTATTCAACCATATAAAGAATGAGATCTAGTCATTTGCAACAACATGGATGGAACTGGAGAGCATTATGTTAAGTGAAATAAGCCAAGTACAGAAAGGCAAACACTGCATGTTCCCGCTTATTTGTGGGATCTAAAAATCAAAACAATTGAACTCATGGACACAGAGAGTAGAAGAATAATTTCCAGAGGCTAGGAAGGGTAATGAGGGACTTAGGGGGGGAAGTGGAGGTAGTCAACAGCTACAAAAAACAAACAAACAAACAAACAAACAAACAAAAAAAGGAAGAATAAGACCTACTATTTGATAGCAAAACAGGGTGACTATAGTCAATAATAATTGTCCATTTTAAAATAACTTAAAGAGTATAATCAGATTGTTTGTAACTCACAAGAGACATGCTTGAGGGGATGGTTACCCCATTCCCCATGATGTACTTATTTCACATTGTATGACTGTATCAAAGCATCTCATGTATCCCATAAACAGACACACCTACTATGTACCCACAAAAATAAAAAATAATTTTTTTTAATGTCTGCAGGACAGCACTAATCTAGAATTTAAGTTCCCTAACAGCAGGACTCTTGTTCACTGCTGTATTCCCATTCTCTAAGAGACTGCATGGCATAGATAGGTACTCAGTAAATATCTTCTGAATGAACAGATAAGAGGAAGAAAAACCCAAAAGGTTTACATTCATCCTGAATAAGAATAAAAGATAAATAATGTGGTTAAGAAAAACAAACTTACAGACTGAAATTACCCTGGAATTATCAATATCTAATATGTAGGCAGGCTATAAACTTGTGTGACATACATGTTATATTGCATTTTCTGCTAACTAAACTTTTTAACATAATAAAACAGTCCCATATTTCAGTTATTCCCAGGAGATCTCTGAAAATAAGGTGAAAGCAATAATGTACTACTGAAAAGCTTCCACGAAATGGCTTACATAAGAGACCAAAACTAACTTACTGATCCTACTGTTACACAAATGTGCACTATTTATTAATGGGTGACAAAGAATGAGAAAGTAACATTTCTATTTCCTATGGGGCTAAGCATATTCAATTTGTTCATTTAATAAATAAATGAGTTTCTGCTACTGGAAATTGAAAGTGCCTTGATCCCCCAAATCCAAACTCCATGTCCTGCCGTGGCTGATAAAATATGAGCCAGGGTTGCTGAGTTCCTCCCTTGTAATGCATTGAATCAACCAGTTGGGAATTGGTGAACTCATGCAAGCGGTTCTACTTTTAAAATCAAAACCAGCAATGAATACTCTTTTGAAGGTGGTTTTTGTTTATAATAAAATTAATCCACTTTGTCTAACATAGAAACCTGTTCATTGCAGATGTTCTGATATATATTGAGAAAATATTGTGAATCTGAGGATTTTTGCTAAGCCTTCAGATTCACAATAGAGAGGGCTCCATGGGATGAGCTAAGGTCAGGCATGAGGAGAGTACCTTTTTAGATCCATTGCCTAATCTCCATGAGAAATTCCCCGCATATTTATGTCTTATTTGGAAAACACTGTTTCTCCCCAAGTGAGCAAGGTGGGATGGCATCCTGTTAATCTTCTACCACCCCATCCAGAAGGAAAAAAGGGTGCTGCCTGCTCCTGTCAGTCATTCACAGAAGCCATTTAGTCATGTTGTTAGAGAAACTTGGTGTCTTAGGCAGCTCAGGCTGCTGTAACAAAATACCATACATTGTGTGGTTAAACACAAATATTATGACTCAGTTTTGGAAGGCGGAGAAGTCCAAGATCAAAATGCCAAAGTGCCATCAGATTCAGTTTTGTTTTGTTTTTTTGTTTGTTTTTTTGAGACAGAGTTTCGCTCTTATTGCCCAGGCTAGAGTGCAATGACTCAATCTTGGCTCATTGCAACCTCTGCCTCCTGAGTTCAAGAGATTCTCCTGCCTTACCTAGTAGCTGGAATTACAGGCACCAGCCACCATACCCGGCTAAATTTTGTATTTTTAGTAGAGACGGGGTTTCACTATGTTGGTCAGGCTGGTCTTGAACTCCTGACCTCAGGTGATCCATCTGCCTCGGCCTCCCAAAGTACTGAGATTACAGGCATGAGCCACTGCGCCCAGTGCAGATTCAGTTCTTAATGAGGGCTCTCTTCCTGGTTTGTAGATAGCCACCTTTTTGCTGTGTCCTCACAGGGTGGAGAGAGAAGTTCTGGTGTCTTTTCTAATAAGGGCACTAATCCCACCCTTATGACATTGTCTAAACCTAATTATCTCCCAAAGGCCCTACCTCCTAATACTATCATATTAGGGGTTAAGACTTCAACATATGAAATTTGGGGAGACACAAATGCCTCTTCCATAACACTTGGACACACTCAGACACTGCTTTACTACCAGAACTGTCTCATCCAGCTCCCATGGTTTTCCAAAAGCTCACCCTCTCCAACTCTGCCTCTCAGATCATGATTTTTAAGGATGACCACAGGATCTTACCTGCCCCCTGCTTCAAAATATCTGATCACCGGATAGAATGGAATGGATGAGACTTACCCACAGGCCCCCTCCCTTTCCCCCTCATTTAATCTTTGGTGTTGCCCTTCTTGTCCATAGTTGATTCTATTTGGAGTTTTAAAGGGCAGCAGTGACAAGCACTATATTACTCACTATTGAGAGAGGGGCAAGTATTTAGCGACAGCCTCCAGGAGATGTCCATTGCAGCCCGGTCCTGGATCATAAACGTGTTTAATTAAATTTATTTGCCTTTCTGTGTATTTTATTGTAGCCCTAGCACTTAGCAAAGTATTTGATATAGACATTCATATGACAAATATTTGTGGAAGGAAAGAAAAGAGGAAGGAGGGAAAGAAGGAGAGGAAGGAAAGCAGGCATGAGTGCATCCCAACTCTGGGAATTTTAGTTAAAATGTCCTGTATTTATTCAATTCCTTGAGGCACTAGACCACACATAACAAGATTATGTATTTATTGAGTTCATTTCTAGTACCATGTCAGGCATTATGGAGAAAGAATAACATGGAGAAGTAAAATCACTTAATAGAGCACTTGGCACACTGTGTGTGTTCCATAAACGTTGAGGCATTGAGTTCAAAAATGAAAGCTTGGGCAAGGGCAAGAGTAGAAGGGGAGAGAGACAGAAAGAAAATGCAATGCATTTGAGGACATGGGGAAAAAAGGAGAGAGGGCAGTGATTGAATAATAGTTGCACAAAGAGATAGTAAAGCCGGTGTTAGAGACTGCTGAGAGTAGTGATTTTGGAGACAGGCAATCCTGTGTTCAAAGGTAGCTTCAGCACTTTCTAGCTATGGAATGTCTCTAAGCTTCAGTTTGCTTACTTGTAGAATGAGAATAAAATTGGCATTTGCTTTTCGGGTTATTGAGAAGATTTAATGAGATAATGCACAGAATACACTAGGCGGAGTACCTGGTATAGAGTAAGGGCTTGATAAATAATAGGTGATGCTGCTGCTGAACAAATGTGATGCTGCTAATCTAGGTAGTTCAAACAGTTGTCCCATGGATGTGTCAAAGCATTTCTCTGGAAAAATTCTTGCCTCAAGTTCCAGGGGATGGATAAATTAAAATGGTCTCTCTTCAATGCATGATAAAGCACAATGCTAGCATCTTTTATGTTAACCACTAGCAAATCGTTCTGTGCTTTCCAAATGTCCCTTTTCTCTGGTTCCAACGGATCTAATAAAAGTGAGGATAATCTGAATAACTGTAATGCATCTCTGAGAGTAACCCTTTGGCCTTTCACCATTATAGCTCAGCCTTCCCTTTTCATCTCATTTTCCATCACTCCTATGCCTCAGCCATCCACTTCACTCCAAGTACATGATCTTCATCCCACGTTCTCCATATGCATATACCCATCAAGTAGGTTCATGTCATGCTATCCCAACTGAGGGTCTCTCTCTAACCCTTAAATCTGTCACTTAAGGATCTGTTCAAACTCATCTGTTGTCTGAACCTACAGGATTTTTTTTTTCATCAGGCAGTAACGGAAATTCCACTTCTCAAAGAATAATCACCCCACCCTCCTTTTGATACAATTATTATAGAGTATTGAATGTCTACTATGATCCACATGCACTACATACTTATGTCAACTTATTTAACTCTCCTGTCAAGCCAGAAGGGCCCGGATGAGGCTCAGAAAGATCGAACGACTTGATCAAAGCTGCACAACCAGCCCACGGTGAAGACAGGATCTGATCCCAGGTCAACCAGTCTCCAAAATTCATGTTCTTTCCACTGTGCCATGCTATTATTTAATACGCATATTTATATTTTATCCCCCAAATCAATGCCTCTGGAGGACTCATTTTTAAAGAACATTTTTTCCCTGGACACAATAATTTGTCATAGTCACTTAATGTAGAAGATCTTGATCAATGTTCATTGAAGCATCAAAAAGAACCATCCCAGCAGGGCTAGGTCTGGGAAAAGATTGGGAAGAAAGTCCAAGCTTACTTTCTCATCTCTTCTCCACCCATTAAAAACTCAGTTCCATTGCCTTCTGATATTATACTCCTAAATAAAAATAGCTATGTCTTTACTTTTTTTCCTTTTGGATGGCATGGTTTTAAGCACTTTGCTTATATCAATTTTTTAAATACTCACAACAATCCTAAAGGGTGGATATCATCATTTTCCCCATTTAATATGTCACCCAAAGCTACACAGTAAGTGGTAAGCCAAGATCTGGACCTAGATACTCTGGCTCTAAAGGTCTTGTTCTCACCCACTCTTCTCCCTTGACTATATATAGATAGATCAGGGCTACTCTCTCTAAAAAAATGGTAATTGAACAGAGAGCTGAATGATGATGATAAGTAGGTCTTGTCAAGATTTGGGTAAAGAACATTTCACGAAAGCAAATTATTATAGTCTACAAATGTCTAATATTGCATATAAGTGGTTAATAATATATATTTAAAGAATTCATTAAATTTATGAGAAAAATCCACAGACACCAAATATATAAGACTATAAACAATGTACATCACATAAAAAGTAAATGTAACACTTACATCACATTAAGTAAATTCTTTGAAAAATGTTTATGCTTCCTACCAATCACAAAATTTCAAATTAAGAAAATTTTCTATAACACTTTACACTCAACAGATTAGTAGAACAAACAGCATACATTAAAATCATAACATGCTACTGAGAAAATTCTTGTGAAATTGGCATGTTCACACCCCTAATGATATAAAAAGTTTGTATCACCTATTTTAGAAAACAACAGGAAAATTACTGTTAGGAACTATAGCATTTTTCATATCCTTTTCCCCAATAATTTCACTCTATGATATGTATTCCAAAGAAATCATTCTACAGCAAGCAATGCAAAAATGTCCATTATAGCCTTAGTTATAATCATAAATATTTAAAATTAAAATGTCTGAAGTTTGACCATAAATAAGGTGAATATGATACATCAACCCATTGCAATATTATGTAGTAGTTACTAAGACAGTAATTACAAAGACAAGGAAGAAACTTGGGAAATATTTATGAATAGTATGTTAATATAGCAAAACATAACATTATATATATACTATATATATTTATATATACTATATATATGACTACCATTATGTATTAATATGAACATTGACACCCATTCACACAGACTTCTCTCTTGGATTTTATATAATTTTGAATTACTGGGATCTCAGCAACCTTCCATGTAGTTTTATGAATATGAGAGGCATGTGTGAGTATGTGTGTGTTTGTGTGTGTGGGTATGATGTGTGTATCAGAGTAAGCAGGTCAGGTTTCAAAGGGAAGGAGGGAGCATATGGATGGAAGTGGATTCATAGGATGTGAATAAGCACTTTCTTTCTTGGAACTCTGGTAGAACAATTTGTCTTTTTCACCCAGAAATCACAGAAACAGGCTTACCAAGTGCCTACTGTTGAAATCTGGCAACTTCTTTCATTACAAAAGGTGGGAAACATGGAGAGTTTTAAAATAATATCCTGGATGTGAGCAGAGCATAGCATTGATGACCACAGGCATGGGACCAGGGGCAAAGAGGTTTCTGAAGTATTTTCAAGCTGATAGAAGTAAAAGATGACATTAGAGGGAACCCACAGTGGCAGCTTGCTTACTAATTCACAGCATGCACATGCAGATGCTCTTCCTGGCTTCCGAATTGCCTCATTTGTGCACAGCCCATCCCAGTTTTGGATTAGCAGACTTTGTGTACAATTGTGGACTGGAGTTCAGGCTTGCACACACCTTCATGCTTTGTTCATTGCTTGTGCTGCTGTTACAGGCACCAGAGAGTAAGGTCAGAAGCTGTGTCTGGAACTTGCCCTATTGGCATCCCAGCTCCTCCAGCACTGGCAAAGGGGAAAATGAATTAGAACTTTTCAGAAGCAGATTTTGTAGCAGCTCTGCTTTTCCAAGGGTCAGTGCACAACACAGCCTGTCTGCCTGGATTCTGTCAGTGGGGAGGTCATGTGGTCTCATAGGAAGGCCTTTTCAACAAGATGGATGGCACTGGACATGGGGCATCTCCATGATGTGCCTCTGCTAGTCCTATCAAAAAGCACGAGCAAACCCTGCCCAATAGGGGTACTGAAGCATCTTACCATTTGAACTTAATGAGGGATTTTCAGGTTCTTAAAATCAGCAGCTCCCATTTTCTAGGCTACATCTCCATTTTCTCAGCATGACTCTTCATGATCTGGCCCCTAATCGCCTCCTGATGCTCTTTTCCCACCTGCCTTCACCCTCCAACTCTATCTCGCCCCTGCC
Source organism: Rhinopithecus bieti (assembly GCF_001698545.2). Classification (NCBI taxonomy): domain Eukaryota; kingdom Metazoa; phylum Chordata; class Mammalia; order Primates; family Cercopithecidae; genus Rhinopithecus; species Rhinopithecus bieti. The sequence continues at coordinate 256,919 of NW_016803481.1, read as the reverse complement.
ATGTACTGTTCCTCTCCCAGTGCTTTGCTCACACTACATAGCCTTTTCTGTTTCTGTTTCATTATTGATTTTTGTTTCTGAGAGGTTCTGCTTCATTTTTTATGATTCAAATCAATTGTCACCTCCTGTGGAGCCTTCCCTGGACTCAGCACCTGTCCCCGACCCCACACCCAAACCAAAGTTCTATTAGAGCCCTTTGCCAGGCTGTGTCATTGTAGTGTGTGTGTGTGTGTGTGTGTGTGTGTGTGTGTGTGTGTGTGTATGTGTCTTTCATTAGAACCTGAGCTCCTTTAGGACAAGGACAGCTTTACTCATTTTTCTACCCCCTGCATCTTTCTCATAGTAGAGTTCCAATATATGGTCATTGAACAAACAATTAGAAGTCATTATCACATATATAGTTCTCCAGTCTTCACTCAGTCCCACCTGTCAGCTGTCCTCCACCCATCCTGGCTATAAGCTATTTACTTTCTTTGGGTATGGGTACATTTTTCTAAAGAGTCTTTTTCTGTCTTCTTCTTATGCCCTCACTTTTAGCAGTATGCTGTACACAGTAGGTGCTTAATAAAGATCATTCATAGTAACATCTCTTCTAGTTAAGGTAAGATGTTACATCATGGGAGTTAATTCTGGGTGAATACTTTGGAGAGTGTTGAAGGCTCACTCACAATTGCTAAAGATTGACACCATGTACAGCACAAGAAAGGTAATTAAGAAAACAGGATCTGGGCGGGGCATGGTGGCTCATTTCTGTAATCCCAGCACTTTGGAAGGTCAAGGCAGGAGGATCCTTTGAGCTCAGGAGTTTGAGACTGGCCTGGGCAACATAGTGAGACCAGATCTCTAAAAAAAATAAAGAAATTAGCCAGGTGTGGTAGTACATGCCGGTAGTCCCAGTGACTAGGGAGGCTCAGGTGGGAGGATCGCTTAAGCCTAGGAGTTTGAAGCCACAGTGAGCCAAGACTACACCATTGCACTCCAATGTGGGTGACAGTGAGACCCTGCCTAAAAACAAAACAAAACAAAACAAAACAAAAAGGCAAGGCAAGGCAAGGCTCTGGAATGTAGCAGCCAGGTTCCTTTCATTACACTAATTTCATTACCATGTGAAATTCGGTAAGTTAGGTGACTTTTCTAACACTCAGTTTTCTGTCAAACAAGAATAATATTAATTTCCATAGCATTTCTGTGAAGATTAATTTAAATTATGGAAACGAAGTACATAACATCGTGCCTGGCACATAGCACACACTCAGCAATTGAAAGCTATTATTACTGTGAATGCCACCAGAAGGGCAACTTTTTGTCATAAGAACACTATAAAAATTGTTCACTGGTTTAGAATTGTATACATTTACATTAGTATCAGCATGCATTTGTGCCATTTAATCCTTTAGTCTATGAGACAGGTATTCTTCATAAAGAATAATTACCAGTCTCTCTCAGAAAAGGAAGCAGAAGTCACGTGATTGGTCAAGATCATCCACCTTGAGTCCCAAAACCAAGAACTAACATATCTACCCCACCAGGACACCATCCCTTATGTGTTCAAGAGTCTGAACTTCCAAGACACATCAGAGGAAGCGCCAAAGTGATTCTATCATGTCAACTCTGAGTGGAGATTTATAAATTCAGTCCCATGTTGATGAAACCCTTCATAACCACACTTCAAAGAACACAGAGTCTGTTGTATAAACTGATTCCCTTCAACCTCTGAGGGATTTATTTTTATGTCAGTAACTTTCTAAGGCAAATATACTCTGGTTTCAAGCTGAGTTGTATATTTAATAAAGTGATAAAAAGTATACAGCTTGGGAACCTTTAAGTCAAGAGTAAATTGTTGGATAATGGTAGGCCAAAATATTATACTCCCTGAATTTTAGAGTAGGTTCCAGACACAAAGAAAAGATGGGGGGAAAAGAGGGAGCCAGATGTGGTAAACTGATGGCATTGATGGACCTAGTTCTTCATCTATCCTTGATTCTGGAATCAGCCATGTGACATGCTTTGGACACTGGGACATTAGCAAGCATGTTGATGTAAGCAGCGGCATGAAAATCACTTACATCTTGAGGTTTGCTTTCACTCTTGCTCCTCTGCCTTTGCCATGGACATGCCCAGACAAGAATGCTGGGGAATAAGACACATGAAACAGAGCTGAGTTGTCCCTAATTATGCAGCCTGAACAATATTAGCCCAGCCAACATCTGGCTGACCCCCCAATACACAGAAAGACACACACAGAGAGCTGCAGGACCACCTGCAGCTGACCACAAACAAATGAGCTGAGTGAGCCCAGCAACACCAGAATAATTACCTAGCCAAGCTACACACTCTCAGGCTACATAAAGGCTTATTATTTTCAGTTAGTGAGATCTGGGTGGATACTTTTCAGCATTATTGTGGAAATACATAACTGATATACAAGGGGCCAAGTGAGAAGAACAGCCACATTGTAAAAACATATATTATTTTTCAAGAGCTTTCCACTGGAGTGAAAGCTCCTTTTGCTCAATTGTTCAGTGATTACAATGCTATAGAATAGATTACTAAAATGTTCTTATATTAATAATCTCACCCTGGAAGTCCTAAAGCTCATAATGCAATTACTTTTTAAAATGTCATTGCTTAGCAAAAAAGCACAAGTAGCATTATAACATATTTACTGATGGGTTTTACAATAGTAAGATGATATGGTTTGGCTGTGTCCCCACCCAAATCTCATCTCGAACTGTAGCTCCCACAATTCCCACAAGTTGTGGGAGGGACACGGTGAGAGGTGATTGAATCATGGTGGTGCGTCTTTCCCATGCTGTTTTCATGACAGTGAATAAGTCTCATGAAATCTGATGGTTCCTCTACACACGTATGCTTGCCTGCTACCATGTAAGACATGTCTTTCTCCTCCTTTGCCTTCCACCATGATTGTGAGGCCTTCCCAGCTATGTGGAACTGTGAGTCCATTAAACCTTCTGTTCTTTATAAATTACCAAGTTTCAGGTATGTCTTTATTAGCAGGGTGAGAACTAATACATAAGATGAAATTGAGATCTCGCTGTTTCTTTGAAGGATGCCAAGTGTTAGTATTTTTAGTGCCCCTCCACAACCCCCAACTCCTTATGGGCATATTGGTTCTCTAGATAAAACTTCTTCAATTTCTTACTGAACTATTTGGAGTTCTAGGAGATATGCAGAGAACAGAAGTTCAGGGACTTGTCAGCCAATGTGCAGACTTTAAATTAATCCTTCTATTTCCAGTAAAGTATCTCAGCATTGCCCCCTGTTGGGCATGTTGTCCCTGGTTCAGTTATCTGAAGACAAGCCTCTCTACTACTGCTAGGTGGAGACGGTGGGTTGCTTGGCTGCACAAGGTAGGTGATTTATCAGGTAGCTAACTGCTTCCTATGCGGGCTTTCAGAGGATGCCTATGTTTACAGCCCTATTCCCTTCCAATGTATCCAGCAACCCGGAATCTCCAGGCCCCCTGCGCCTTGCCTGAGTCATAGACTCAGCCTCATTTTGCTGTCTTTCCCTTCTTTTTGGGTTCAGTTTTCTCTTCTTTATCAAGTCAGTCATTACTTGTGCATCTACTTTCTAACTTCCAAAATCATGTTGATGTTTCTCATCCAATGTCATGTTGCAGACCTTTTGGTTTTATATTTTATGACATTTTACTCCTTTTTTGTCATTTTAGAGGTGCTTGATAGGAATCAGAGGGGGAAAATAAAACCTGTTGCTTTAATCTGTTGTCTTTTGCCAACAGGCCCTCTCCTTTGCTTTTAACATGCATGGGCTTTTCTAATAATTCCTGACATCTTTCTATAATCTCAAAGGTCAAGAGGGTCACAATTACGAATGCTCTGAGTTTAAGAATTATTTTTTAACCCTAAATAGCATAAAGGAGCTTTCTTACTTACTTCCTGGGTAGAACTCAGGGGTCAGGAAAGTTCCAGTTTAGAAATAAGAGTGGAATTCAAGTGCACCAAAGCATTTTTATGGATAATCACATTCAATGCATCCTTCTTCATTTTCCAGTAAGCTCTGAGACCTTTCCACTGCTCCTTAAGGATAGAGAGTCTTCCTAGGATATTGTTAGAATTCTCTTAGACTCTTAATAACATGATACTACTATTGGTGAGTGACAGTAACATTGTACCTTCAATTAAGAGATCTCAGAGTCTTCAGGTCTATAGGGAAATGGACAGACTCCCATCCCCCATCCATAATTATGCTTCACGTCTAGGGTAACACTCCCTGCTTTTCAACCTATGTTACTGTCTCTTGTGTGAATTAAATGATGACTTGAAGTCTTTCTGCATGTTTAAGTAGCAATCCTCACATTGTTGAGAGCTAATAAAACCTAAGACCAATGCTCTGAAATTCAGAGCTCAGGATACTTCTGTGTTACTGAAACAGCCAGTCCTGTGATGGTGCTGCACCTTGACATCTGATTGTCATACAAATTTGAGGACTTCTTTTTAGCTTAAAGCAAAAGACCATGCCCACAAGACCAGGCCCACTCCATAGTCAGTGCCTCAAGTAACTGATGCAGTATCAGGAACTCTACAAGGACTCAGTAAACTTTTGGCAACCAAAGAATACTTTCTATGCCACCTAAAGCAGAAATTCTTAGATGTAACTCCATGCTTTTGCTCTATTTTCCTTTCTTCCTGGAATGGCTTTTCTCTTTCTTTGCTTAGAAAAAGTTTATGGCTATTTTAAGACCCAAGTTCAGTTCCATCTACTAAGTCCAGTTCTCTCTAATTTTCCTCACTTTACATTCCTACAGAACTTCATTTATTCCTTTGTTATTAAAGTCCCTCCACTTTATTACTAAGTAATCTGTTTCCTTGCCTGTGTACCCCAGACCATGAGCCAGGGAGCAGAGCATGGGAAGAAAAAGATACAGAAAGATTAAAAAAACTATGTGCTTCGGGATCACACCAGATCTTGAATGCAGTTCAAGTCTGCCATTTGCCAGCCTACCTTGGATGTATGCTTCTATTACCTTATCTGGAAAATAGGGATACTAAGAGAATCTATACCATAAGGGGCTATTGGGAATCAATATTGTAATATACCTTAAGTTGTTAACACATTGCTTGACATATCAGAAGCTAGCATCAGTAAATAATATCTAGTATTATTATTATTGTATTTAAGAAGTAGGAATTAAATATTACTCATTTGTGTATCTATTGTAGCACAATGCCTGGTACAGAGAGAATACTCAATACATTTTAAACAAATGAATGAATGAATGGGTAATATTTAAGAGTCAGATTGTTTTTATAATCCCAGTAAATAAAGCCTTAGATGTCTTTTTTTTTTTTTTTTTTTTTTTTTTTTTTTTTTTTTTTTTTTTTTTTGATGGTGTTTCACTCTTGTTGCCCAGGCTGGAATGCAGTGGTATGTTCTCCGCTGACTGCAACCTCTGCCTCCCAGGTTGAAGCAATTCTGCTGTCTCAGTCTCCCCAGTAGCTGTGACTACAGGCGCATACCACCTCACCTGGCTAATTTTTGTACTTTTAGTAGAGATGGAGTTTTACCATATTGGTTGGACTGGTCTCGAAGTCCTCACCTTAGGTGATCCACCCACCTTGGCCTCCCAAAGTGCTGAGATTATAGGCGTGAGCCACCACGTCTGGCCTAGATGTCTTTTTTAAAGTGATGATTGAACTGTCCATGTGGAATATACATATTATTTCAATAAGCTGAATATCTTACAAATTGTGACTTTATTTTGTACTCTAGATACTCAGCCTACTTTAATGGACTTGGTGAATTTAGAATTGAAGCAACTATAGCTTTCCTGGTAATTTTTGAAGTCATGGGATGCAACACAAACGAGACATCAAAACCACCTATGAGAATTTCAACCTCTCATGACTCAATGTCTCTGCACCTCAAATACCTTCATGTCTAAAATAGAATGACTACAAATCATGACTTCCTGATGTTCTTTCTAAGGCTGGTGGACTGAACATATGATATATATGAAAGTATTTTGCAAACTTGTGGGAACTAGGCAACTACTTGTGTTTCTGTTTGTTTGCATTGATTGTTTATTTGTAGAAGATTATTTCTTGGCACCACCTGAGAATTCCTATCCAACTTTACTAATATCCATATTCCTTCAAATATATTTAACAGATTGATTCAAGGCCACCAACAAAATCTGTTGCTGTTTTGATACATAATAGAGCTTTGTGATTTCCTGTAGTAAAATCCAAGGGGCCAATAAAATGCTTTCACTGACTGCAGTGTCACTTTTAGATGCTGCAATGGCTCCAAACAAGAGCCATCTTTTAGCACTCTGCTGTGGATTTACTTTTTATGGTCTTGGGATCCAGTGGGTAAATACAGCTTCTGCATTAACACTAACCTGAAGAGACAAACCTCTCAGGAGGACCATCTCCTCTTTATGCTTTTCCAACCCTGGGGCCATAAATTCTATCAGCCTGCAGAGATGAAGCATCCTAATGATTACAGTGGCACAGAGGTGTTCTTTGAGTGAACCAAGCGAATAAAAATTAAAGTTCAAAGTCACTGGGTAATCTAAGACATTCATTACACCTGTGTCGAGCCAGTCAGGCCTCATCAGCCAAATAGGCATCAGGCCAGTGAGTGTGCAGGAGAAAGTAAATACCTCTAAGATTCACCTTCTTTCCTCCCAAGGGTGTCAACATTGTGGGATGCAAACAATATTTCAAATAAGTTTGCCTTGAAAAGCACTATAGGTCTTTAAAAAACTGCCCTGAGCCTCAAGCCAGGGATATAGATGGGTGATCATATTTACAGTCCATTCAATAAAAAATTAGGTACAGATTAAAAATCACTATGGCAGCCAATCTGAACTAAGAACGATTGGCATCAATGAATCAGGCAACAAGAAATCAGATGCTGGAAAAAAAAAAAGCTACAGCAAAGGCTTTCCCAGCCATATGATGTGGGGAAAATGAGAGCACTTTTCACAGTGGAGCAGGACAGAATGATTCCATAAAGCAGGTGGGCAAAACCCACAGTAGGTCTTCAGCTATGAGTAGCAGGGTGTAGCTGGACACACACTGGAGGCACGTGATAGAGGGCCTTGATGTTCAGGCTAGAGAGTCTAGAGGCTAGAGAGTTTAGAGGCTAGAGAGTTTAGAGGCTTGATGTTCAGGCTAGAGAGTATAGAGGTTCTTAGGAGCCACAGTTAGTTTACACATAGATGATGTAATGCACATGAAAAACAACAGGATAAAATTGTTTCAGCACTAAATTGGCAGGAATACACACTCTCTGCTTGCCGAAAAGAGAGAGAGAGAGAGAGAGAGAGAGAGAGAGAGAGAGAGAGACAGAGAGACAGAGAGACAGAGAGAGAGAGAGAATATTCACTTCCTGGTCCTATCCCACACACTCAAATCACCAGGCAGAAAAATTGCTAGTCTCAGGGGAAGGCCTACTCTGAAAGAGAGGCGATACAGATTGATTCTGGAAAGATCTCTTCTTCCTCTTCCTGGACCTCTAAATAAGATTAATGAGGAGGTTTATGGAATTGCCTAGTGAATTCACAACCACATATGCACCTTTCCATGAACTGTCAAACTTGTCTGAGTATCATATTAATGCATGACTTTAATATTGTCTCCAACATAACTCTAATGGTGTTAACACAGGCTAAAATATGAGCAGAACTTTTCATTCTTTATTTCTCCTTTCTAAAAATATTTATTGAGTACCGTGTTAGGTGCAGTGGGGATCCTGAGATAAAAAGCACTGCTCTCCATGCAATTTTCTCACTCTCTAAGTGAGGAGAGAAAGGAAACCAATTTTTATACATAGTGTGATGTTGTTGGTGGGAGGCTAATTGATGAAACATTTTGTAGAGTTAATCTACCAATATTAAATAAACACATGCCCTCAGACCCTGAAATCCCACTGTTTTAGATGTATCCTGAAGATATACTTGCAGACGTTCACCAGGGATCCTTCACTGCAATGTTTATAAAATCAGAAAGCTTCAAACAAGCAAAGTGTTCATAATTAGGAACCCAAATAATTATAAATTATAAAACATCCATAAAATGGAATTATTAGATAGCTGTTTTTAAAAATAATGCAAGCCTGCACGTGTTCATAGAAGTACATCCTACATATGTTAAATAAAAGCAGGATGAAAATATTTCCAAAATATGATTTTTTGTGGGTGATTTTTTAAATCCATGTATGTATTTAGTCACATGTGCACTGGAAAATGCAACATTTCTGTTTTATAGAAAGAAACACAAAAAACTGTTAACAGTGATTATCTGTAGAAAGGGAGACTGAGGTACATATATAAAAACATCAAATAAAATTAATTATTTAAAAATACTGTGTGGCAAGCATACACAGCTCTATATTGGATACCATGGAAACAGGAAGAAGGGTTCATGAATTCTAATGGGAAGAGATAGGCAAGATCAGGAAAACTATCCAAAAAAGGTAATAGTTGAAGAGAGAGCCAACATTAGACTTGGAGGAGCAATCAGGAAGGCACAAAGCTATTCTAAAAGATGCATTTTTGGAAATTGACTGAATCTTCAAATCTAGTAGGTATATGTAACTCACAGTAAGAAAGGCTTAATTAGAAATAATATCCAAATTCCATAGATCACTAGAACATAGGCTCTTAGCTGCAGGTCACCAATATTATGTAGTCTCAAAAAATACTATGTACTTCTGTCTGAGGAAATATTGTCACACATGCACCTAGAGGCAAAATCTTCACCCATTGCCAGCATTGCCACCACAGCTTCCAGCGGTAAATAGTTTTGCTTCCATACAAATAAGTTCCAAATGGATGGTTTAATTCCCACACTCTATCAAATGCTAAATTTTCCCCAAAACTCTGCAATTTCCTCAGAATTTTCTCAGAATGCTCAATTACTGAAGTTACACTCTAATTATTTCAAATATGTTGAAGGCTGGCCATAATGTTATAATATAGGGACAGGAAAACTTTTAATTACAAATACAACATATCTGTTTTGAAGAGCCTTTCATTACTGAGGTTAAGAATTTTAAGAAGCACTTTGTTAAGGATAATTTATTTCCCAAAAGTCAAAGAATTAGGTCCTAGAGGCAAATAAAATGAACTGGATTTTTCTTTCTTTCTTTCTTTTTTTCTTTTCTTTTCTTTCTTTTTTTTTTTTTTTTTTTTT
>NW_016803481.1:214879-247248 GCF_001698545.2 Rhinopithecus bieti | reverse complement strand
TTTTTTTTTTTTTTTTTTTGTGAATTACAAACTGATCTTTCAACTACGTGAAAATCCAACTCCCCATAAAAGCCTCCTTGCAGTTATTTTCAGTTAAAAGAGAATAGTGGGAGGTATTGAAATGAGAAGAAATGATTAGTCCAATTTGTTTTATCTGTGACACAGTATTTATTTTGTTTCCATTTTAATACTTTGAGTTGCACACATTGAGTGGAGTTTCATAAGGTAGATGGCAAATATTTCAACTCATCATAAACTAGTACACTTAATGGAAAAGGTTACATTTTTAAAAAATTTATACTATTCATAGATCTCTTTGTTCCTCGATGAGATAATTATTTTAGATTTTTCACCTGCTAGTTTCAGGCATCCACTGATATTCTACACTTACTATTACCCTCTCATTCAATTTACTTCATGGACTTTATTGTCACAGACTTAGACATCCATGTTAGAGATGGTGTTCTTGAAGGGATGCATCCCATAGTAACTGATGGGGAAAAATAGTCACCGATTTGTTTCATTGTCGTGTCTTCCCTTTAACAACTGCCAAATACTTCATAAAATATAATTGTTTTCATGGGTGGCCTGAGTTCTCTGAGAAAACAAGACATTTTACCACATAATTAAAATAATCACATTAAAAATACCTTTTATTGAGTCTGCTATTATTATCATTAATTATTAATCTTCTCCCTATAAGGTGTTTTATAAAAATGAAATGGAATACACATTAACATATTTATATATTGCAAAGCCCCTACATGGAATCTTTTACTAATTTAACAGGGTTTATCGGATGCCTACTCTGTACCAAGCACTGTTCTAGACACTGAAGATCTGGCAGTGCACAGGGGCAGTTTCTAAGTTCACAGTCAAGGGGCAAGGGGAAACAGGCAAGTCAAGAGGCAGTTAGGACACAGAATGATGAGGGCTTTGCTCAGAAAGGTACTGATGCTCTAGAAGCTTGTGGTCAAGGTGCCTCTTCAGGATGTACTGCCAATGAATGCTTCCAGAGCATGTCATACCTAGGCTGAAACTCGAAAGAGAAATATAAATAGCTAGGCTGAAAGGAGAAGAGAGAATAAGAAAAGAGGGAAGAAGGTTCCAGTCAAAGAAAATAATCTGTTCAAGGCCCAGAACTGGGAGAGCACATGACATGGTATTCAGTGTAGGTTGAGGGTAAAATCTAAGGGGAAGGGGAGAGGGCAAGTGAGGAAGTAACAGAGGGTTCGTCAGGAGGTGGAAGCAGAGAGCATGAAAGGCCTTTGATTCCTGTTGAAGAATTAGACCATATCCTGGGGGAAATGAGAAATCAATGCAGGACTCTAAGCAGCCTTGTGACATGATTAGATCTCCTATTAGACACAGGCAGGTTCTTCTAGAGCCGAACATACTAGAAAGGAGTCCATCAGAAATCTTGATAAGAGATAAGGGTAGCTTGAACTATTGCAGTGGCAGGTGGTGAAAAGATTTGTGTATGTGTGTGTCTGTGCATGATTATAATAGCCATCATTTTTTGTCCGAATAATCAGAGGGAAGAGATCTAATCTATAAAACATTTTGTTGCCATCATGGATAGCACACAAAGACAGTTTCTTTTTTATTTTATTTTATTATAAGCTCAGGGATACATGTGCAGGACATGCAGATTTGCTACATAAGTGAACATGTACCACGGTGGTTGCTGCACCTATCAACTCATCACTTAGGTATTAAGCCCAGCACGCATTAGCTACTTTTTTCTGATGCTCTCCCTCCCCTCTCCCCGCCACAGGCCCCAGTGTGTGTTGTTCCTCTCCCTGTGTCCATGTGTTATCATTATTCAGCTCCTACTTATAAGTGAGAACATGCAGTGTTTGGTTTTCTATTTCTGCATTAGCTTGCTGAGGATAATGGCTTCCAGCCCCATCCATGTCCCTGCGAAGGATATTATTTTATTCCTTTTTATGGGTGCATAGTATTCCATGGTGTATATGTACCACATTTTCTTTATCCAGTTTATCATTGATGGGTATTTGGGTTGATTTCATGTCTTTGCTATTGTGTATAGTGCTGCAGTGAACATACAAGTGCATGTATCTTTATAATAGAATGATGTATATTCCTTTGGGTATATACCCAGTAATGGGATTGCTGGATCAAATGGTATTTCTGGTTCTAGGTCTTGGAGGTATGCCACACTGTCTTCCACAATGGTTGAACTAATTTACTTCCAATCAATGGTGTAAAAGCATTCCTATTTCTCCACAGCCTCACCAGCATCTGTTGATTCTTGATTTTTTAATAATCTCCATTCCGACTGGTGTAAGACGGTATCTCATAGACAAAGCCAGTTTCTGAAAAACTAAAGCCTTTTTGGTGAATTCNGGTGAAAAGATTTGTGTATGTGTGTGTCTGTGCATGATTATAATAGCCATCATTTTTTGTCCGAATAATCAGAGGGAAGAGATCTAATCTATAAAACATTTTTGTTGCCATCATGGATAGCACACAAAGACAGTTTCTTTTTTATTTTATTTTATTATAAGCTCAGGGATACATGTGCAGGACATGCAGATTTGCTACATAAGTGAACATGTACCACGGTGGTTGCTGCACCTATCAACTCATCACTTAGGTATTAAGCCCAGCACGCATTAGCTACTTTTTTCTGATGCTCTCCCTCCCCTCTCCCCCGCCACAGGCCCCAGTGTGTGTTGTTCCTCTCCCTGTGTCCATGTGTTATCATTATTCAGCTCCTACTTATAAGTGAGAACATGCAGTGTTTGGTTTTCTATTTCTGCATTAGCTTGCTGAGGATAATGGCTTCCAGCCCCATCCATGTCCCTGCGAAGGATATTATTTTATTCCTTTTATGGGTGCATAGTATTCCATGGTGTATATGTACCACATTTTCTTTATCCAGTTTATCATTGATGGGTATTTGGGTTGATTTCATGTCTTTGCTATTGTGTATAGTGCTGCAGTGAACATACAAGTGCATGTATCTTTATAATAGAATGATGTATATTCCTTTGGGTATATACCCAGTAATGGGATTGCTGGATCAAATGGTATTTCTGGTTCTAGGTCTTGGAGGTATGCCACACTGTCTTCCACAATGGTTGAACTAATTTACTTCCAATCAATGGTGTAAAAGCATTCCTATTTCTCCACAGCCTCACCAGCATCTGTTGATTCTTGATTTTTTAATAATCTCCATTCCGACTGGTGTAAGACGGTATCTCATAGACAAAGCCAGTTTCTGAAAAACTAAAGCCTTTTTGGTGAATTCTCTAAAAGTCCATTTGACTGGTTACTGCTGGCAAATATACTTATCAGATTGCTTCAAAGGTAGAAATTAAACATGCACAATGACTCTCAAGCTGCTCAGAAAATACTGGCTGGAGTCTGGGGTACTATTTAGTTATATCATGGTAAATGTAGGAGATGGAAAGAGGCAGTTGAGAGAGAAGATAGTGTGTTTCCTGTGACCTTTTATCCACAAACTATTCCCAAATTTCAAGCAATGGGAAGAGACTGAATTTGGAAGCAGGTGAAAAACAAAAGGCACACAGAATATGCTTGTCACTAATGCCAGGTAGCAACTTAGAGCCATAACCAAGTATCTTAAATCTCCAAATGCTACTGCTTTCATTTCAATAGTAGAGAGTCCTCACAGTCACAGTACATGAAGATGCAATTGTAAAACATTAGTGAAGCAGCTCCTACATCTTAAATTCTAGTGATCTGTTTATAGTCACACAGCTAAGCAGTAGAGCTAAGGTTTTAATAGGACTGATCTAATTCCCAAGTCTATGATTTTACTACTACGGTACACTAAATTGATAGTATTTAGAAGAACATCTTTCTATATGTGGTGGCTGTGAAAATGTGCCTCACAGACCTCCAATTATGGGGAGCAGAATTAACCAAAGGCCCAGCTGCTACCCTCTGAAATCTACCACTTCTTTTGTGCAATGAGGTCATACTTCCCACGGACTTCTCCCAGTCAAGGACTGAGGTCAGCTGCCATACTAGAACAGACTGATTCCTAAGAGGCATAGGACTCCTTTTATGCCTGACTTTGGCTTAATGATTTCCTGGTAGCCTTGCAAAACCTAGTGCACGTCTACCCATTCTTTCTTTCTCTCCCCTTCACTTGGAGTCAGATTTGCATCATGATCTAATGTTCTCCCAGCCTTTCCTGGCTTCCTACCAATTGTCTCTCATGGGCATGTGTCCCTAATGAAACTTGCACATTTTATCCTGTTTGGCATCTGTTTCTTGGAGAACCCAGACTTACATGGTATTCAATAAACATGTTTATAACCAAAAAGGCTGATAGAAAAGAAAAATATCTCAAGGCTTTTTAGCACCCCAGTTGGTCCACTGTCTCAGTTGGTAAAAGTATAGTATTGAGGTTATGGATGCTAATCCATTGCTTTTTCAATCTATTTCACACTATTAGTCTCACTGTCTCTGGAGCAGTCTTAGTTTGCACTTGCTGTTCTATCATAATAGCGCTTCCTTTTTCCTGTTAGTTTTATTCAATGAAATGATGTCTGGAAAACACTTCAAAATAATACTGGGAGGAGTTGATGAGATGTGAATGAAGAAGAATTGGCCAATGGATCAATGGGCTCATAGGAGTTCATTATATCATTCTATTTCCTTCGTGTCAGTTTAAAATTCTCCATAATAAAAGGATAAGAAGGAAAAGCCTTCTAATTTGGAAGATGCATTCTATAGTTACCCTACCCCCGGCCCAAACCAGCCGCAAATCTGTTTTACTGATCACAATGGAGACTTGAGAGAATGCACGCACAACAATGCAAACTCATTCTTATTCTTGGAAGCTCATGAGTTCAGAAGTTTTTTGTTTTTTGTTTTTTAATAAAGTTTATGTCCTTTTGTTGTTATTGTGAGAAGCACCATCCACAATGGCTTAAGCAAAATATAGAATATCTTGATTGCATAGTGGTTTAAAAAAATAAAACAGTATTAGGTGACATTAGGCATGGCTAGATTCAGAGATTTAAATTATTTCAACATGAGTCAGTCACACAAACCCTCTCTTGGCCCTGTTTTTTTTTTTTTTTTTTTTTTTTGTGATGGTAGATTTTTCTTTCATGGTGGCAAGCTGGATGTCAGTCACAAGTTCATGAACCCTATTCTCAGTACATATATTTCCCAACTGCTCTAGAAAGTTCTAGGATTAGCTCTGATTAAATCAACTTATATCACATGCCATCTTTATACCAATCATAATTCCCAGTAGGATGGAAGATGCTGATTGGTCAATCCTGACTTGACTGCACAACTACAGACATTGAAGGTGGTTCCCTCATAGACTAGTGGATGCTAGGCAGGTAGATAGAACAGGTGTCCACTACATTCTCTTCTGCCTAGCTACCAACTGCTTAATCATAATCTAAGTAAGGAGCAGGGTATACATTTTTAGGTGAGGAACTATGATTTTAAGGCTGCTCATAAACTCAGGCTAATAAAAAAAATCTGCTTATAGAATTATTCTTATCCCTTGAGATCAATCATGTGATATAATTCCACAAAACTTATATTGCTTCTACACTTTCTCCATCTGTGTTAGCAAATACTTCATTTTGATTTATCTGTATTTTTTCTTTACTCCTTTCACCCTCGATTTACCTGTACTTAAAAAATAGATAAATTTAATTTTTACCTCACTATTTAGGTAAAATATACAGCTAATTTTGATAGCAAGGACAGAGTTAAGAAGAGAATAAAGGGCAGGTTTTTCAATACATGTATTATTCTTTTTGCCTCTGAGAAGACATGCTTGAAACTGAATTTTAAACACTTCACCACTGGTGAAACAAATTAATAATGGCTCAGACACAGAGGTGTTGCATATTATTCATGATCTTGAAATTATTAATGTAACACTGAGCCATTATTATCACATATTGCCATCAGGGTAATTAACACATCTTATCTAATAGAATAAGGCCGTCAAATCAAACTAAGAAGTAATTAAGTTACATAACTACACAGCTGAGTCAGAAAGATGCATGTCAAGTGAATTAAAAAATTGCAGCTTACCTAGATGGTTTTAAACAGCAAAGCAGAGGAGTTTGTTATTAACTGCCTAGTTCACCATTGACGAGTCACTTCACTGTATCATGCCTCAATTTCTATGTACTACGAGGGGATTGAAGTAATTACCAAACTCTAGGGTTCATAAGAATTGCCTGGGGAGCTTCTGAAACATTTATATTCTCTGGTCTCTCTTGGAGATATCATGCTGCAGAATGGAGACTAGGAATATACATTTTTAACACCCTAGGTGATTTTGAAGCAGGTGATTCATGACCTACATTTTCAGAAATTCTAGAAAACAAGGTTTCCAAAGAACCCTTCCAGTTTTAATAATTAATGATGAGATCATTGGTTTTCCCAATACAGTAGCAAAGTTTTCATCAAGAAGCGGCATTTGGCCGGGCGCGGTGGCTCAAGCCTGTAATCCCAGCACTTTGGGAGGCCGAGACGAGAGGATCACGAGGTCAGGAGATCGAGACCAATATCAATTTATAATATTTATAAGTATATTTATATCTTTTATATAAAATTATCAACATAAAATAGCGTAGCAATTTTGAAAAACTCAATTCACTCAAGGTCAAAGTTTTCACAAGCACCTTTGGCATTCATGTCTTGATGACTGTCAGAGCCATTTTTACTCAAGCAACACAGTTCTCCAGTTTTCCAAAATAGAGCATAGTCACTGCCATTAGACTTAGTTTAGAAAGTCTACGGTTTGGGTTGGTATATGATAAATTCCACGGAAATCGTATCTTAAGCCATGACATGATATTCTTACAACATTGACAGTGAAACTGAAGAAAAGTTCTTGATGAGAAGACAAAACAAGGAACCAAAAATTAGGCTTGTGCAAAGACTTAAGGCTTCACTAAATGCGTGTTGTTTAACCAGGCAAGCTCCAACGTAATTTATCAAATGCAAAATATTGGCAGCACACTCATCACAGCAGAGTTAATTGAGCTAACCTTTAACATGTTGTAATATTTTTAATACCTTAGGGAAGCCAGGTGGAACTGGAAATAAAAAACTCATTTTAACTTTTAATATTTGAGATGCATACAAGTACATTCGTGTGCATCGGTTTGGTAGCAGAGAGTAGACCTCACACAACTAGCTGTGTGACCCTGCGTAAGTGATTTTCTATTCTTTAGTTTCTTCATCTACAAAATGTAAATGAAATGGGACCGGGCGCGGTGGCTCACGCCTGTAATCCCAGCACTTTGGGAGGCCGAGACGGGCGAATCACGAGGTCAGGAGCTCAGACCATTCTGGCCAACATGGTGAAACTCGTCTCTACTAAAAATACAAAAAAATTAGCCTGGCGTGGTGGCGGGCGCCTGTAGTTTCAGCTACTTGGAAGGCTGAGGCAGGAGAATGGCGTAAACCCGGGAGGCGGAGCTTGCAGTGAGCCGAGATCGCGCTACTGCACTCCAGGCTGGGCGGCAGAGTGAGACTCCATCTCAAAAAAAAAAAGAAACTAAAAATAAAATGGAACTTTTTCCAATGGATTCTGACTACTGAAAATCAGAATCAAGTATAATATTGCATGTAAAACTTATGGAAAAATACCTGGACACAAAACAACCATATAATAAAATTTAGTTATTCTTATTTTTATTATTTATTCATTCCAATAAATTTCTAGTAAGCACTTACTATGTATCAGGAACTATACTATATCATAGTACTTCTCATGCATTAGTTATTTGAATATTGCCTTAATTATTTTAGTCATTTCCTCATCTTATTATTAATACTAATTTTTAAAACTTTCCTTTAAACTGTGTCACTTTCAAACTTGTATTCCTACTTTAACTTCCCCTTAAACATTAGATCACAAGTTTTATATGCCAGTTTAGTTATGTTTAATAAAATAAATATGTAGCAATTAAAATGTGAACCGTGTAAACCCATCTCAGTGGTAGGCACCTCATTTCGGGGAACATTCCAGTGAGAAACATAGAGACAAGCTATCTGTCCCCAAAGAGCTTTTCTTTCTTTGTCAAGTAATTCTGCAGCCACAGAGGGCAGGCTTAGGCACTTGCTAAGAAGCATTTAAGATCTAGCGGTCAGGCAGGGCCGATGAGCTACATGGCCTGATGAAAGGTGACCTCAGGGAAATAATCCTGAATGAGAAAAGGACTAACAAAACTGATGGGAGATCTCAGGCTTTTCATTAATGAATCTGCAAGTAGCAAAGTAATGCAATTATTTTATCCTAACAAAGAGTATCTGCTGTGGCACCGTAAGAATCACATTATGCACGCAAACCAGTATCTGCTGAGAATACATTACTCCTAATGAAATAAACCCATACATTTCTTCAACATCACCTGGCTGTCACACAGACATTTCCTTATTGCATTATGTGATAGTCTCACTGGTAACCACTGTGAGCAAGGTACCTTGCACATCAACCAAGGTACATCAAAGTGTGTACTAATATATACATACATTCCTGCTCTTAGTCCCTAGCTGCAAAAGGAAGTAGTAACAAAGGCTTGAACAGGCCACTTGGGGCTGAGCCTCTGATCCCTCTTTCAATAACAGAAAGAGATTTGCAAGAATGGTCACTGCAAGAGGCCCCCTTCTCCTTCAGTCTCCTCAACTTGGAATTGAAAGGAAACATTGCATAGCCAGAAGAATGCATCACAGCAAGAGAACATTCATGCTTCCAGGCTCAGTATGGTAGGAGACTAAGTGGAAAGCATGCTTCCCCCAAATCACTTGTTCATTCGTTCAGCAAATATTTGTTACCATTATTATTTGCCCAGTGCGGGCATAGACTCCGGGGAAATACAGATGAATAAATCTCCATCTCTGCACTCCTGGATTTCACAGTGTAACAGGAGCAACATGCAGGTAAAAATGTAATTGCAAATCCAGGTGATGCATACTATGATAGAAATACAACGTACATGTCAGTGGAAGAGGGAGTGACAACAAAGTCAGAATGGAGGAACTCCCCAGCTCTGCTTTAGGAGATAAGCCATCCAGGAGGGAATCAGAAGAAGGAAACCCAAGCAAGGATTTGAAGAGATTTTCTTAGTAGGATAGGAAAGGGAAATGTGAGAGTATGCATTCCTAGAAGAAGAAATAAGGGCAGAGGAACTGACACTAGAAACAAAATGGCATGCTCGTTTGGCTAAATGGTGGGGCAGGGCCAGCTTATATGACACCTTATAGACCACATTAATAAGTTTGGGTTTTCTCCGGTTGACCAATGATTCATAAATTTTACTGTGCCTACACTAGTATGCTGATTCCCAGGAACCATTTCATGGGAGTCTGAGGCCCAGAAATCTGCCTTTGAATAAGTAGCTAGGTGATTTCTGACAGCAGGTGGTATATAGACCACACTTTGAGAAATACTGCTATTGATAAAACCAGTGAAAATAACAGCACCTTCCCTCCAAAGCAGTTTATATTCAGTTCTATTTCATTTTTTTAGTGCCGGCCCAGTCTCAATCGAGTGGCTTTAGATTTTTTCCTTCCTGGGGAAGTCACTGCACTCCTTAATTAATGTTTATGTTTTGAAGACTTGATTGCCAGAACTAACTGCAATTAGTCAGGTATATGAATTTACATTAAAAAGATGCTGGCTGGGCCGTGCTTGGTGGCTCACACCTGTAATCCCAGCACTTTGGGAGGCTGAGGTGGGCAGATCACAAGTTCAAGAGATCAAGAACATCCTGCAAACATGGTGAAACCCCATCTCTACTAAAAACACAAAAATTAGCTGGGAGTTGTGGTGCACGCCTGTAGTCCCAGCCACTGGGGAGGCTGAGACAGGAGAATCGCTTGAACTCATGAGGTGCAGGTTGCAGTGAGCCGAGATCACGCCTTTGCACTCCAGCTCAGAGACAGAGTGAGACTCCGTCTCAAAGGATGGTGGCCAGGGCCAGGTGCAGTGGATTACGCCTGTAATCCCAGCATTTTGGAAGGCCTAGGTGGACAGATCACCTGAGGTCAGGAGTTTGAGACCAGCCGAACTAACATGGCAAAACTCTGTCTCTACTAAAAATACAAAAATTAGGTGGACGTGGTGGTGGGCACCTGTAATCCCAGCTACTCAGGAGGCTGAGACAGGAGAATCACTTGAACCCAGGAAGGAGTTTGCCGTGAGCGGAGAGATCGTGCCACTGCACTCTACCCTGGGCAACAAGAGCGAAACTCCATCTCAAAAAAACAAAAAAAGACAAAAAAAAAAAGGGGGGGAAGATGGGGGAACATTATGCAGGGCGGTAGTCTTTGATAATACATGCTCTTAGATATCTCTGACGCGTAGAAAGAAAGAAACAGGTTCCCTTTGGCAAGCGACGTCTGCATGAATGCCTCTTCACATGCTTGACAACTCCACCGTACCTAGTAGGTAGAGTTCTCTTCACTGATTTTGACTTTATCAATTCACCTACAGACTGTTTCCCTCTATAAGAAGTCTAGGCAGACGCCCAGGGCAGTGCTGAATGCTTAGAGCCTAGTAAGTCCCAGGCACTTCCAACTTCACCTGCTGCATTGTTTGGTTACCAAGAGTCTATGGATTTTGCCCCCAAACTAGCTAAAGCTAGTTTGGTACCTGATGTTGTAATGACCCAGTTTCTTTTAAAATTACACAACTAGTAAAATATAAGAACAAAAAGAGTTGTTCCTATGAAAACAAAATTGTTTTAGAAAAACTCCATAAAGCTGACTTAAATAAAAAAATCTTTGAAGAATTTATTTACCCCACTATAAAGTTACAGCAATTGAAATTTATATTACAGGTGTGTCTTGGTGTTACATCAATGGTTAAGGAATGAATTTATGAATGTACATTTTAAGTTAAAATAAAATCTTAAGTCGTGTGTAATTCATCTTTCATAATTTCTTTAATTATTTTTTAAAAAGTGCTTCCAGTGATCAGCCCTGATCTAGTTAAATATAGTAATTAAGACTTTGCTATTTGAATATAGTAATTAGGATCCAGCTTCTCTATTTACTACCTGTATGGCATTATATAAATAACTTAATCTTCTATCTCTCAGTTCTCTCACGTACTAAACTGGGAAATAATAGTACCCATCTCATAGAACTATTATGAGAAATATATATGCTAATGCATATGAAAAACTTAGCTTGGCACATAACACTTAGAGATGAGATGTTATTTTATTTTATTATAATCATCATTGTATTTGGGATGAGATTCCAGGGAACTTCCATTTTCTACTTTATGTATTTCTCCATTGTTGTAACTTTTAAAACAAGAAGTATATCATTTATGCTTGGCAAAAATAAAAGTATTTATATTTTAGAAATAAGTGTAAAAAAAGAAATGTTTCTTTAGCATAGATAAATAAAAATGTTTAGGGCACTTTAGGAAATTGTTTCAGAAGAAGAAATGAGAGAAAAGTGAAACAAATTTGCTGTTTAGACGCCGTTGGATTGTTCAGGGATGATCACTCACAGTGGGACATACTGGAAGAAAGTTTTGAGAGAGGGTGCTTAGGTGCAACTCTAATGTTCCAAGGTCAATGGCATGATGTGAGAGGCAGTTCTCTGGTCTTCACAAAACATGGATCTTGCCATCAAAGCATCTCATAGTGTGGGCATGCTATGTCTTTAAAATAGCTTTGAATATCAGAAACCCAGAAAGACAGCCCAAAGTGCAGAGCAATTAGTCTAATAAAGGACAATGGTTGGATCCTGTCTTTTAGCCACAAAGACCACCTTGATCTTTTAGAACATACATCCTGAAACACCACTGCAGTTTATCACAGTCTCTACTGAAGCTTTAGCAGGACAGAAGTCTGACCAGTAAAGTGAGACTGAGGAGTAAATATAGGCAAAGAAGTGTGATTTAGCTCTTTTTATTAGCCCATCGGATTTTGAGGGCATGAAGTTTTCAAGGTTTAAATGTGCTGTCTGCTTTCCATTTTGTGTATGTGTGTGCACTTCTTTACATGCTTTAAGAGCAGTTTGGTGGATAAGTGTAATAATAAAACTTTGTGTATTCAAATAAAATGATGAAGTCCTTATTTTTAAGGAAGTATAACTAAGAGAAGAACATAGCCAGATTCCTTTTATACATAATCCTGACATCCTACCATCCTCCAGTCCTCCCAGCCTACCCCCAAAAAATCCTGAAGTGCTTAACATGATTTGTGCCAGATGATAAACAGAGGTCTGGACACAGGATGCTCTCTGCTTTGTGAGCCAGGCTTTAGCCAAAGCTTTATTACTGGGCTACCTGAACAACCTCTCCTAAACTAGAGAAGAACATACACTTTTGTAGTTTCTTGCCAAGCATGTAGACTCCATGAACAGCAAATGATACAGCCTAGGAAGTCATTGTGTGAGAAATTTCCCCTGCCTGAGCTTTCATTACTCCCAAGACAGTTATGCTTTACCTCAATTTGCTGTGGCAGAACATTCCCCAATGTTCCAAGGAATTCATATCTCCCAGTCACAAAATAAAAATTTTAAAAAGAACAATGTACTTCCCTTACCATTCAAATACTTTGGGGTATGGTTATAATATTTGTATTGATCTCATGCATTGGTTAATAAACCCGCTAATTGTCAAGTCTCTTTTGTTCTAAGTGAAATGAAAGTGAGGAAGAAATTATTCAGACAATTCCATTCTGTTGTGTGATTCTTGTAAATGGGGTTTAGCTATATAATGCCTCATAGCAGACTTTCTAAGTCAAATCCACTATTTACCACTATATGGTCTTAATTTAAATGACCTCTTTAAACCTCAGTTTCTGATCTCCAAAATGCAGAAATAATAC
Organism: Rhinopithecus bieti; assembly: GCF_001698545.2. Classification (NCBI taxonomy): domain Eukaryota; kingdom Metazoa; phylum Chordata; class Mammalia; order Primates; family Cercopithecidae; genus Rhinopithecus; species Rhinopithecus bieti. The sequence continues at coordinate 234,409 of NW_016803481.1, read as the reverse complement.
TGGTATATTCATCAATGATAATATATACTAAATCCAGAGTCTTTTCAATGTGGAAATAATTGACAGTGCCTGGCATACTGCAGGCTTAATAAGTACTATTACTACTACTAATACTAGTATTGTTAATACTGATAACACCACTGCAACTACTACTAAGAGCAAAAATATTTACGGGGCTCTGGATATTCCAGATTGACTACCCATGTATATAAATTTTATCCTATAAATTGTCAGCTCATCACTGTAATGAAGGCATAATTGTAAAGAAGGCAAACATCACCCCATGGTTCAGAAACAGAGGAGAGTAGTACTGTTTATAAAATTTAACTACATCTTAAGTGCCATTAAATTAAAGAATCAGTTGCTGTATTCTCACAGTTTTAAAAAGATTGTAGCTGCACTTTCTAAACTCTAACCTACTCTCTGATAACAAAACCTTACGATATTTTAGTATTTTCATGTCCAATCACAGGTGACAGTCTAAAGCTTATTCATGAAACAGGGGCTCCAAGATGTCTCCTCACAGTAAAAGTGCTCATCTATAGTTTAAAGTGCTGCAAATAGGGTGTGTTTGGTGGAAAATTGAAGCTGGCAAAAGTTGAGATCTTTATGAATGGCTGGTTATGTCTTACCATATTTGACATTTCTGCTTTTTGTTTTATACTGATCTCTCATATCACAGTCATATAAAACAAAACCCCAAAACATACCTATTCGCTTTTACTGCCAATTTAAGATAATATTCTGTCAGTCTTTCTCCATATCCTAAAAATGCCCTGAATATAGGCTGCAACTATACTGCTAGGCTTTTAATAACTTTTTTCTTCACTCTTTGTTTGTTTTTTTCCATCTTTTACTACCACTAGCACTCTTCCTTTCCTACCTACACTTTTCAACTTAAGGCGATTAGTGGAGATATAGTTATTAAAAACTTTCTTTAGAGACTATTTAGGAGACACATATGTGACAGTTTTTCTTTCGTTTTTTTTTTTTTTTTTTTTTTTTTTGAACGGAGTCCTCGCTCTGTCGCCCAGGCGGAGTGCAAGTGCCGATCTCAGCTCACTGCAAGCTCCGCCTCCCGGGTTTCCCGCCATTCTCCTGCCTCAGCCTCCGAGTAGCTCGGACTACAGGCGCTCCCCCACCCGCGCCGGCTAGTTTTTTTGTATTTTTTTTTAGTAGAGACGGGGTTTGCACCGTATTAGCCAGGATTGTCTCGATCTCCTGACCTCGGATCCGCCCGTCTCGCTCCCAACAGTGCTGGGATTACAGGCTTGAGCACCCGACCGCGCCCGGCCGTGACAGTTTTTCTTAATCAAACAAGTTTTCTTCGCCTTGTCACTTCCCCTTACAGGATGTTGCCATTGTATTTTTACAGGGAGTTTCAACACCATTCCAAATGCCATGAGAAGTGCTAGGGAAAGGGATAAAAAGGAACCCTTCACATCCTTTTCCAGTGGAGGTTCCTCTAGCACTTTGCCAACAATACATTATTTTACATTTTCCTTTGTGGCAGACACCTTCTCATTTGAAGAAGAGCAAAATCAAGAAAGAATTTCCTCTTCTCCTTTTTTATGTGCTCATTCTAAAAAATTAGACTGCAAGTGGCATTCAGTTTTGAGACCACATCCTTGTAGTGAACAAACTGAATTTATATACTTAAGTTAACTACTTTGCTTCAGTTAAATTCTTCATTTATTTTAAGTTAATTTAAAATAGACTTGGCTTCCTTCCACAAGTAACAGGCAGCTCCAGAATTTCTATATGGGAGGGGCTTAGGGACAGCCATCAGATTGGAAGGGAGGTAGGGAGCTTATCTTGAAGCTGCATTGGAAGTCACTTTTATTTTTCCTCCAATTGTATATATATATATATATATGTTTAATCAGAGTGATGAATGCCAAGCATGAAGGCTCATAGACATAACTGATGGGGCCGAGCACTTGTCCTGCACAGTCTGTGTGCCATGGTCTGTATGGCAGAGTAATACATATAAACAGAATCTCCAGTTCCTACCCATGGCAAGGGGGACACCCGAGTCAAATGTATTTCCTATTTCTTTGATTTGGGATGATTTGGAGCAGTCTTTATTCTAAGAGAGCAGTCTGCATATGTTTTTGTGAGCCATCTAGCAAAGTGCCTGGCACCTGCAGGGCCTTTCATAAATGTTTGCTGAATGGAGCTAAAAAGAGTCTCAGAGGAAATCTGGAGCAAATGACTTTAACAATGTTCAGAGAGAAGAAGTTTTAAAATGCTTAGTAATAGAAAAAAGAAAACAGAAATCACCTTTTAAGATTTGAAAGTTACTTATCCAGAATATTCATTAAATTTTGTTAGAAACATTAGAGAGGATTTTATTTCCTTCTCTAATATCTGTATTTTCCTGGATTAAAAGTACAGTTAACTGTGTATGGCAGAGTGTTTAAAAGTCTATAATATTATAAAGCATCTTTTTGCTACTTTTGGTAGATACCTTGCCTGACTTCACATACTTGCATTTATGTTTTTATTTGTAGTTATATTTATGGAAAACAATCTGCTGCTTATGACAGAATATATCATAAATTGCTTTTCATTTCACTAAATAAAATTCTACCACATAATTTGTAATGGCTTCAGAGTATTCTTTGAGGTAAAGACCTCATTGTTAACCATTCCCATATTCTTGGATATTTAGGGTTCTGATGATAAGTAATAGTATAATAAATACCTCTTGATATCTATATCTACATATCTTTGCATCTATTTCTAATGTTTTCAGCATACTTCCTAGAAGTAGAGAGATTGGATCAAAAGTTGGGCGAATTTTAAAGAACAATAACAATCCTTTCACTGAGTGCTTGCTATATACCAGGTATTTACTAAGTAATGACTCACATACTCTTTACAAAAATCAATAAGTTAGATACTACTACTATTGTCTCCACTTTATAAGTGGGGCAATTGAGTCTCAGAGACACTGGTATCTCAAGAGCTTCAGGCAAATCTCAGAGACCAAACTGGTCTAGCCTGTCCACACCTAAACCAATGAGATGATAAAGGAGATGGAATTATCATGACTGGCTTGAGTGGTAAAGGTCAGACTTCAATGGACGTTGGGAAATCTAGCACAATCCACCCTACACTATTCTAAAAAGTTACTACCACAGTCCTATGAGGAAGGGTGAACCTTAGCACTGTGGATAATGTATTTTCTCACTTCTCAGAGCTGCCTGATGGGAATGAGCATTGAGGGGCAACAGAAACAAAGGTGGGAAGAAGTAAATAGAACCCTGAGGTCTGCCAGTGAATTTCAGTTTGGGTAATTTTCTGTTCTTACCAGCCAATTAAGAATTAACCCCTCACAGCTACACAAAGTGGGAAGCACAAAAAAACAGTGCCAACTCAATGAGCTCTAAGTTTATAGAACTGCTCTGTATGTTTGGGAAATCAATCATGAATCAGACTTTATTATCTAGGTTGTTTGGGGGTTTTTAAATTAATATTATTGATATATAATATTTTACATAGGTTATATTTTGTTGCATACATAGGTTGTATAATAAACTCATACCCTGTTGACAGGGATGTAAATTAGCATAGGCACTACAGAAAACAGTGTGGAGAGTTCTCAAAATAACTAAAAATAGAGCTACCATACAATCTGGCAATCCTACTACTGGGTATTTGTCCAAAGGAAATGAAATCAGTACATCAAAGGGACACCTGCCCTCACATGTTAATTGCAGCACTATTCACAACAGCAAAAATATGAAATAAACATAAGTGCCATCAACATTTGAATGTGTAAAGAAAATGTGGTACATATACACAGTGGAATACTATTCAGCCATATAAAGAATGAAATCCTGTCATTTGTAGCAACATGGATGGAATTGGAGGTCATTATGTTAAGTGAAATAAGCCAGACACAGAGAGACAAATTTTGCATGTTCTCACTCATATGGGAGCTAAAAAAGTGGATCTCATGGAGGTAGGGAGGAGAATAATATCTAGCTTTAATCATTAAGACAACACAGTATTAAAAAAAAAAAAAACACTCATGTTTCTGCTGGCTTAAAACAAAACATACTTGGAAAGAAAGAAAAAATTTATAAGAGACCAAAAAAGATTTCACAAATTATGTTTTAATAAATATACACAATGACACTATATAAAACTAAAAATAAACTGTACTGTATACAAATTTTGCTGGCCCCCTCTCTCCTCCCACCCTTCTTCTGCTTCCCTGTTCCTCAGTAAGTCTCAAGGAAATAAATTCGTTCAAGTAACTGTGTCTCTGCATCTCCCACTAATAATGTCCCAAAATGGTCCGTCTATCATAGGATTGTCTTGGGAGTCTCTCAAACTTAGGGCCAGTGTGTGAGTTATTTAAGAAGCTACTGTTTTAGGACTGGCTAAGCAGATATGTAGCCTCTAGGTTATGCCTTTGAGGTCTATTCTGCCATCTGTATCCAGGACTCCAAGGGACTGAATCCTAATATTTGGCCCCAAACAGTAACAGAAGTTTGTCTGGTCTTTCTCATTAGGATTACAAATTGCCCTGGCCCATTTCCCAATCTCACAAGGCTTGGAAGACTCAAATATTAACAACCAATGAAGACTTCATTCAAATACGCCAAGAAAGTGTCAACTCAGTTTGCACCTCCTGAGTTTTACAAGCAATTGGCTTGACCTTGAACTGCCATTATCTTTTCCGCCTGAAAAAAAAAAAAAAAAAAAAAAATGTGGAGGAGATATGAATGCCCTGGGTCCCAGTCAAGAAAATGTTACTCTGAGTAGATATCTTCCTCCTGGAGTTGTAGGATGTATTGATCAAGAGTTTCAAATTTGAGTATTCTAAGAGTGCATAAAATGCTTTGGGCAGTTTGGCACAGAGCTGTCCATTAAACACAGTAACAAAGGAGAAAGTATTGATTCTGTCTAACCTTTTACCTCTTCTCACTGCTAATTGGTTTGTTTCAGACAAAAAGCAGCGTGAAATGTGATGAGAAATGTGATAGTTCATCACAGCAGATGTAGGTGAGCATTAGGATCCAATTAGCTTGTGTTAGATCCCAACTACACCACTTAACAATCTGTGGTTTTGGCTCTGTTGCCTGCTCAGCTCTCAGTCTTCTCTTCTGTAAAAAGGGGCTGTGAAACCTATCTTAAAGCCCTCGTGTGAGGTGTGAGACCCCATGCTCAACACTGTAGGTGCTCAATATAATACTCTTCCCTATTAAAAAAAAAAGTGGGAGGGAGGGAGAAACCATCACACTTTGTCCTCTTTTGCTTTCACTATTATTTTATTAAAAGGTTTTTGCACCCACCCTACCCCACCCCACAATCTGAGGATGGAGGCAGGTTTATCTATCTTTGAGTCTGACTAGGTTTGCCCATTAAGTTTAGTGGGCCTCAGCAATGCAGACAGACAAATAGATACATAGATATCAATACCAACATATAGACATATGTCTCCACAAATGATAGGTCAAGGCATTGTCGGTCAAACCAGCACAGGATGGGATTCATCAAGACTCCAGATCCCCATAAAATGGAACTTGAGTTTCCTGTTGAGGTAATGTTAGCCTGGAAAATCTGGATGTCCTAGCAATTCAAGCAGCCCAGTCACAAAAAAATCAACACCTGCCCACCCGCCTCAGGCAGGCTAAATTTTTCCCAGTTCAAATTAGAATCTGCCCACTGAGCCAACGAAAATAAAGCCCAAGGGACAGCAAATTACCTCAGAATGAGCACTTACCTGACTGGTTGGCGGTAGCCATTTTCAGTGCTATGTGTGAAACTGTAACCATCCTGGGTGTGGAACCAGAATGTGAGCATATATTTTAACTGCACTAACAGGAGTGGGCTGCTGTGACAGAAAGAAAGGGTCAAGGTCCTGGGCAAGCTACGATAAAGGTAATTAAAATTTCAGAGAGCCTCCTCTTTTCTTCTAGCTATTAATAAGGCTGCCCTGGTACCACAACCAAGCCCACATCTTATATTATTTCCTTCAAACTAATAGGTACACAGCAGTAAGCCTGTGAGATAGAAAGAGCCTGTTTAAGAGCCCAAGCCAGGCAGACCATCTGTCAGCATGATTAATGTGCTGGTTAACATTCGGTTGTTCTTTCCTTAGCATGGCAAATGCATCCAACACATCACCTTTGTTCAGCTACCACATGGCTGGGCCAAGATCAGCGATGTACCTTGATCCTTAATGACACTCTGGGGCTCTTAATCTCCCTGAGCGTCTATTAGGCAATCTTCTTGGCTAAGAATTTCATAAAGAAGTTAGTAGTAGTAGCAGCAGCAGCAGCAACAGTCCATGAGCTCACCTTAATGTACATAAATTCTTAAAATTGAATGGCTATGTAATCTGAATCAATTCAGCATACATCTACTGAATGCCTGGTGGCAGCTTTCTAGACTTGTGATGAGAAGCACGGACTTTGAAGTTATAGAGAAATGGGTTCAAACTCTGTCTCCATCATTTGCAAACTTGGGAAGTTATTTAACCTCTAAGCCTTAGTTACTTCATTTGATAAACATTGACTACTAAATGAAATAATGTATGTTGAGCACTTAGCATACCACTTGGCACATAGTGCATACCCAGTAAATGACCATTATTATTCTAAAAGCACTAGATGGGTGCTGAGGGTGGGGGAATGGAGGAAAGCAAGATGCTGTCTCAGTCCTCAAGAAGTTTAGTGGAGGACTCCAACTGGGGAAACACTTTTAATGATGATAATGCTGCTGTAAGTGAGGCCACTGCTCTAATGGAGTTACAAAGACTATACAATGGTAACTCAAGGAGAAGGGGTTACTCCAATTCGTGAGTTTGAGCAGGTTTCTATGGAGGAGATCACACTTGAGTTAGGCCTTCAAAGATGAATAGAATTTAGAGAGATGGGGATGAGAAGAAAGGGCACCCTGGAAAAGCAAAGGCATGGGAAAGAATGATTGAACAGCAGCAAGAAGACGTGGGAAAACGGCATGCAGCTATGGAGAAGGCCAGAAAGGTGGGCTAGTGTCAGATCAGAAACCTTTGGGTAACCAACAAAAAACTAGGGCCTCATTCTGTAAGTGGTAGAAAGCCATAAACTATTTCAGGATAAATAAGTTACCTGTCCAGATGAGATCAGAGGAGACAGAATTTTTCTTTGGTTCTGGTATGTGTTAACAGTAACTATGGAATTGAATGTGTTGTCCCACAGTACAGTAAGGAAGTTCCCAGGAGGAAGAAACTCTGACCTCCATGCATAATAGCTGGAGTATCTAATCCTGTTTTTAGGAATTTAGAAAGGATTGTTTAGCAATGAAAGAGATCCTGAGGGGTGGTAGAGTTATCAGATAAGATTTGCTAACACTCACAGTCCTCTCTACACCACCAGGTGATTCCAAGGTAGGTCTTAGGTCTTCAGAGCCCAAGTCAAACAGAGCATTGAAGAGTTAATGTGGGCCAATGAGGCCCAGGGAAAAGTCACTTAGTCCTTAGACGTTAACATCTACCAAGGAGTTTGTAAAGCCCACTGCACAATAAAGACATTCTCAGAAGCAATCACTGGCATAAAGTGGGATGTGAACTTCCTGGTCCTTGAGCTTAGCTCCACCAGTGGTAGTCAAAGGCAGGAAAGCAGAAAGAGAAGAACAACTCTTGCAGTGGCTGGGCCGCTGCTGGGGCAGGCAGTGTGGGTCATGGGGAAGGGAGGTTTCACAGTAGAGACTGTTCTGGTGAGTTCTCCTAGCACAGTAGCCAGGGTTGCAAGAGGACAAACTGCTATGACTTTTCCCTTCCCTGAAGTTTTTGCCCCAGGCAAGTACACAAGAGAAATATACAGAATGATTTAGGAGTGAGGTTGAGCTGCTACATTCTCTGCTCAAGCCCTAAAAAGGTACAATACTTGGATCCATTTATAAACTCTGAGCATGGGAGGACTGTAGCTGCATAAATCTCTGTGTAATCATCAGCTATTGTTGATGTAGGTCATGATAATGATAATAGCAGATTTTGTAGGGTATCTGCTTGGCTCACAACAAACCTCATTGCTGCAAGAGCTACACTGACCATCTGTTTTAATTTTCTAGGGCTACCATAATAAAACACCATTCAATGGATGGCTTAAACAACAGAAGTTATTTTCTCACACTCTGGAGGCTAGAAGTCCAAGATCAACATGTCGACAGGATTGCTTTCTTCTGAGGGCTCTCTCCTTGGCTTATAGGTGGCAGTCCTTCTTATTTTTTATTTATTTTATTTTTATTTTTTTTTTTTTGAGACAGAGTCTTGCTCTGTCTCCAGGCTGGGGTGCAGTGACATGATCTCGGCTCACTGCAGCCTGCACCTCCTGGTTTCAAGTGATTCTCGTGCTTCAGACTCCTGAGGAGCTGGGACTACAGGCACACGCCACCATGCCCAGCTAATTTTTCTGTTTTTAATAGAGACAGGGTTTCATCATGTTGGCCAGGATGCTCTCGATTTCCTGACCTCGTGATCTGCCTGCCTCAGCCTCCCAAGGTGCTAGGATTACAGGCGTGAGCCACTGCGCCCAGCCTACTTCTTATTTTATCCTCATGTGGTCTTTTCCTAGAGCATATGCCTCTCCGGTTTCTCTGTATGTTCAAATTTCCTTTTCTTATAAAGACACCAAGCAGATTGAATTAGGGCCCATTCTTATGGCATCGTTTTAACTTAGTCACTTCTTTGATGATCCTATCTCCAAATACAGTCACATTCTGAAGCATTGAGGGTTACGGCTTCACCATATGGGTTTTAGATGGACACTCTGCAGTTTATAACACCACCTTTGCTGGTAGATCTTACTGTCAACATTGAACCAAGTAACTCCCACCCTACTCCAAGAAATAGTTCATTGGATTGAGGTGAATCCTTACTCTAAAAAATATATGACAGAATCTCACATGGGAATTTGGAACTGAGGTTAACAGAGGGTCCATCAGTTTTCTTTCTCACTCTAAGAAGCTCTAAATGTGAAGTGTCCCACATGTCACGTGAATCAGAAAAAGTAGGCAGCCAGGAGACTGAAAAGAGGCAAAGGCCCAGGAAAGTGAACTCAGAAAGAAAAAAAAAAAAAAAGATTTTGATATTCTCAGTGGCTTTGAGGTTTCTGTTTCCAGTACCACAAAAGGGCCTTTGGTCCTAGTGTTCTGTGATATCTGCCTGTTATGGTTAAGGGAGGCAACCAAAAGGTGGTGATGAGAAGGCTGATGATAATGACATTAGTTAGGACAGTGAAAGATCCACACTGCACAGTAGTCCCTCCTTACCTTCAGGACAAACAGCGCAATCACTTGCCTTTTCTCTACTTGATGATCTCCTGGGACCAAAACATTCCAATATCTCTCAGTAGATCATCCTAGCATTTTGCCACTGGACTGTGCAAGTCATTATTCTGCCTTATCCCCAGTCATGTCTCCATTACTTTCCTTTGAACTCACTCCTTCCACATACTGTTTTTACTTACAGACAGAAAGGAAACTGCTTTATATCCTCAATGAAAAAATGCAACCTGTCTGTGAAGAGTAATTAGGCCACATACTTTCCTTCTCTTCTCCAGGCTGATCAATTCAAATTCTTTTAGGCTTTCCTCCAAAGAAAGAATTTCCCATTCTCTTAAGCTCTAGGTGCTTCCCAGATTCTTCACATCCCTTTTAAGGGCCACTGACCACATCTGGACTCCCCTGGAATGAGAGTCAGACCAAAGCTAAGTGCAGCAGAAAGATGACTTATTGCTGCTATGTCACATGTGCTTTATGCTGCACTTCAGGATCATATTGCCCTTTCCTTTCCCCACAGCAATACTACCCGCACTGACTCATCATAGGCAACTTAGATTTAACTATGACACCCGGGTCTTTTTTTATTCTATCTAAAATAAGTGAATTGTTATCCTCACATGATTTACTTGTTCCTTTTTACTTTACTATAAGACATTTCATTTAGGTCTTTCATTTCCTCTTTTTATTTGAATATTTTTATAGACTCAGAAAATGTATACCTAAAGAAGGGGAGGAGTTTAGTTTATGTAGATGGGAGCAGTAAAATGGCAACTATGGGCCAAAAAGCGTCATAGATGTATATTCTGTGTCAGGATATCTTTAGGTGTGTTTAAAGCTGTGACACCTACAGGCCAGGTTGACACACACTCTCCAATTACCACAGAACTAATTCCTGCCTTTTGTCTTAAACTCTTATCCAGACCTCTAATGGCATTTAAGTTTAAACTCCCAAATCCAACCAACTTATGAAACAGAAGGTGAAGGCAGGAGAGGAGAAATGACCTCCCCAGCCTCACAGAGCCACTTACTGGAGAGTCTGAGCCCCAACCTGTATCTCCTCACTTCATTTCCCACCCCCATCTAGTCCTTGCATCATCGTATTTTTTGGTTCCTTATAGTGGCCTGAAAAATAAAGAGTTAATAATGAAGAGTTTTAGATATTTTAAATGCTATTTCTGATAACAACTAAACAGTTGCAGGTCACTCTGAGATAATGAGCACAAAAAACCTAATCATTGTTGAAACTTTTGACAAGAGACTGAACCTTTGGCCATTTCCATTGCTCTTGCCACACAAAAGCCAAGGGTTCTATTTCCATCTCTGAACAACCCAGCCCAACCTCAAGGTCCTAAAGAATCTTCAAAGTGCTATACTTGATCTTTAACAAATCATAATAGATCTTACAGAGATCTCAGAAGCCTATACATCTATTCATCTTTGTTCCCGAGTCTAGAAAAAGAATCACTTTCCCAGTTTAGGTAACTGAGTCAGCTGAAACGTAGAGGGCTTGCATATGAAGTGATATAATTCTAATAACATTTGCAGAAAACATGAGTTAACTAGAGACAGCCAGCCACCCTACTGTGTAAAGAAAATTTGACCGCATTTGGAGGTCTGCTGTCCTTGACACGTCTATCAAGATTGCTAATGACCAGCAAACCACAGGCCTTCTGAAAGGAGGCACTAATGCTCTAATAATGTCAATTATACAACCAAATACTCAACAAAACAGAAGAGAGGAAAGACTGGATGAATGATCGATAGAGGTAATTAGATTTCCCCTGTACAATATAGAAATGATTTCCATATTACACAATATCCTGCTGCTCATTCTATAGGCTGCATTTCTTTTCCACTGCTTATAGCCAACTCAAAGGGATTCAAATTAAAAGAGACAGAACAATGAGGAAAGAAGAGGTCGAGTGGGCTTTTTAATCATTCTGTCTATATCAAATTATTAAAAAATGTTTTCATCACATACAACTGTAGCATAATCTCTCATGTAATTTGAAAACATTCTACACACTAGAGCAATTGATTTTTCCAAGGATGTGAATGTCAGAGCTAGAATCAGAAAAACGAGCTGTTTTACAGTTAAGTTATTCTTTCTTTGATACAGTATTTGAAGTATGATAATAAGTATTCAGGAAGCTAAAAGTCATTTGGGCTGATTCTAACCAGAAAGAAAAATCAGTAGGTGAAGATTTATAAATTTGTTAACAAGTCTAGATATAGCCAGGGGTGAATGAAGCTGCAACCTAGAAAAGCAATCACACTTGAAGTCTTTAGTTCTTCTATACCAAAGATAGAACCCAAAGCCATGGCTGAACACCATCTTTTACCACCTGCCATAAAATCCTCCTTTGTTTTTGTCTTTCATATTTCACTCCATTCAAAAATATTTATTACACACTTACTGTGACAGCATATGTTCTTGTTTTAAACTTATTTCTCTTTCTCCTTTTATTTCTTTTCATTTTTTTCTTCTCCCTGATGCCTGCCCAGAGTACTCTGAAATCCATAAAGTGATACTATTAAGCTTCAAGACGTTTGACCACTGTGCAGTGCTAAACCTGCCTGTCTCTTCACTTTTTATAATGATCACCTATGAATGTGCTTTGGGGTCAGAAAAGCTGGGTTTGAAGCTCTACTGCCTCTAGCTATTTGCTCTTGGGCAAGTCACTTAAACTGTCTTTGCCACAATCTTCTCATTTTAAAAGGGGATAGTAATAAAACCTAATTTTGCACAAAACTTACTTAATTTTGTGTAAAATTTAAAAAATAAAGTACCCCAAAACTATTTAGAAGGGTGACTGCCACAGAATAAGTATTCAATAACTGAAATCTTTCTTATCATTAGAAACAATAAAATAAAATAAACATAAAATAAAATACTGTTTCTGAATTTTCTTGTTTCCACTTTCATGAATGCTAAAAGTATCTAAAACATCAAAAGCTACTATGTTGAAGAACCAAAAATATAAGATTTTGGACGGGCAAACTGCTGAGCACTTGGTTGCTAAGGGAAGCATCAAGATACTTTTTTGTTCATGGGTTGATTAACAAAGTGGTAATTTCCATGTTGTTAAAAATGACAGAGCGTTACCAAAGATATCCTGCTCACTATGTCGAGACAACATCGTGCAAGTGAATTTTTAAAGTAGAGATGGATTCCTAATCCACTCTTAAGGCAAGAATTTTCCAAGCACCTACTATATACATAGAATTTTGCTAGAAACAAAGAAAGATACAAGCACAACATAAATTATGTTTAATACCCCACAAGGAGCTTAGAGTTTTGCTGAGGAGTCAGGGCATACACACTTGTCTTATTTAAGAATTCACCATCTTTCTTCTTCCCTACTTACATAGCCTACAGTTTTTCTTCTTACCTCTGGTCTTACTCAATTCAATCTCTATGCAGCTTCTAATTCATTTCTCTGCCTAAAATCCTTCCCACTGCCTTCCAAAAAATCCCACTTCCTATAGCATTGCATTCAAGGTCCTTCCAATCTTTTTTTTTTTTTTTTTTTGAGATGAAATCTCACTCTGTCACCCAGGCTGGAGTGCAATGGTGTGATCTCGGCTCACGGCAAGCTCCGCCTCCCAGGTTCAAGTGATTATCCTTCCTCAGCTTCCTAAGCAGCTGGGACTACAGGTGCTCACCACCACGCCCAGCTAATTTTTGTATTTTTAGTAGAGACGGGGTTTCACCATATTGACCAGGATGGTCTTGATCTCTTGATCTCATGATCCTCCTGTCTCAGCCTCCCAAAGTGCTGGGATTACAGGAGTGAGCCACTGTGCCATGCCCTTAATAATCTTTATGACTCTACCTTAATTGCTTGTCTTCTCCCATCCTTTTCATCCTGTACTCCAATCAAACTCCCTGCCATTTCTTGGTATGATTTGTCCTTACTCTGTACCTGCGAGGTATACCACTTGAGTATGTCTTTCTCCTCTTATCCTAGCAAACTCTCACTTAGTGCCTAAGACAAGGTATTTAATAATGTGAGATCCTTTGGGTGGACTCTTCTGTTTCACCCAACCACATTGTATATTAATCATGAGTTTATATGGCTGTACTCTTCAACAGAGTGTTATTGTAGCAGGATGAGCTGCGGACAAAACCCCTCAGACACCGAGATAGTGAAGGGAGTGGCTTTAATCAGCTGGGAGCATCAGCAGGCTAGCATCTTAAAATCTGAGCTCTTCAGGTGCTCAACTTCTCTTGTTTTTAAGGGCTCACAACTGTAAGGGGGCCCACGTAAGAGGGTCATGATCAATTGAGCAAGCCAGGGGGTACTGACAGGGGCTGCAAGCACTAGTGGTCAGAGTGAAACAGAACAGAACGGGAGGTTTTACAATGTCCTTCCATACAATATCTGGAATCTATACATAACATCAGTTGCTAGGTCAGGGGTTGAATTTTAACTACCGGGCTTATGTCAGGCAGGCCCAGGCCTGGTTTCGGGTCTGGTTCCTAGGCACCGGGCTATCTGTCTTGAGTTTTGCTTCTCTTTCCTTTTCTGAGCATAAAACAATATAAAACAATATGAGAGGGTCTCTCTCCTCCCTCATTATGTCTTCACTAGTGGGGCATATCCTCTTTATCTCATATCCACTATAATTACCATGATCTCTGTGATGAGTTGGATAATCAACAAGTATTCACTGCATGATTTAGTGTATAAGGTCAGTTATAACTTGTATAGTGCATATATATAATAAATCCCATTGCAAAATACCCTGCGAGCTACAAGATACTTTCTACTACACTGTCTCAGTGAAATAATATGAGACAATTTGCACCCTATTAAATGGTACAGCTGGTAAATTCTGCAAAGTGGGTTTTCAAAATTAGCAGCAGCATTTAGGACAGATTGCAAGAATTTGGGAAAAGAGATATAGAGTGAGAACTTGAAGGGTGACAGTGAAGCAAAAATGCTTTGTGATGCCAGATACAAAATATCTTGATCTATTTTTGCAAAAGAGTAACTGGCTACATCAGGGACTCAGGAGATTTACTTCCCACACTTTACTGAATATGTCTATATCTCTTTTGATTCAATGCTCTTCCATCCGAGAAGTGAAAAACTATTCTGGTAATATTAATAATACAAACATGTGCTAAGGTCATATCTGAGTGAGGCAGAATAATTCCCTTAGAGTCAACCACAGCTACTAGGCTCAACTGGTTTAGAAGCAATGCAGTTACAATGATTATAAGATAATCTGTATTGATTTCTAAGATAGACAGCTATAAATGATTACTGACAAGTTTTTCTGGGTTGCAATCCAGAAGAAGAAAACGGGGCCTTTTTGTTTGTTTGTTTTGTTTTGTTCTGCTTTTTTGTAAAGGATTCTGGTGAATCAGATAATCTAATGATATGTGAATGCTTTGGTCCTACACAATGAATTTGTTAAAAGTAAGGTTATTCATACTTAATTACAGGTTTTCCGATTTTACCCTCCATAAAGATGTTAAAAATCCTAAAATCACGTTAAAGAGGCCAAATAATGTAGCAGTTAGTACCAACTGTATTACTTTCATTCAGTTGCAAAATGCTCTACCTTACCAAAACAATAAAACGAAAATAATAATAAGGCCAGTGTCCAAGGCTTGCATTAAGCTTACATGACATAATTTATGTGAAATGCTTAGCACATCAAATTTTTGTGTGTTTTATCACCTTTGCCTATACTCAAAATAAAACAAAACCTATTTTTTTCATTCCAATATTGGAGAGAACTTCCCAATTCCTCCCATGGAAAATTACTTTCAAGCAGACACAGTCTTGGATGAATGAAAGATAGAAAACAGAGTATGTTTAAGATCAGGGGCCCTCTTCCTTCTCCGCAGTTTTGTCAAACTATTTTTATGTATGTCGTAAGTTGTTATTCTGATAGAGAAATGCTTTCAGCAAAGCAAGATGGATCCTTATTATGTACAGCCAAGTGGACTTGTTTCTCTTCTTGGTTCTTTTGAGGAAAAGGTTGAAAATGAAAGAGGTTGAAGATTTTTGCCAAAGTGTCAGTGGTATATTGCATAGGAGCTCTGGGCAACACTAAAGAGCTCAGTGACAGGTTAAAAATAGATATATATACTGATCTATTTTACTTATTCATAGCATTTTGTTTTATTCCCAGCCTCTTTAGAGAATTCTTTCTTAACCTGCCCCATTCCTGAGTTTATTGTGCTCATCAGGATACTGGGTGAAAGAAGCCTGGAGAGGCTAAAGTGATCTACATGATAATAAAGAGTTCCATCTGAAAGGAGGTCAAGAGAAACGACTTAGAATAAGCTGGAGTTGGGAAGGGACCAAAGTGCAATTGGAAGAAGTTGTGAAGATGAGAGGATTTCAGAGAGATGAAGGTAAATGAGTAAAGAAGAAGTTTCAGGTATTTCTCAGTCGCACATGAAACAATTACCTTGCGTCATCTTTGAGAGACTTGTTAAATGTTCTCATGTTTGTCTAGATGTTAGACCGGTTTTACTGTGGGGCCTTAAACATGCTAACACAGTAGAAAACCACCTCCCAAGGAATTATGTCTCCAAAGGCATCTTGAGACCAGTTAACTTACAGGCACAGTACTAAGCGCTTCACTTACCAATATTATTTCATTTCACTATCACAATTGAGTACCTACGCCTAGGCCTGTGTGTCCAATAGCCACCACCATCCCTTAACCTTTCTTCTGGCTGACAGAACTAGCTTCTCACTATAAAGGCTGAAAATAGCAGCTACGAACAATTCTCAAGCTTGCCTTACTTCTTGAGCATGGCAGGTGATGTATTCCCGGCCAATGTGATCCAAAGAGAAGGATGCTGGGATATGGTAGGAATATCTTGACAGTGTTTTACTCCACATTAACCTACTGAAGTATAATTCTTCTGCAACATATGTAGTATATATCTGACGAAATGTCTGAACCTCTGTAGCCAACTTGGGACTATAAGGAGAGATATCTGGCCTTGTAGAGTTGTCCTTGATTGCATTGCTTAACCAACCCTGGACCTGTCCTGACTCTAGACCTTCTTCTTAGAGTTAATAAATCTTTAATTGCTTAAAGCTGTTTTGGTTATATCTTTTCTTACTTGCAGCCAAACACGTTCTTGCTAATGCAGCATTTAAATCAAAGAGGGGGACACCCATGGTGGCATAGTTTTACTTTT
Organism: Rhinopithecus bieti; assembly: GCF_001698545.2. NCBI lineage: Eukaryota > Metazoa > Chordata > Mammalia > Primates > Cercopithecidae > Rhinopithecus > Rhinopithecus bieti. The sequence goes on along the minus strand of NW_016803481.1, from coordinate 217,950 downwards.
CCTACAGCAAGAAAAGTATTACTAAACACTTTATGAAGGAAAACTGAAGAAGAAACTCAAATGTGTAAAAGAAGGGGAGCTAGAATCAAAGGAAATATTGATCTTATACATCTAATAGTATCTTCCAGACTGGTTCTTATAATCTCATTTCCATTCCTATTACTTTTAAAGCACATCTTGTGTTTAGGTGATCTGAAACCATATAAGATACAGAAATCAGGCTTCAAAGTTCAGGACATGAGCAAATTCAATTCAATTATTTTATATTCTAATCAGTTGTTTTCCTTGGATATTAAATAGACAGATGTGAAATCCATTATTCACATATGTAAATTTTTCCTCTAAGTTAACCACAAGAAGGACAATTCATCTAGGTACAATAGGGAGAGAAGAGAAAGTGAGAAGGAAAGTTAGTAATTGAAAATGAGAACTATTTTAGCCTATTTTTTTTGCCTTGACTTCTCAAAACATTTGCTTCTAAAGGCTGATCTTTTCCATATCTAGTAGTTTTGTTTTGTTTTCTGCTAAGCACCCAAATGTTCCAGAGGATGATGAATTCTCCAGCTAGTTAGTTACAGCAGTTTACAACTCAGGCACTTAGAATACAGTGAAGTTCTCCAAAGAACTGTTGAATTTTTTTAAAGGATTCCTATAGCATAGACACAGCTTTAAGGTTTATTTTATTATATCTATAGAAGATTCTTATTTTCTAATGCACTGGCCCCAGAGAACCTGAAAATAAGAAAGAAGCAATTGAACGAGGCCGAAAGTCTTGATTGCCAAATGCTCTGTTTGAATGAGAGTTGCCAACATGCCTACCTCTAATTAGAAGCCATTTCTTACATAATCTTTCAACTCCAGTAGTTTACATAAATGTATTTATTCATTCATTCATAAACACATTCATTCAGTTAATAAATTCTTACTGAGCACTGAAGAAGATGCTATTGCTGGCTCCCCAGACCTCCTGGGGTCCTTTTATTTATTTATTTATTTATTTATTTATTTATTACCATTTCTGGGCTCTTTCTACTCAAATGAACTTTTGCCTCCAATTCCTGTACCTGTAACTGTTCTGTAGAGAAGTTTCCATGAGCTACTGAAGTTGCTTTGCATGCAATAGCAGAAAGCAGAGACTCTGAAGTACCTAGGAGTTTGTCCCTATGTTAGTTTTCTAATGCTACGTTAACAAATTATCACAAACTTAGTGGCTTAAAACAATGCAAATGTATTACCTTACAGGTCTTTATAGGTCAGAAGTCAGACATGGTTCTCACTGGATATTGCCAGATTAAGTTCCTTTCTGGAGGTTATAGGGGAGAGAGTTCATTTCCTTGTCTTTTCCAGCTTCTAAAGACTTCCAACACATTCCTTGATTCATGGCTCTCATCCTTCAGTTTCAAAGTCAGCCGTGTCATTTATCTATCTGATGCCAGCTAGGAAAGATTCTCCACTTTTGAGAACTCATGTAACTAGATTGAGCCCATTTGGACAATCCAGAATAATTTCCCTATCTAGAAGTCTATACCCTTAATTACATCTGCAAAGTTTCCTTTGCCACATAAGGTAATGTATTCACAGGTTCCAGGGATAATGGCATGGATAACTTTGGGGACCACTATTCTGCCCACCAAAATCCCCAATGGTGGCCCATAGTCAATGACTGACAGGTATAGAGGTGCGAAAACCTACCTCTCCTGTCTCGGGTTCAGACTGCTCTGAGAGGTAATTTACCCTCCAGCAACCCCTGAAGGGTCACACTGCCTCCCCTGGAGTTTGTTTGAATCCCACCCTTGCTTGGTTTCTTCTGCTTTCTTATTCTGCTTTCTCTGATTCTTTACAAGTTTCTCCTGGGAAAACTCTTAATTCATTATCTGCACACACATTCTTATCTTGGAATTTGTTTGTAGAGAACCCTACCTAAGACAAGAGCCTTACATATGCCAGGCAGTACGCTAGGCACTGGAGCAAACAAATGGTGGATCCAAGACACTCATGTACCGTTAAACAGGACACTTATGTATACTACTACTACTGCTAAAACGCTTACCACTTATTGAGCCCTTTCTAGGCATCTGACACTTTGCTTAGCACTTTTATTTGATTAAAAGCAGTTAACTTGCATAAATTTATGTGACAAATACTGTTATTATCCTCCCTTTATAATGTTAACTCTATCAAGTCAAAGACCAGGCCTATCCCCAGCAGTTTACATACTGCCTTTTGCATAGAAAATGCTCAACAATTAGTAGTTGAATGAGGGGATGAACAGTATGGATAAAGGTCTAGATAAGCTAAGTTGGTATATGCACATTATAAATATTGAAGCAGTGATTGGAACCCAGTTCTGTCCATTCAAATGCTCATGCTCTAACTGAGCTATTTTGCCACCTAAATTCACTTCCATACAGTAATGCTCAACAATTGGTAGTTTAATGGGGGAATAAACATTACTGATAAAAGTCTGGAGGGGATAAGTTGGCATATGCACATTGTAAATATTGAAGCAATGATTAGAACCTCGTTCTGCCCACTCAATTCTGTCCCATGCTCTAACTGATCTATTTTGCCGCCTAAATTCACTGTTTCAATCCAAAAAGAACATTGTGATGAAGACACTACATGGAAGGAATGAGGAACAAGCATATTTATAACAACAACTCTATATATTGTTGGTGGATACACAAACTATGAGTCAAATAACATGCTAATGTAATAAGTACAGAAAAAAATCTCTCCCATAAGGAAAATAAATCAGTTTACGTACAAAATGCTCACATACACCCAGAGAGTATCTGGGAACATGGGCACCATTAAACATCTCTACGCATCTTAGAAAAGATACACCTTAGACATCTAGTTAAAAAGCAAACTGTACTGAATTATAGAGTTACCACCATATCTTTGATGAGTATCAACTGAAAGTAAGTCAATACCTGTTTAAAAATTCATTAAAATGTGTTTTGAATTATTCTACCATTATTTTCATTTTAGTGTCAGCAAAAGCAAAATAAGATATGATTTACTGGCATTTATTCAAAAAACACTGCGTTTTGTTGCTTTTTTTTTTT
>NW_016803481.1:209462-214613 GCF_001698545.2 Rhinopithecus bieti | reverse complement strand
TTTTTTTTTTTGACAGAGTCTCACTCTGTCGTTCAGGCTGGAGTGCAGTGGGGCGACCTCGACTCACTGCAACCTCCGCCTCCTGGGTTCAAGTGATTCTCCTGCCTCAGCCTCCTGAGTAGCTGGGATTACAGGTGTGCACCACCGTACCTGGTTAATTTTTGTATTTTTAGTAGAGATGGGGTTTCACCATGCTGTCCAGGATTGTCTCGATCTCCTGACCTCGTGATCCACCCACCTTGTCCTCCCAAAGTGCTGGTATTACAGGTGTGACCCACAGCGCCCAGCCCCTGCAGTTTTAATTCAAGGGAATGCATGGTTTACACTCTAGTTAAAATACTAAATAATTTTCTAAAAAGCATTCAACATTATATGCAAAATGTAACTGGCTTCTCGTTTAATTACATCAAAAACTGACTAATAAAATGAAATGGATATTTTGTCTTATTAAACTATGCTTTTGTGGTTAGTTCATTATTGAAATTGTCATGGACCTAGGGGAATTGGAATTCCAGATGCAGTTTGCTAAGTAGGTTACCATCTTTCCTGCTTAATATGAATGCTTTTGAAGGTCTCTATAGATGGATTAAGTTTCAGTAAAAATTATAAGATATTTCAAAATAGAATTTCAGCAATGGATATGGTCAGAGAGAGTAATGCCATAAGAATAAAACCCCAGTGCATTTTTATAAGAATAAACTCTCTATAAACAATAATTCAAATTTCTAGAAAAGCCATAATTTTAAAAAAGAACTATAGAGACAATGAACACGGACCATTAAATGACTGGGAAAGTGTTAAATAGTAGACATCTGTAAAGTTCCTTAAACATTCAAAATAGGAACAAATTAGGGAAGAAGCTAATTTCAGAGGTTTGAGGATTACCATATCATAACACAAGTTTTTAAAAACTTCAAAGAATTAGGATAAGACTGTGAAAGTAGACAAGCTGGAAAGAGCCACAAACCATCAAATAGAGAAAGGAAAACTTCCGAGAGGAGAGTGCAAGAGAAGAGAAAGAGGAAGATGAGCTATCAGTCAGAGAGCAGCCTTAGAGGAAAGACGAGTAGAATTTGGATGCTGTGAGAACTGAGGGAAGCAAAGTTCAGTAAAGATAAATTACCAAGTTTCTCATGAATGAAGTAACAATTTGCACCAGACTTGGCCTTCAGTGTCACCAAGTCTCTGTACAAAAAAGCAAAGGAATTTACGCCTTGTGCTTCACAGCTTGAAGTCAACCCGGGTCCTTGGTCACTGCTGAACTTTGGCCCTTCCTGGGCAGCACAACTCTCTTCTAAAATATGTGCAACCCAGGATCCCAGCTCTCTCTCTGCGGATTCTGGCTTCTCAGAGGGTAAACACCAGGCAAAGATCACTGGTTGCTCTTGAGGGCTGGGAAGTTGAGAATTCTGTATTGATCCTGAGTTTTTTCTCCCTAACTCTCAACTTCTTCTCCCTTTCAGCTCTTTCCATTGATAAACCACTTTGTTCTTTTGATTTTGTCTCATCTCTCTGTAGTGATGGCTTTCAAATTCCTAGCTTCATGCTGAATCTCCAAATATGCACCTAAACTTACAGAATTTTGATGTTAGTTCAAACATGGTGTAATCCATATTGAACACTTTTCTCTTTCCCACACTAAACAACACATCTAGAGCTCACCTCTAACTATTTCTTTCATTTCACCTATGTGCAGTGGAAAAAAAATCATCTTAAATCCCAATGGCCACCACCTTTGACCTGGCCTCCTCATCTCTTACACGGGCTACAATAAATTCCTACGTAAGCTCTACCCTCACCCCACCCTATACAGAATAGCCAGACCTGTTTCACTACAAAAATGACTTCACCAAACCATGCTCTGCTTAATAGTATCCTGGGTTACTCAGCCCTCCATTCATTTTCATAGCAAGGACATTCTCACCATGTCCCAAAATACCACTCCCCTGAACTGGGTTTGCAGGAACACTCCTAGTGCTCTCACAGGCCCTGCTCCTGCTGAGCTTAAAACAAAAGTGCTTCTAACTATTTTTGTGTCAAATATCCCTTCAGCAATCAGTGAAGAGCCCTCAAAGTTTTCTCACAATAAGGTTTTAAATGCATAAAATAAAATACAAAAGAAACCAATTATATTGAAAATAGCTAAAATCATTTAAAATCTGTATAGAAATACGAGTTCCTTCATTAGTGCAGTCCAATTAAGATTTAGCAAGTCTGATGATTACCCTAATTTTGAAAAGGTAATTTTAACAATATTTTGAGAATCTGAAATAACTGACATGATGCACAAATATTTGTCATTTATGTTGATGCCAAAAACAAAGATACTGCTAATATTACACTGCATGTGGTAGCTGTCACTCATAATTAAAATAAATGTGTAATTTAAGATAGTAGTTAAAAATAAGAAAAACGCAATTTTTTTTCATTCAAGTTCCAGATGCCCTGAATTTTATCTCTTGTTCCTAGTCCCTGGTTTAATGACTTTTAGGTGTACCTCATCGGAAGCCATTCAAGCAGACACAACTTTCCTCTTTAAAGTGTTTCCTTTATTTTCAAACATGTGCTCAATTCAATTCAATGAAAATGTTCAGTGAACAACTACTTACCATATATAAAGGACAATATTAGAGATATACAGTCTGTCTCTAAAGGGTGCATAGCCTAATGAGGGTAAAAGATCTTTCAATAAGTCATAAAATAATATGAATAATATGGTGTGTGTCATATTAGTAGTATATGCTGAGTTCTAAAGAAGTACAGAGAACAGAACTATAAAATCGATCTGGGAGAGTTGAGGAAGAAATCACAGGGAACAAATAATCTGAACAAAAAGTCAAAGTGTATACCAGCATGAAGGTAACTGATACTGGCATGGTAAGAATTTAGAGTGCTTTAACAAAGTAGCAGGAGATGAAAGTGAGATCTTGGAGTCAGCCAGATATTGTGGACATAAGAATGCTATCCCAGGAGGCAGGGTTTTAGGTAGGGCAAGCTTAAACCCATGTCTTTGCTCTTTCTGCTTCATCAGCTCAGAGCACCATTCCCCTTCCCCTGTGTTAGCTCATATATTGGTGCTTTCTGGCTTTAGATGCAACACTTTTATACAAAGTCTTCGTTCGCCACCCAACTTCATATGGTCACCATTCTCTTTCTTTTTTTCTGGATTATTTTAATGTCTTGCACTGTTACATCTTTGTAATCCGTATTAACATACTTTTGAACCAAGATGGTTATAAATAAGTTAATAACTTATCTTTAAAATCCTTGTAGTTCCGTATAACTACATATAGAAAGGTAATTGCTTCTCATGAAGTCAGAGTTCAAGGGATGCTGCATGGAATGATCCAAATGTGATTTCCAGGAACAGCAGCTGAAATCATGAAAGGTAAAAACTATCCTTCTTGAGAGGCATTAAGAGAAAATAAAAATGGGACTCGTTGGGAAGCAAATGTCTTGACTATGTTACATTGCCAAAAGAGAAATTTTGATATCTGTCAATAAGGGACATAATTGATAGATGCTCTGAAGGAAAGATCTTATTGATACAGAAGGGCAAGGGATCTTTAAAAATTAAGTCATTATGGAAACTGCCTTTCCAGGGACTTTCACTTTTCTTATAATTGGGAGGAATTTAAGCACAACAACTCAATCATAAACATCCTTAAGATGAATAAATTGAAGACTACCTATCATTGTAAAAGGAAGATTCCAACACAAAAAGAATAATTTTAATGAATATATCTTAGTATATCTCAGCCACTTCAGTCCATTCAGAGAATTTTCCCAAAAGAAATATGATAGAATTTTTTATTGATTTTTGTTTGTTTGTTTGTTTGTTTTTGTTTTCTTTTTGAGATAGGGTCTTGCTCTCTTGCTCAGGCTAGAGTGCAGTGGTGGTGCGATCTCGGCTCACTGCAGCCTCCATCTCAGGGACTCAAGCAATTCTTCCACTTCAGCCTCTCAAGTAGCTGGGACTACGGGCACGCGTCACCTTGCCTGGATAATTTTTGCAAGTGTGTGTGTGTGTGTGTGTGTGTATATATATACACATTTTTTTAGAGACAAGGTTTCACCATGTTGCCCAGGCTGGTCTCAAACTCCTGAACTCAAACGATTCACTCACCTTGGCCTCCCAAAGTGCTGGGATTACAGGCATGAGTTACCATACCTGGCCTATTGTTTGGTCTTCTATGCTTAATAAATGTTTATTTAAAATGTCTATTAATAAATGTTTATTAACAGATCCACTTGGATTTGATTAAATTGCATTTCTTCTTGATAGCTCTCTTAATTTTGTGGTGTAAGATGCATTTCCAGAAATAAAAGTTTAATTTATAATATTTTGCCTATTGGAAATTGAGATCAGTATTAAAGATACCTTAATGTATAATCATAATCTAGTACCAATTAGGTTCTTAAGGAAGGGGTTGCCTCTATCTTATCAGATTTTCATTGAAATAGATAGGTTATTCAGCTTTCGTTTGGTTGTGTAAAAGAAAAAGGAAAGAAATAGAGCATGTGTTATTACCTTCAATTTACAGATAAAGAGACAGAAGCTCAGGAAGGCTAAGTGGCTTTATGCTTTGCTAAGATTCTTGGCTCAAGAACATAAGGTAGTGGAAGAAAGCACAAGCATGGAATCAGTAGAGAGAATGTGTGTGGCAGTACCCTCTCAACAGGCAGCCCTCTCCTACCAGCTGGTGTTTCCCAGGCAGACAAAAGAAAGCTAGTGCGAGACAAGTGATAAGCAATCTCTACAGACAGGTAAAACTTATTAATGACAGACACATCACTGTTTTAAACCTCAGTCCTCTTAAATCCTTAGAAGGCAGGTTTTTTTTTTTTTTTTTTTTTTTTGAGACAGAGTCTCGCTCTGTCACCCAGGCTGGAGTGCTGTGGCCGGATCTCAGCTCACTGCAAGCTCCGCCTCCCGGGTTCACGCCATTCTCCTGCCTCAGCCTCCCGGGTAGCTGGGACTACAGGCGCCGCCACCTCGCCCGGCTAGTTTTTTTGTAGTTTTTTTTTTTTTTAGTAGAGCCGGGGTTTCACCGTGTTAGCCAGGATGGTCTTGATTTCCTGAACTCGTGATCCGTCCGTCTCAGCCTCCCAAAGTGCTGGGATTACAGGCTTGAGCCACCGCGCCCGGCC
>NW_016803481.1:132102-207803 GCF_001698545.2 Rhinopithecus bieti | reverse complement strand
TCTATCAGCACTCTGTCCTTTTATGTTTTTACTTGCTTCAAAAAATATGTACACAATTCTGGAATGTGAATTTTTCAATGCAAAATATACCCTGGAGAAACTCCATTAAGTCAGTTCTGCAATAATGCAATGTATGCATTCTTGAAAAACATGGAATTATGCAAAATACAAAATAAAATCACAGGACTTGTGGAGACCATCTGTGAAAGATAAAATATAGAAGTATAATAAGACAACAGGCCGGGCGCGGTGACTCAAGCCTGTAATCCCAGCACTTTGGGAGGCCGAGACGGGCGGATCACGAGGTCAGGAGATCAAGACCATCCTGGCTAACACGGTGAAACCCCGTCTCTACTAAAAACACAAAAAACTAGCCGGGCGACCTGGTGGGCGCCTGTAGTCCCAGCTACTCGGGAGGCTGAGGCAGGAGAATGGCGTGAACCCGGGAGGCGGAGCTTGCAGTGAGCTGAGATCCGGTCACTGCACTCCAGCCTGGGCGACAGAGCGAGACTCCGTCTCAAAAAAAAAAAAAAGACAACAATTTTACACATGTAAAACATTTAATAAATAATTAATATGATAAATATGGCACTTTACTTTAAAAGCCTGAATTTTGCCTGTGAAAGTGGGAGCCAAGGGTTGCAGCTTATGAGTTACTGTGAAGTGGTGGTAGGAGAATTACATAAAATCAGATGGAAAGTGTAACACTAATATGGATGGGTTTAGCTCACACCATTGGGTGAACTGATGTTACCAGTAGATTTTCAAATTGTGTTCTTGCATGAGTTTTTATATTCCTACATAACTTATTTTAGCTGGGTACAGTTTTCTGCATTCATCTCTTTCCTGCAGACAAAGCAACGAGGAACAATCACAAATTTTGTGTTGTGTTCAAGGTGTTTCCTAATTTTTCAATGGTGTTGGAAAAATCCTGAAACACTGATGGGACATATATACAGAGATCTTTACTAATCTCTAAAGTTGTGGTGATCTGTTGTGTAGTTTTGCTGTCATTCATTCACTCAGACTCTTGTAGATGGACACTGAGGCTATTTCCAATGCAGTTTTTCAGGAACTGCCTTTGGGCAAGTATCCATAAAGTGTCAATGCTCAATTAAAGTGGGGAATATGCAATAGGATAAGCACAGAAAAGTACTCTCCATGGTGATGGTAAGACATCTATTTTTTTTTCCCCTATTTATTCTTCTGACTTCAACTGAAATCAACACATCCTAGATATCAGGTAATTTAGTTTGAAAAGTTGAAATCTTCCTTGAACAGACTGGAATTGGAATCCTGGGAAATTCCTCACTCTTTTGTCTTTACAGCTTCCCTTTGCTCACTGGACAGAAGTTGAGACCCACAGACCTGATTCTCAACCAACTGGCCTAAGGCAACTGCTTGGTCCTTTCCTACAAAGGGATACCTCAAATAATGGAGGCCTTTGGGTCAAAATATTTGCTGGATGATGCAGGATGTAAACTTTCTTTTATTTATTTTTTTTATTTTTAGTTTTATTTTTATTTTTTTTTGAGATGGAGTCTCGCTCTGTCACCCAGGCTGGAGTGCTGTGGCCGGATCTCAGCTCACTGCAAGCTCCGCCTCCCGGGTTCACGCCATTCTCCTGCCTCAGCCTCCCGGGTAGCTGGGACTACAGGCGCCGCCACCTCGCCCGGCTAGTTTTTTTGTAGTTTTTTTTTTTTTTAGTAGAGCCGGGGTTTCACCGTGTTAGCCAGGATGGTCTTGATTTCCTGACCTCGTGATCCGTCCGTCTCAGCCTCCCAAAGTGCTGGGATTACAGGCTTGAGCCACCGCGCCCGGCCAGAAGGCAGGTTTTTGTGCTGATCCCTGCAATTTGCTCTCATGGGGTGTCAGAACATTAAATATTCCAGGGTGAAATGCAATAGACTTCAGATTCTGGGCACATTCTGGTTCCCATAGGAAGCTTGAGAAAGAAACAAACCATAAATGAAAATTTTTCTTCATCTTCCACCGCATTCTAATTTACTATCATCGTTAAGTTTTAAAGGTACCAGCAGTCATGCCATGAAGAAAACACCAATGAAATGTCTTTTTAAGGTTCCCATTCCAGAGCTTCCCACATAACCAGGATGCTTGCTTGCTTTTTTTTTTTTGAGACGGAGTTTCGCTATTGTTGCCCAGACCGGAATGCAATGGTGCAATCTCGGCTCACTGCAACCTCCGCCTCCCGGGTTCAAGCGATTCTCCTGCCTCAGCTTCCCAAGAAGCTGGGATTACAGGCATGTGCCATGATGGGATTACAGGCAGCCTCCTGAGTAGCTGGGATTACAGGCATGCACCACAGCTAACTTTTTGTATTTTTAGTAAAGATGGGGTTTCACCATGTTGGCCAGGCTAGTCTTGAACCCCTGACCTCAAGTGATCTGCCTGCTCCGGCCTTCCTAAGTGCTGGGATTACAGGTATGAGCCACCGCAGCCAGCCAACCAGGATGCTTTCTGGACACGTAATGTGACTTACTGCAGAAATAAGGGAATGTATTCTCTGATTTATTGACTGCCTAATGTCATTCCTCCTTTTTCTCACCTAGATTCAAGGACAAGTACTAAATATGCCTAAATCTGAAGTACATGACATACCCACAAATAGCCAGGGTCCACCAACCATCTGTTGAAGCAATCCGGTTATGCCATTGGTGACAGCACTCCTGCAAGCAGGGGCCATCCTCACCTACATTTGTCCAGTGCTCCCCAGGGTGCCAAGCAATGCTCTCACATCTCATGCAACAGGGAGAACCCACAACAAGTTGATGAGCCCTATGGGGTTAATTATCTCTGTTAGCATCACCCCTGTTCACAATTTTGCAAATTTGAGTTTCACAAATTTAAGCAATTTGTTCAAAGTCTTACAACTAGAAATTGGCACAATCAGAATTTAAGCCACTCTTTTCTGTCCCCAAGACCAGATTCTTTCTCTAGGGCAGTATTTGTAAAGGTCTGATTCAAGGATCATTTGAAAAGGATCACTAGGGATGGCTTTTGAAACTAAATTTTGAAGCCCTACTCCAGACCTGTGAAGCCAGAATTTGTACAGTGAGGGCTATTCTACACCTTCAATAAATGCCTGAGTGATTGTACGCACACTAAAGTTTAAAACTCAATGCTCTATATCCTCATATGGTACTTCACAATTTGTAAATCACTGTAAAGGTTTTTGTTTTAATAATATTAAAGGGCCAGGCATTGGCTCACACCTGCAATCCCAACACTTTGAGAGGCCAAGGCAGGTGGATCACGAGGTCAGGAGTTTGAGACAAGCTTGGCCAACATGGTAAAACCTCGTCTCTACTAAAAACACAAAAATTAGCCAGATGAGGTGGCACATGCCTGTAATCCCGGCTACTCGGGAGGCTGAGGCAGGAAAATCACTTGAACCCAGGAGATGGAGGTTGCTGTGAGCTGAGATTACGCCGGTGTACTCCAGCCTGGGTGAAAAGAGTGAAACTCTATCTCAAAAAGAATAATAATAATAATAATATTAAAGACTATAACCTTGTATCAAGTATTACCTTGGGAGTTGATCTTGAGATTAAAGCATACAACCTGACAACCAACTGCATGGATTGGAATCTTGACTGTCACTTATCAGCTGTTAACTTGGATGGATTACTTGCTGATGCTTTTTCTGTTGTTAGTTTGCCTGTCTATAGAATGGAGTTGCTGTAAGGTGTGGTGGCGGCAAGAATGCATGAACAGTCTTCCAATCACAGGGAGCATAACTGATCAATTGGCCAAGGGACCCGGCAGCTGTGCTCTGAAATCCACAGCAGCATTTGCACTGGTGTCCCGCCTCACACTGACTTCTCCCCACTGATGACAAAACACAGGGAGAGTATTAAGGCAGGCCTATTTGTGGAAGACACGAGCCTTTTTCAATGGCCAGTTTTGACTCAGAGACTTTCGGACCATCTTGCCTAATCTTCCACAGACCAATGGCAATCTAGGGTGTTTCCATCTAACCTCCTTCCCTCTCTCTTTCACTTGAGGTGAAACTTGTGTCATGGCCAGACAGACCTTCCAGCCACTCCCAGCTCCTCCCCATTCTCTCTCACAGGCATTTCCCCCAACAGAATGCTTACATGTTTAATTCTGTCTTGGATCATATTTGCTTCTGGGAGAACCCAAACTAATACATAAGGATTGTGTGAAGTAAATCATAAAATGTATTTAGAATCATACCTGGTACATAGTAAGTGCTCAGTAAGTGTCAGGCCTATTATTACGATTGTTCTTACTATTGCTACCACCACTGTCATTACTACAATTACCATAGAAGACAGATTTTTTCCTCACCAAACATGCTCAGTAACTTACCATGATATCATTAATGCAATTCTAGGTAACTCAATATGTATGAAAGACTTTGCAATACTCTTAAAATAATCATAGAGACACGGGCATAATTCCTCCTTGTAAAAAGTATTTTAGAGTAAAATAAATGACATACTCAAAAATACAATGCTGAATGCCAATAAGTGATAACGTCTGTTTCTTCGACACCAGCCCCCATTCCTAAACAATGTTTAATTCAACTTCACAGTACTAACATCTCTCACAGTAGGTGGGTCATGGTGAATGTTCGTACATTTGTTGAATTGAATTGTTAAGTAGTGCAGCTCAATTTAAGGCTTGCAGTATAAGCTGTAGAAGTATATATTATTTGTTAAGTGACTTTTTTCCATCACAAATCTTAGAGGCTTTTGAGAAAGGACATACACTTTTATAGATCAAGTACAGCCTGATCAATTCTCAAAAATGACAGTGGAAATTACAATGATGCCTCTGTCAGAGAATCTATAGGTTCACCCACACCTATAACTCACTAAGTTGGAGAAAAAATATTAAATGAAGGTATTTTTTAGAAAGTAACAAGATATCTTCACTCACACACTTGTAATGTCTATGAGGTTTGCTATTATCTCAAACAAAGTAGCAAAGGACATAAAGAAATAAAGAGAGCTATCTAAAAACAAAGCAAAATAAACAAAAAAAATCCCAAAACCTCCAGGTTTCAGATCAAATAAATTCTGCTGGGCAATTGGTGATGATTGAAAACAAAATAAAAACCCTCCTGCCAAAATATCATCACGATATCCATGACTTAAATATTTTATCTGAAAAAAAAAAACAAAAAAAAACAAAAAAAAAAGATTAGGATGGTAGCCATTAAAATCACACATTTTTCAAAGACTCGGGCCTGTGGCTGAAATGAAAAATTCTGTGCATCTAAGAATTCTTCTGTCTGATATTTTGAGTTTTGGAAAAATGGGCAAAAACTGACAAATATCTTTTACTGCAAGTGTGTTGTAGTGTCAGCTCACATAATACCAATCACAAAATACCATCATTCGAGATTATAGCTCTACATTTGCAAAATAGACAGCAATGTAGAATGTAATTTTTAATTAAAATAGAAATGCTTCTTTCGTGACTCATTAGTTCCGTATTTGTAGGGTGAAATGGCACATGTGCATCATCAAAGTGTTTTACATAGACCCCAGTGAAAGACCCACAGTATATTTGTGCTGTGCATAGAAAAACAAAAAACGCAAAGTCAATGTGTTCCCATATTGATATCTGGGGCATACAAATCACACTAAGGCCCTTTGATGCTACATAAGCGATAGATGGATAAAAAAGGGCTGTGTGACAGAAGGAATTGGCAGAGAAAACGGGAAGGGCTGGAGAAGAAATGAAAAGAGAGAACATTAAGAGGCTGGTAAGTAAGTTTCATTCTGAGATGCTTTCAGACAGTTAAAGATAGCTATGCCAACTACTCTATATGGCATACTTTGAATAAAATGTTGAAGCATTTGTGTCATTGTTATTTTTCTTTTTCTTCTTATGGCAAAGATGTTGAAAACTAATTTTAGGTTCTCAGATTTTCTCAAGTGCTAAACAGTCACCCTGGCATTTGCAGCAGGAAACTTACTTCAGTCTCTGGTCCCTTTCTTGGTTCCCAGGAAATTGTTTTGTGATATAACAGCTGCAGCAACAACCTCATATGACACCTTGCCAAGACCTTCTCACACCATCCTACAAACTTCTCTGATGTGTAGGGACTAGATCTTTTGTGAGGCAAATTCTGTCGCCAAGTTCCTCACCTCCATGCCCCTATTGGCAGCTGAATGGTGGTGGTTTACCTGAGGTGCTTCTGTGATGGCATATTTCAGGTGGTCACTTAGGGATTCTGGTTGTGACCCTCAACTCTGAATCCTGAGGAAACCAGTTTATGGTGATTGTTTTAGAAGAGGAAAAAGAGGCATCTATAACTTTAGAAATGCCCAATCTCCTTTTCTTCCAAATTCTTGTCTTTAACCAATGTTCTATTTCTAATTCCTAGTGATTTTTTTCTTAGCTATAAAGATTTTGACATAAAAAGTGGATCTGATATACTTTTCATCTTGAAAAGCAGTCTATTTAACTTGAAATATGTTCCTTACAGTTTTTATAAGTAACAAAATATAGCAGGTAGCAATTAGTTTTAAAAAAGAGGCACGGACTGTCTTTTGTATATGCCATTCAATATTACTGGAGAATGGCATTTACTATACATACCAGTGCTAAAATCAGTGACTACAAAAACTCAGCATATTCACTTCCACCTCTGGATTTGAGAGAATTGTTACTGTTACGATTTTAGAAAACCAGCCTTTGAGCTTTTCTTCCAACATAAAATAGGCTTCTAAGTCACACTGCAAAATAGGAAGGATTTCTTTTCATGGTTTTCCATTCTTCTTTCAACATTGCCTACACAGTGGATAGCTCTTGTTTTGTCTTTCCAGAATCAATTCTCTCTTCTTATGGCTACAGGACCTCAAATTTCCTGGAGCATTTGCCCTTTTCTCTCTAGTTGTCCATGCTATTTGCAACAGCAGAATCCACTTCCTGTTTCCAGACCTAGGTCTGGACAATGGGAAAATAGCTCAATCCAGACCAATCAAGGCAAGTCTTTGAAATTCAATTACAATTTTCAGAAACATATTCTATTTGCTAAAGTTATTCTGAGGGGAGATTAGGAATCTGGAGTTAACTAGTGACTTTATCATATCATGGTAATAATCCACCTAAAAGAACAGAAAGTTACATAGGCCATGAAAAGGAGGAAGACAGATTCCTGGCTGAATAATTTGAGTAACTGGATCCAGCCATTTTTGAGGCCATATTATCCTTGGGTTTGTAAATAAAGTTCCTTTTTAGCTTACACCAAATATATTGTTAGATTTCTGTGATCACAACCAAATGGATATTTACTGATACAGCTTAGTACCTATTGATTTATAACCTCCAAGTAATGAAAGTTCTTATTTGCCCTTCATTTGCTCAGGAATATATTTGTTCATGCCTTACCAAACAGTAGTATTTGGAAAACCAGTCTCCAGGATTTCTTTCTCATTTCCATCAAGGAATTTCTATCCCTTGTTTTTGTTCTTGTTATCACTTGGTTATGATCTATGCTAGTAATTACCTATTAAACTAATTTTTAAAAGGCACAATTGGCTGAAAATATTTGGGTGTTGCATTTGCATCAATTATATTTGTTTAAAATAGTACATAATATAGGGACTTCAGGCATAATAACAGAACAAGTTAAGAAGATATTTTTGACCAAAGGGACATACAGTAGTGGGAAAGTCTTCTGAGTTGTCCAGAGTATGGGATAAAATGAAAATAAAAGCTATTTTCTGAAATGATTATTCCAACTAAGATGGAGTAAATTCACTCCATACTTTCTCTCCCACTGATTACGGCTAAAACTGTTAGACAGCACGCATAAGGCAACTATCTGATTACACTAAAAGTAAATAATAGAGCTGGTGGTCTAACCAACAGGGTGGAGACATTCCTACTTATTTTACCTCATATCTCCCAACTTAAACTCCACAAAAGCCTGCATCCTAAGACCATGCAGCAGATGTAATTAGAAAACAAGAGAAATCCAATTCCCACTCTTTTGGTGGCTGGGGTACCAGGAAAGGGTACCACTGCAGGATGAATGCAGTGAGGGGAATAATGATTTAGTTTAATTTTCCTTTTTATTCTCCTTGGCTTGGCCCAGGCAAGCCTCAGGCATAAGCCTATACTCCTGTACAGATTTTTATATAATCTGAGAGGATATAGTTCTCTATTACCAGAGAACTGGAAAAAGAAGTCCCCGTGATTTGAAGAGTCTTTCTTATTTCTCTTTTGCTCCCCTGTCATTAAGTCAGACCCAGTCATAAGAGTAGGCTACATAAATATTAGACATAGTAGACTAAGGATGAGGAAAATGACCAGATAAGAGATAGGAAAAACCAAAGTGCTTTTCCTGCTTTCTACTCTCCACTCAAGACAACACTCAACACTTCTGAAATCAGATGTGTGGAGGTTGTTTCTTCCTATCAGTCCTACAAGGCTGTCCCCAACTTTAGATGTCAAAAGCAAATAGTAGGTTGTCACCTATACTTCTGATCAATTGACTATTAATCAATATTGTCACAACCCCCTCCTTGGATATGATTAATACGCTAGAGTGGCTCACAAAATTCATGGAAGTGCTTTACTTATACTTACTGATTTATTAATAAAGGATATAATAGAGAATGTAGATAAACAGCCAGATGAAAAAAAAATGGGTAAAGCATGGCACGTGGGAAGGGGCATGAAGTTTATGTCCTCTCTGGGGAGCCACCCTCAAAGAATCTCCCACGTTTAGCTATATGGAAGCCCTCCAAACAGTCCTTTTGGGTTTTATAAAGGCTCCAATACATAGACATGATTAATTAAATCATTGGCCATTGGTGATCAACTCAACCTTCAGACCCTTTCTACTTCCCAGAGGTTGGGAGGTGGGGGTGAAAGTCTCAATCCTCTAATCTTGCCTTGGTCTTTCTGGTGACCAGCCACTATCCACCAGTTATTTCACTAGCTTACAAAATACATTATTATCATTTCAGAAATTTTAAGGATTTTAGGAGCTATAGGCCAGAAAATTAAGAGAAAGACCAAATATGTATTTCACAGTATCACACCAGAGATAAAGAGGGACATTACGAAGTGATAAAAAAAGACATAAAATTCACCAAAGAGGCACAAAAATCCTAAGTATATTTGTATCTAATAATAGATATTCAAAATACATGAGGCACAAATGGACATTAACAGAAAGAGGAAATAGACAAATCCACAATTACAGGTGGAAACTTTAACACTTATCTCTCAGTAATCAAAAGATCAAGTAGAAAGAAAATCAACAAGAATATAGAAGTCCTGAACAGCACTATCAATCAACTTGACCTAATTAACCTGAGGCAGTCCACTCAACAATAGTAAAATGCATGCTTTTTTCAAGTACACATGGAAAATTCAATGAGACAGACAATATGCTGTCAGAAAAACAAACTTCAAAACATTTTAATGGAAATAATACAAGGTCTTTTCTTTGATCATAAAAGAAAATGGACAGGAAAATAGCAGAAAATATCTGAAAATCCCCAAACATTTGAAAAGCTAAGCAAACTTCTAAATAGTTCATGAACCAAAGAAAAATCTAGAAGAAAGGTAGAAAATATTCTGAATTGAATGAAAATGAACAGATAACATATCAAAATGTAAAGAGTGCATCTAAAGCAGTGCTTCAAAGAAGATGCATACATTTAATGCTTACATTAGAACTAAAAAACATTCTCAAATCTATAACTGAAGTTTCTACCCTAAGAAACAAGGAAAAGGACAGCATATGGAACTTAAACTAATTAGTAGGAAGTAAATAATAAAAATAAAATGGAAAACATTTTTTAAAACCAACTAAACTAAAAGTAGATTCTTTGAAAAGATCAACAAAATTAATAAATCTCTAGCCAGACTGAAAAAGAAAGAGAGAGAAAACATAAATTATCAATATCAGAATATATCACTATAGACTCCACAGACATTAAAAGAAGTATGGGAGAAAACTAAGCATAACTTTATGGTCATAAATTCAACCATTTAGATAAAATGTACCAGTTAAAAGATACACTGCCAAAACTTACTCTAGAAACAGTAGATAACTATAATAGTTACATAGCTATTAAAAAAACTTTAATTTATAAATTACAAACTTCCAACAAATAAAACAGACGGTTTATACTGGTAGAATTCTACTAATCATTTAGGAAAAAATATAATAATTTAAATTCCTTACAATCCTTCCAGATAATAGGAAAGGAGGGAATACTACTCCAGCCTCATTTTAATGATCAGCATTACTCTGAATATATCAAAGCCAGACAAGGAAACTATAAGAAAACAAAATCTACAGACCAATAACCCTAATAACATAAACAAAACAATATCTTCAACAATATTAAAAAGTCAAATCCAGTAATACATTAAAAAGAAATACAGGCTGAGAAAAGTGAAGTTTTATTTTAGGAATGCAGGGTAGATTCATTATTTGAAATAAATTAACCTATCCACCAAAAGAAGAAAGTCATATAAATCATATCAATAGATGAGGGGAAATGTAAGATTCATTTACGAATTAAATACTCTTAGCAAATGGAAATAGAAGAGATCTTGCTAGAATTTGAATGTGTCTCCCAAAATTCACCATGCTTGTAACTTATCCCAAATGTAATAATGTTAAAAGTAGGACTTTTAAAAGGTATTAGATTCCAAGGGCTAATGCCAATTCATGAATACATTAATATACGTAACCACTAGAGATAGGATTTGTTAAAGAGTGAGCTTGGCCCCTTCTTGCTCTCTCTCACACTCTCTTGCCCTTCCACCGTCTTCCACAGAAACACAGCAGAGGTCCTTGCCAAGAGTGCCCAATGCTTTCTTAGCTTAGCCTCCAGAATTATTAGGAAAGGAAATTCTGTTTCTTATAAATTACCCTCTGTGGTATTTTGTCTTAGCAGCTCAAAATGGGACTGAAACGTCTTTCTTAACCTGGGGTTAAGGTCTCTATAAAAACATATAGCTAAACTATTAAAATTTAACAGCCAAAGAACGAATACCTTCTCCCTAAAATGGAGATCAAGGTAACGATATCCACTCTTTTACCACTTCTCCTTCCAACATCATTAATTGAATTCCTCATCATCTGGCAATTGGCACAGCAAAATTTCTCTTAAAAATGCATACAGATTAGGAGAGAATAAATACAAACGTCTCTACTAATAGGACAAAATATTTGTCTTACATAAAAAATACGGCCAAGGAACACAACAAGCGGCAAGGGTGGCTTCAAGCTGGTAATCCAGCACTTTGGGAGCGCCGAGACGGGCGGATCACGAGGTCAGGAGATCGAGACCCATCCTGGCTAACAAGTGGACAACCCGTTCTCTAACTAAAAATACAAAAAACTAGCCGGGCGAGGTGGCCGGGCGCTGTACGCTCCAGCTACTCGGGAGGCTGAGGCGGGAGAATGGCGCAAACCCGGGAGGCGGAGCTTGTAGTGAGCTGAGATCCGGCCACTGCACTCCAGTCACGGGCGACAGAGCGAGACTCCAACCTCAAAAAAAAAAAAAAAAAAAAAAAAAAAAAGAAAAAAAAAAAAAAACATCAATGTGTCTACCAAAAAAAGCTCCTTAGACTACAAGAACGCTCTTAAGAATTCAACACGGTCATGGATTCAAGGTCCCATACACAAAAATAAATCTCCATTTTTTTAACAGTAAGTAATAGCCAGTGGAAAACAAGTTTTTTAAAGTCTCGAAGAAATGAAATGCTAAGGATAAATCTTACAAAATATGTTAAAAGATACACTGCCAAAACTTAACTCTAGAAACAGTAGATAACTAATATAATAGTTACACAGCTATTAAAAAATTTTAATTTATAAATTACAAAACTTCAAACAAATAAAACTCCAGGCCCACGGGGATTTTTTGGGGGGGGGGGTTTTTATACTGGTAAATTCTACATAATCATTTAGGAAAAAATATAATAATTTAAATTCCTTACAATCTTTCCAGATAATAGGAAAGGAGGAATCTTTTGCTGAAAACTATAAAAAACACTGGTGAAAGAAACTAAAGAA
Organism: Rhinopithecus bieti; assembly: GCF_001698545.2. NCBI lineage: Eukaryota > Metazoa > Chordata > Mammalia > Primates > Cercopithecidae > Rhinopithecus > Rhinopithecus bieti. The sequence goes on along the minus strand of NW_016803481.1, from coordinate 195,754 downwards.
GAACTTAAGTAGAGTGATATCTCATTAATTGGAAAACAATATTTAAAAATTTTAACTTTCCTCAAATCTCCCCGAAATTGATCTATACATATAATACAATACAAATCCAAATTTCAGCCGGATTATTATTGGAGGTAGTGACAAGCTGTTTCTAATTTTTTAATAAGAAGGCTAACAAACAAAAATAGTCAAAACAATTTTGAAAAATAAGAACAAAGTTGGAAGAGTCACACTTTTTTTAAACACTTTAACACTACAGTAAACAGGACAAAGTGGTATTGATAAAAGAGAATTATATACAAGAATAGAACAAACTAAAGATTCTAGAAATAAACACACTCAAATTTTTTTTGATGAGTCCAAACGAAAGTCTATAAAGAAACAGCCTTTTCGACAAATGGTGCTTGACAATTAAACACCTATATACAAAAAAGGTTTCTACCTCTCACATTAAATGAAGTGAACTTAAAATGAATTCTATATTTAAATGAAAATGTTAAACTATTACACTTTTAGAAGACAACATAAGAGAAAATTTTTGAGACTTTGTGTTAGACAAAGAGTTCTTAGATACACTACCAAAAACACAGCCCATAAAATAAAACATTGATAAATGTGACACTTTCAAAATTTAAAACTTTTGCTCTTAGAAATTTAGCAAATGAAAAGACTAGCTCCATGTTGGGAGAAAATAGCCAAAAATAACATACCCAACAAAATATTTATATTCTGAATATATATTTTTTAAATCTCAAAACTTAACAGAAATACACCAATAACCCAATTTAAAACTAGATAAAAGCTTTTAACAGATAGTTCCCCAAAGAGGATATACAGATGGCAAATAAGCACATGAAAGATGCTTAACATCATTAGTCACGAGGTGAATGAAAACTAATACCACCACAAGCTATGACTACACACCTATTAAAATAGTTAAAATCTAAACACTAACAACAGCAAGTACTAACAAGGTTGGAGATAACTAGATCTCTTATTCTGATAGGATTGCAAAATGCAATGTAAATGTTTTCAAAAATCAATTTTAAAAAATCACATTGATAATGCTGGCCCTGCCACTGTCTTGCTAAGTGATCTTGGGGAGGATATACCATCTCTTTGATACTCAATTTTATTGGATATAATATGAGGTTGTTAGATGGTCTGAGTTATTTTTCAAGTTTAGCAGTCAATAATCAAAATTATATCATGAAAATGTTTGTCTTTTCTCTAATTAAGCTTAGTGTGCAGTCTACAAAAGGAAGTTATTTAGCAGTTTGTGATGTTTTACTTCAGCAAAGATTGTGATCAGTCCAATGGAGCAGTCTCATCTCCATCATCACCATCATCATCATCAGCAGCAGCAGCAGCAGCAGCAGCACTGAGCTATTTACATTTCCTGCATTCACAAGACAATTCAACACTTCCAGACTAGGAGGCTCACCAAAAAGCACAAAGAACTATGCAATTGTAAATTGTTATTTCTGCCCTACATCAAACTTTTCAAAGAGAAATAAAACACTTCAGGGAAAAACAGTGAGTTTTTCACCCACAGGGAAGAATATAAAATCTATGGATATGCAGCAACACTAAAAAAAATGATATTTTCTACACTCAGAGCTCTGCTTCACACCCTGTCATTTATACTGTGTATAAAACACAGGATATGACTGTCATTATGTTATAATTTATTGCAATACTGTTATTTTTAATTTACATAGATTATGGGATAGAGTTTCTTTTTTTTCTTTTTTTTTTTAGACAGGGTCTTGCTCTGTTGCCCAGGCTGGAGTGCAGTGGCTTGATCTTTGCTTACTGCAATCTCTGCCCCTCAGGTCCAAGAGATTCTGATGCCTCAGCCTTCAGAGTAGCTGGGATCACAGATGTAAGCCACTATGCGTGGCTAGTTTTTGTATTTTAGTAGAGACAGAGTTTCACCGTGTTGGCCAGGCAGGTCTTGAACTCCTGACCTCAAGAGATCCACCCACCTTGGCCTCCGAAAGTGCTGAGATTACAGGCATGAGCCACCATGCCTGGTGAGATAGAGTTTCAACAGGGAATGAAACCTTTTTCAGTAAATCAGAAGTTAGTGGTCAAAAAGGAATGCTTCTAGGTCTCTGCCAGAACTGGAAGACTAGGAGAAAGAAACAAATTCCTTTAAAAATTAGCATCATAATAATTTCATGTCTAAGATTTTACCCTAATATGAACCACATGCAAAAATATTCCTTGCGGTATTATTTGTAATAGTGAAAGATTGTAAGTAATCTGAATGTCTACCCCTCAGGGACTGGCTAAATAAACTGTGATATAATACTAAAGGCAAATAAGTGAACTAAAGCTATAAACATTAATATCAGTAACCTCCTAAGAGATATTGTTGAGAGACAAAATTATATAATAGAATGATATCATTCTTTTTACAAAAAATACACAATTCTTATAATATTGCCTAAGATGTGTCTCAGAATTATCTGCAACGATACATACCAAATTCATAATAGGGGTTTACTTTGGGGAGAAGAGAAGGGTTTAAGGCAAAGGAGCCTTTAAGGGAAAATGTATTCATGCATTATTTGTATAACTAAACATTACTTCTTAAACAAAAGTTCCAATGAAGAGCACCAAAGAAACCTGTTTATTTCATCAGAAAATTTTCCCAGGGCCACTTAGAAAAGTCCTAAAGGCACATAACCTAGAATAACAATATCAGGATAGAATACCCACCCTTGTCAAGAAAGGCTTTCATCATGCTACAGCTTGTTTTAAGAATATTAATCTGGGAGCCACGTTTTAGGAATTACGAATACACTTCACGTTATTCTTAAGAAAACACACAGTCCTGAAATGATCTCTAACATTAAATTTTCAAGTTTTTTGAGCAGATCCTCATTTCATTATTTAACTTCACTCCCACCACCACCCTCTCACAGCCCACATCCTTCGCCACTCAGTGTTCCCAAACCAGAATGGCACATATTTATTTTTAAATTTAGAGTAAATTAAAACTAATTTTGTTTTGAGAATCCCATGACACTCTTTGGAATAATTAGAAGGACCCTGTGGTGTCACAAAAGCAGAACTGGGAAAGCGTTCACTTGTGTTGTTGCCATGGGGATGTGCCTCTTGTAACAACACAGTTTTAGAGAGAGTGGGAGAAAGGGGAGAACTCTCCAAAGTGCTGTAAATAGGGCAAGGCAGCATTGCAGAAGTAAATGGTACCAGTGGGTCTGTAGCTTTGCTTTCCTATATCTGTTCAGACAACAGGACATGGGAGGAAGAAAGAGAATGCGCTCTGGTTATTAGGTGCAATGAGTCTATTCTGCTCATATCCATTTTGCATAATTAAGTGCAAAAAAGGAGGAGCAGGTGGGAGGTGGGATTGTTTTTGTAGGTGTGTGGTTGTCCAGACTTGGTCACTGCCCCTGACAGTGATGAGAATGCAGGAGACCAGTGGGCACTTTCTTCTCTGCCTATAAAAACTTCAGCCCCTTCATGGAGGTGTATTATGTTTCTCCATTTTAATTTTAGCATCTACACTTTAGCAATTTGCATTTAAATGTGTTGTCAGAGAACTTCAAGAAATCTTTAATAGGAAGACCGATTTGCATTTTAATATGCTGTTAAAGAATATCAAAATATCTTTTTTAGTGTGAATACATATTACCAGAGGAATGGCCACCTTTAAAGAAATTATAATTACCTGGGCACAATTTAAATAGAGCTGGCTTTAAAAAGCATCGTGGCTTTGTTGGACTTTGCTAAAACTTCTTTGTAAGGCAGAAAGTCCAAAAGAGAAAAGAAACCTTCTGATATGGGAGCCTTAAAGATAGAACTGATACCTTCAGTACAAAAATCCAAGTAGAGAAGTATGTGAGTAAGCAAGGGTTGGGTTGGATTCATTATAAGAAAAGAACATACTCTCAAGGAGGAAATAGAAATGTACAATTCTCTTTATCCTCCCTTGCCAGCACCCCACCTCACCTTTTCTTATCTACTGGAATTTGAAGGCTGAATTCAGACACAGGTAGAGTCCTTACAACATGAATGCTACTGCTCACCATTATCACTTGATACTTTCACAAGAGTAGTCATGACCCAGAATAAATATTTCTGTTCTTCTGAATTCTGGAGAAATACTGATTAGGTCTAAATTCACATTCAGAATAATGAAAAATGTTATATATCTTATTTCCTCTGCCTTCTCATTCTTAATGACTCTGAATCACCATGCCTTGGCAAGGCATTTCCAACCCTCTTTAATCTATCTCCTACCTACTTTTCTACTGTTCATTGCTCTACTCTATAGTAACCCTTAATCTAGCCAAGCTACCTTTATTCCTACACACTTAAGTTTACAAAGACCTCCTACCATGAATACCACAAACTCCAGGTTATGTTGCAGGAAGACAAGAAGAAGGAAAAGGATACAGAGAAAGAGAGGGAGAAACAGTAAAATGAAAAGAGAAGGATGAAAAGAAAAGAGAAAAGGACAATAAGTAGAAAGAGAAAAGAGGGGAAGGAAGAAAAATTTCAGAAATTCCTTCTCCTGAAATTATTTTAACCTTTCTCTTAAAATGCCCAAGTAGATTTTTTTTCTATTTTTTATTATATTAAAATACACATAACATAAAGTTTACCATTTTAACCATTTCTGAGTATACAAGTTTGTATTAACAAATACATTCATAATGTTGCGCAACCGTCACCATCATCCATCTCTATAACTCTTTTAATCTTGTAAAACTGAAACTATTTTGCATTTACATAAAAAGTGACTCCCTATTTCCCCCTCCCCCCAGCTCCTGAAAGCAACCATTCTACTTTCTGTCTCTGTAATTAAGACAACTCTAAGTACCTCATATAAGTGGAATCATCATAAAGTATTTATCTTTTTGTGAATAGCTTATTTTACTTAGTAGAATGTTCTCAAGTTTCATCTATGTTGTAGCATGCGTCAGAATTACATTGTGCTTATCTATTCATCTGTCAAAGGACACTTAGGTTGCTTCCATGCTTTAGCTATTCTGAATAACTTCTATGAACATAGTTGTACAAATGTCTCTTTGAGACCCTGGTTTCAATTCTTTTGGGCAAATACCCAGCGGTGGGATTGCCGAACCTTATGGTAATTCTATTTTTAATTTTTGATGAACTGTCATACTGTTTTTTTACAAAAGCTATATTCTTTTGCATTTCTACAAATAGTGCCCAGGGTTTCAATTTCTCCACATCCTCAGGAACAGTTGTTGTTTTTTGTTTTGTTTTGTTTTTGATAGTAGCCATTGTATTGGGGATTATATAATAACTCATTGTAGTTTAGGAATGTTGAGCATATTTTCATGTGTTTACTAGCCATTTTTATATCCTCTTTGGAGAATTGTTTAGTCAAGTCCTTTGTCCATTTTTAAATTGGGTTGTTTTGTTGATGAGTTTTAGGAGTTCACTATATATCTGGAATAATAATCTCTTATCAGATACATGATTGATAAATAGTTCCTCCTATCTTGTGGGTTACCTTTTTACTTTGTTGATATTGTCTTCTTGTGCACAATTTTTTAAATTTTCATAAAGTCTATTTTTTCATTTTGTTGCCTATGCCTTTGATATTATGCCTAAGAAATATTTGCCCAACCCAATGTTGTAAAACTTTTGCCCTATGCATTCTTGTAACAGTTTTATACTTTTGGGTCTTACATTTAGATCTTTTTTTCCTTTTGAGTTAATTTTTGTATATGGTGTTGGAGAAGAGCCAGAAATTATGATTTTGCATATGGATATCGAATTGTCTCAGAACCATTTGTTGAAAAGACTATCCTTTCCCCCAAAAAATAGTCTTGGCATTCTTATCAAAAATCATTTGACCATATATGCAAGGGTTATTTCTGATATCGTCATTCTATTCTATGGGTCTATATGTTTGTCTTTATGTCAGTGCTACCCTGTTTTGATTACTGTAGCTTTGTAGTAAATTTTGAAATCACAAAGTATTAGTTTTCCAGCTTTATTCTTTTTCAAGGTTGTTTTGGCTTTCGGGGGTCTCCTGAGATCTTGAGATTCCATATGAATTTTAGGAAGGACTTTTCTTTCTTTTCTTTTGCTTTTTTTTTTTTTTTTGAGATGGAGTTTCACTCTTGTTGCCCAGGCTGGAGTCCAATGGTGCAATCTCAGCTCACTGTAATCTCCACTTCCTTGGGTTCAAGCAATTCTCCTGCTTCAGCCTCCTGAGTAGCTGAAATTACAGGTATGGATCACCATATCTGGCTAATTTTTTGTATTTTTTTAATAGAGATGGGGTTTCATCATGTTGGCCAGGCCAGTCTCGGACTCCTGACCTCAGGTGATCCACTGCCTCGGCCTTCCAAAATGCTGGGATTACAGGCGTGAGGAAAGACTTTTCCTACAAAATCGTCACTGGAATTTTGATAGTCATTGCATTGAATCTATAGATTGCTTTAAGTAATATTGGCATCTTAATATATTATGTCTTCCAATTGATCAACATGAAACATGCTTTCATTTATTTTAGTCTTCTTTATTTCAGCAGGGTTTTGTAATTTTCATTATACAATTCTTTTACTTCATTGATTATGTTGATTCCTATGTATTTTATTCTTTCTGATGCTATTATAAATGAAATTACTTTTGTAATTTCCTTTTCAGGCTGTTGATTGCTAGTATATAGAAATACAAATGATTTTTGTGTGTTGACTTTGTATCCTGCTGTCTTACTAAGTTCATTTGTTAATTCTAACTGTGTGTGTGTGTGTGTGTGTGTGTGTGTGTGTGGTTTTTAGTCTTTTAGACAGACCAGATCATATCGTCTGTAAACAGAGATAATTTTACTTCTTCCTTTCCAATTTAGATGCTTTTTATCTATTTTTCTCACCTAACTTCTCTGACTAGAACTTCCAAGTATTATGTTAAATAGAAGTGAAGAAAGCAGGTATTCTTGCCTTGTTCCTGCTTTAAGAGAAAAGCTTTCAGTCTTTCATCATTCAGTGTAATGTTCACTGTGGGTTTTCATATATGGCTTATATTATGTTGAGGTAATTTCTTTCTATTCTTAGTTTTTTGAAAGTTTTGATCACAAAAGGTGCTAAGTTTTATCAAATAATTTTCTGCATTAATTGAGATGATCATGTGCTTTTTTCCTTCATTATTTTAATGTGATATATGACATTGATTTTCATATGNTAAATAGAAGTGAAGAAAGCAGGTATTCTTGCCTTGTTCCTGCTTTAAGAGAAAAAGCTTTCAGTCTTTCATCATTCAGTGTAATGTTCACTGTGGGTTTTTCATATATGGCTTATATTATGTTGAGGTAATTTCTTTCTATTCTTAGTTTTTTGAAAGTTTTGATCACAAAAAGGTGCTAAGTTTTATCAAATAATTTTTCTGCATTAATTGAGATGATCATGTGCTTTTTTCCTTCATTATTTTAATGTGATATATGACATTGATTTTCATATGTTGAATCATCCTTGCATTCCAAAAATAAATCACACTTGATCAAAGTCTTTTAAAACAATCCTAAACTTTGTTTGCTAGTATTTTGGTGAGGATTTTTCCATCAATTTCCATAAGGGATACTGATCTATACTTCTTTGAAGTATTTTTGTTTAACTTTGGTATTAAAGTAATACTGGCCTCATAGAATTAATTAGGAATTATTCCCTCCTCTTCAGTTTGTTTTTGGAAAAGTTTGAGAAGAATTGGCATTTTTTCTTCTTTAAATATCTGGTAGACTGTATCAGCAAAGCCATCAGGTCCAGGTCTTTTCTTTGTTGGAAGACTTTTATTTGCCATTTAACCTCCTTACTAGTTATATGTATAATCAAATTTTCTATTTCTTCATGATTTAGTCATGGTAAGTTCTGTGTTTCTAAAATTTTTTCATTTTATCTAGGTTATCCAGTTGTCTGGTGTAAAATTATTTATAGTACTCTCTTATAATCTTTTTTCTTTCTGTAGTAGCAGTAGTAATGTTATCACTTTCATTCCTGATTTTAGTAATTTGAGTATTCTTTTTTTCTTAATACACTTAGCTAAAGGTTTGTCAATTTTATTAATCTTTTAAGTAACCAATTTTTTATTTCATTGATTTTCTCTATTTTCTATTTTATCTCTTCTCTAACCTTTGTTATTTCCTTTATTCTGCTAGCTTTGAGTTTAGATTCCCCCTTTTCTCAGTTCTTTTACTTGTAAAATTTGATTGTTGATTTGAGATATTTCTTATTTTTTATTGCAAGTGTTTAGAGCTATAAAATTTCTTCTTACACTGCTTTAATTGTATCTCATAAGTTTTCACATGTTGTAGTTTTGTTCTCATTTGTCTCTAAGTATTTTCTAATTTTCTTTGTAATTTCCTCTTTGATCCATTGCTTGTATGTTTCCACAAATTTTTGAGTTTTCCAGTTTTACTCCTGTCATTGAGTTTTAATTTAATCTCATTGTTGTCAGAGAATATACTTTGTATAATGTCTATTTTTTAATATCTATTGAAACTGAGTCTGAATCCTAACATATGGTCAATCATGGAAAAATGTCCCACGTCCCAATCTTGAGAAGAATGCATATGCTGTTGTACTTGGATCATGTGTCTTCATTCATTCTGCTAACCTGCTTTTTGAATATAAAGTTTAATTTACTTACATTTAAGGTATTACTGATAAGGACAGATTTCCTTCTGTCATTTTGCTATTTATTTTCTATATACTTTATGGCTTTTTTCACCCTCATTTTCTGCATTACTGTTTTTTTTTATAATTAGTTGATCCTTAATATTGAAATGTTTAAGTATCTTTCTCATTTCTTTTCATGTATATTCTGTCCCTGTTTTCTTTGTAGCTACCATAGGAATTACATTTAACATCCTAAAGTTATAACACTTTATGTTGAATTTACAACAGTTTAATACAATATCATACACAAACTATGCTTTTTTACAACTCTGTTTCCATGTCTTTGAATTGCTGAGGTCACAAAATTTCATCCTTATACATTCTCTGCTCAAAAACATAAACTAATAATTCTTTTCAATGTAATAAGCTCTTAAGTTATATAGAAAATGAAAACTAGAATTACAATCCATTTTTATGATAATACTTGCTTTCATAATGGCCCGTGTATTCACCTTTATTGAGGTATTTGTTTCTTCATATAGCTTTGAGTTACTGTCTGCTGTCCTTTAACTTCACTTTGCAGGGCTCCTTTATACACTTCTTGCAGGGCAGGTCTAGTAGTAAAAATTTCCTCACCTTTTGTTTAACTGGAAATTTATTATTAATGGTTTTCCCCTCACTTTTGAAGGACAGTTTTGTCAGATATAGGATTATTTGCTGATTTTTTTTTCTTTTAGTGCTTTGAATATATCACCCCATTATTTTCTAGCCTCCAAAGTTTCTGATTTTAAAAATCTGCTGATAATCATATGGAGGATCCCTTGTATGCAATGAGTTGCTTCTGTCTTGCTTTCAAAATTCTGTCTTTGTCTTCAGCCTGAAAGTCTGATTATAATGTGTCTCTGTGTGTGTCTCTTTGCATTCATCTTACTTAGTTTCTTGAGCTCCTTGGATGTTTAGATTCATGTCTTTTACCAAATTTGGGAAATTTTCAGACATTTCTTCAAATATTCTCTCTACCCCTTTTTCCATCTCTTCTCCTTCTATGAGCCCCACAATGTGTAAATCAGCCAGCTTGATGATATTCCTCATATCCCTTAGTGGTCTGTTCACTTTTCTACAATTTTTACTTACTCTGGTCCTAAGACTTGATAATTTTCATTGTCCTATCTTTAAGGTTGCAGATTGTTTCTTCTCCCTGCTCAAATCTGCCTTTGAAACCCTCCAGTGAATTTTTAATTTCAGATATGGAAATTGCTAGCTCCAGAATTTGTTCCTGGTTTCTTTTTAGGTCTCATCTTTATTGAGATTTTCATTTTGTTCATACATTGTTTTCTTGACTTTCCCAACATCTTTCTTTAGTTCTGTGTACACCTTTAAGAAAGTAGTTTTAATGTCTTTGTCTAATAGAACTGCCACGAAGTCTTTTTCAGGAAGAGTTTCTGTTGTTTAATTTTTTTTCCTCTGAAAGTTTCATGCTTTTCTTTTCCTTTGGATGCCTTGTCATTTTTTTTTTTTTTTGAAAACTGGATATTCGAATCTAATAAACTGATAACTCTAATTCTATAAACCAGAGTCTACTTTTAAAATTATTGTTTGGGGTTTTATTTTAATACTGTAGACAGTCTCTATACCTAAAATGGAAACCTAGGGTCTTTTAAAACTTTTCTGAGCCGTGCCTCCCTCTGCGCAAGTGCAGTTACTTTCTAACTTTCCCTGTATATAAAGTTGTTTGTGACTGTCCTGTGTGTGATATCTGCCTCCCAACTGGGAAGAGACAAGAAGAGGGGAGAAAAGAAAGGGTGCTCTAGCCCTTTAAATCCCTTAGAGGTCACCTCAGATGGAGGGAGAAGGGCTGTCAACAATAGCACGATGTGCAGCAAATATTGCTGCCTATTCCTCTGTGGTCAGAAGCAGGAATCAGCAATCATAGCACTGATCTACATTTGGAGGATAGAATATTTTTTCCCCACTTCGGCTCTATCAGGCTGTGTGCAAGCTGCTCCAGTAACACCTGCACAGCTGCCTGCCACAGAGCTGGGAGTGGGAGATGAATAGCTACTACTGTGCTAAGAGCTGAAATTAACTAAAATTAACCAGAATTTACTATCCAAGCTTTCCCTTAGAAGTCTGAAGCATGCAATAGACTCCAGAGTTTCAAAATTATTACATCAAACACATTCTACCAGTGCAATTATTGTCTAGGTGGGGCGATGGAGTCCTGGTGCTTACTACTCCATTGAATTCCCAGAATCCTCTCCACTGATCTAATTTTAAATAACTAATACCTCCTTTTATTGGGGGAAATTCCCTGTGGAAGCCTTCAGATGAGTTTATTTTGCAAATGGTGCTTTTGTGTAAAGTGATACCTGTAAACAAGCAGAAAAGTGAAAATTCAAAATCTTGTTAGCTCAAACATATCACCAAAGATTTGTCACTTGAGGGAAAGAATGGTACCTCGTTTGACAAATTGTCTCTTTGTTTTGCCTTCTCCATTGATCAAGGAGATCCTCTGTGGAAACTTTGTAAGAAGAAAGGGAAGGAAAATGTTGACCCCTAAATACAACCTACAGGGATGGAAAGCAGAATGAAAATCAGAAAAAATGGATATAGCCACAGTTTGGGGGGTGTAACCTCCAGAAAGCACCCATTCATTAAATTAATATTTGCTGCTTGCCTTCTGCAGGCTAAGAAGAACTTCACATAGCAAGTGAGGCTTGTCTCACATGATGCTTAGGATAATTAAGAACAATCAGCATTTTAAAGTGCTTCCCATGCCCCAGTCTTTCCCTATGTACCTTCCATTTTTTTTTGACTGAATTAATCCTCAAAGTAACCTCCATAGATTTGAACAATCGTTATCCACAGTTAATAAGCAAGGAAACTGAGGTACAGAAAGTTAAGGAAGGTGCTCAATGTCACACAGTTCATATACAGTGGGGCATAGGTTCAAACCAGGCCATCTGACACAGATCTCACACTTTTACCACTTAGTCAATCTTATTCGTCTTCTGTGAGGAACCATCATCTTTGGCAAATACTTAGGATTTATCCTTGAGAATGGTGATAGAGTTTTATAAATCATCCACATTTTTCTGCCGATTTTACCTCGTGACCAGAAGATTTAATTTTATAATTACTTCATGCCACGTATGTGTGTCAAGAAAAAATATATATAAACCAGTGCATTATTTGGCAAAAACCACAATGACTTTTGCACCAACCTAATAAAACGCTTTGGCCAAAATTCATGCTTCAGGACCAGATGACCTAAAATATCTATATCTTAGGACAGAAAAAAATAAAACAGCAAAGAGGTAAAATAAAGGTCTGCTTCAATGAATTTTTTCCCAGAGATGAGCACAGAGTCCAACTGCTTGCTATAAAGAAAAATAAAAATAGAAATCTGTGTGCTTAGCTGGGTTCATATACTTGGTGCACATTGCCTATTAAGCATGACACTGAAGCTGTAATTTTAAACACTAGGTGGGCAATTACAACAAACTCATTTGTGTTTTACAGATTTATCTCCAAGAAGGAAGAAAACATAACAAAGTTAGGGAAGGGTGTTTGGTCAAAGCCTTGATGTGCTTCTATTTAGACATTTTTTAAATAAGCCCATCAGATTCTCAGGCTTTCAGGGCAATTGTGTTTCTTGATGAAACATTACCCAAGTGAATTATTTATAAAGTTGCAGGAAACTATAAATTCTGGTGAACAAATCTTTTGGATGCTCCCATCTCCCGGAGCATTGTTTAGGTGCTACCCTCTACTGCTTTCTTCAGATATTCTGGGCTCTCTTTGGTTACAGTTGCCCATTCACCTCAAAAGGCAGCCCAGCTTCTGAAGAGAGATAGGGTATGGAAAGGAGCTATTCAGTCAAGGTGTCTCTCAGTTCTTTATTTCCCCCAGGTGCCAGATTGGTGAGAAAAGTTAGGCAGTGACAAAGGAAAATTGAAGACAATGTACCCAGATACATATAAGCATGCACACATACATACTTACATATATTTGCTGTTTTTTAACCATAGCCTAAAAGTATTAATAATGTTATCATTCATCAAAGGCTGTCCCCAACCTCTTAGAGGCAACACACTGGGAAAATCTGTTTCACAATTCCAGAAACACAAATAGATTCAATGTTTTTAAAAGCAATGTTAATATCCTCTGACCACATGAAAGAACCTGATTTTGAATGTAAACTATTGAGTTTTCCATTTTAATATGTCATGCCCTTTTTGAGGCCATATATAGGAGAAAAAAATGAAGCACTGATATTAGATATATATAGCTTTGAATTCCTAATACTATCCCCATATGAACTTGGCATATTACTTCATATTCTGAGCCTGTTTCCTCAATGAGACAATACAAATAGTAACCATAGATTAGAGTTGCTGTGAGAACTAGAATTGGCATACTAACTGACAGTTTCAAATATATCTTGATTATCACACATGACATACATTTATGTTTCTAAATAGTAGCTTTTATGATGATGGTTCATTCATTCAACAATATTTAAGAGTCTTCTAAGAACCAAGCACAATTTTGGGCACAGAGGATATAGCCAACTTTGTGAATTCCTAGTCTTCTTGGAGACTACAGTCTTTAAAATTATTAGCATTTAGGTTGAATAAAGCCAGAGGCATGGGCAGAAGTTTGTTTCAAGATTCTGGGTTGTTTCCTTAACTTCAGTGTGTTTTCTAACAAAGTATTACAAGGAGATCAGATTATTCCAACAACTCTCATAATATAAAATCAAATGATGGTATAGTCATTCTCCTTATGAATAAAGAAATCCTTAGATGGGGAGATGAAAATAAAACTGTCAGTGGAAAAGCAGGATATTATATTGGCATGCAGTGGTTCTTATTTTGCTGTTTGTTTTCATTGTTTTTAACTATCTTGCCTGCTTGTGATTAAGGTAATAATATTAAACCATGCTGATGTCCTCCTGTTTCGGAAAAAAATGTAAATACACATTTCTGACACCTGTAAAGTTCTCATAAGTAGACAATTTTCTCCTTACAACTATTGGATTGATAAGGTAATGGAATCATTTCCTTTTATTGAAAATTAGAACACAACTCAATCTGCTATAGTTTTATTCTTCTATAGTAGAGAGGTAAGATTGCTAACAGCTAGGAAGTGTATGTCTCTGGCAAGAGATTAAATGCAAAATTTCCAAAGGAAGCTTTACTCATTTCTCTTGCACTTATCTCATTATAACTGATTGAAATTGCATGGAGTTTTATTTAGTAAAGATGTGCCTTAAATTATGTGATTAGTGCTAAATATTCCATGCATATAAATTTTGAGTAAATTAAACTTTTGAGTACACAAGGAAAGGTTTGAGACTTAAAGTCATCCTGTTGTTAAACATTTCTGTTTGTTTGTTTGAGACAGTGTCTCACTCTATCACCCAGGCTGGAGTGCAGTGGCACCATCACGGCTCACTGCTTCTTGACCTCCTAGGCTCAAGGAATCCTCCCATCTCAGTCTCCTGAATGGCTGGAATCACAGGCGGGCACCACTATGCCCAGCTTACTTTTTAAATTTTTTATGTTTTTTTAGAGATGGGGTCTCCCTATGTTCAAACGCCTGGGCTCAAGAGATCCTCCTACCTCGGCCCTCCAAAGTGTTGGAATTATTCACTCCAGGCCTATCACGGCTCCTGACCTGTTCATTGTTTCTAATTTAAAGAAAACTCACAACTCTTTTATGTATTTTATGTAAATCCAAATTTACATATGTATTAACATTTGGAGATCCAAAATCCTTACATTTCTAAAAGTACAAACTGAAAAAAGTGAAACTCATGTATCAAATGCGTTTGTCCCTGAATTATAATATTGTGTGATTTAAATTCTCATGGTTATTCTGTTATGTATTTTCCAGGATCATATTGCAACTCTAAGCATGCATAAACTTTACACAGAGAAAGATTATAAAAGTAAATAGAAGTATATAAATTATTTTAATTTAAATTAATTTCATACGAATATGTTCAAAACAATGGGGGCCCCAAAGCTAAAATTCAGAAATAAGGCTTGTGTTACAGTCTAAATGTTTTTTGAAATTCATATGCTGAAGCTTTAACCCCCAATGTGATGGTATTAGGAGGTGGAGCCCTTGGGAGGAGGTAACTAGATTTAGGTGAAGTTTATGAGGGTGGAGTCCCATGCTGAAATCAATGCCCTTATAAGTACAGGAAAAGACACCAGAGCTTTCCCTCTTCTTCATCATGTAGCTGCCTGCAAGAAAGGATGAGAACCTTCATCAAGGACCCAGTCATGCTGGCACTCTGATCTTGGACTTCCCAGCTTCCAGAACTGTGCAAAATAAATGTCTGCTGTTTAAGCCACCCAGTCTATGGTCTTCTGTTAAAGCAGCATGAGCTGACTAAAACAGATGGAATAATTGGTCCAAACTACTTTCCCAAACTGCAGTCATTTCTACATGAACTTCATGTGTTTTGCCAAAATCTGTATGCAACATTTATCATATTTTTTAATCTTCTAATTCTTATTTTTAAAGATACATTCAATATTGAATTTTATATCCTAATTCTACCTGGAAAATCACTATAACTAATCATGAAAAGAAGGAAAGACTAAAAAAATTATAATTAACCTAATAATATTGACTTCTAACCAGATACCATTTTCTATTCAAAGGCTCCGATTCCAACATTTGTTCATAGAAAAGGAAGATTAGCAGAGGTTTAAGGAGTTAAAGGTAATCTAGCACCACACTGATACTTTCTTTTTATAATAACTAGAATAAGGAAGACTCAAACAGAGAATTGAGTTATGAGAATGTGAATCTGTATTATTTAATCTTGATGCCCTTGCCACCGAAAAACATCTCCTATACCATTACATCTCCCATGCTGTGGGAACTATTGCTCTAAAACAGTTTGGACAAATAGAATAATACTGCCTTCTAAAAGCCTCCAGAATTAGAATGTTTACAATTCTTCTGATAATTCATTATAATGATTACTAAGGTGACCATATATCCCAGTTCGCCAGGGCAAGCCCAACTTTATACCCATTGCCCTAGCACAATCATTAATAGCACCCATTTTCACATTCAAATGTGTCCTGACTTGGGAAAATCCATTATATAGTCACCAGGTCATCATTCATCTGTCCATCAGTTAGAAGGTGTCCGTCAGCACCTACTCTGGACCTGGCTCTGAATTATGTCCAGAAATACTAAAGTGAGTAAGACAGTTCCCAGCCCTCAGAGAGCTCATGAACAGATAGGCAGGGCAAGAGGAACCACTTAATGACAAAACAAAGTGATAAGAGTCACACAGAGGTCTGTGCTATTGGGATCACAGAGAAGGACAGATGAATCAAATAAACTGAAGATTTCTAAATGAGTAGGGCATGAATATTAACTCATCAGTAATGTAAAAACTACCAAATCAGCTCCAAAGAAATAGGGAGGTCTCTCTCTTTTAAAACAATGTTTTACTTTGTGTTCATGAGTTCAAAGAACTGGTGTGGTAAGGATTAAAATGAGAAAAGCACATAGTTCTCCTACTTATATTTCTTCAAGTGGTTATAAGGTATAGGAAAACCAGTCCAACCTGATAAATCAGTTGATATTAGATAAACATAAAAAATGTTTGCAGAGCAAGAATATTATTCACCACTTGCTAGTTTTAAAACATACATCAGGTCAGTCATGTTATTTCCTTGCTTGAAACCCTTCATAGGTTGATTATTGTTTTATCAATGAATTACACACCTTGTCCCATGGCCCACAAGTTTTGTCCTTCCTCTGCAGTCTCATCTCCTGCTCTCCTTACCCTGGTGCACAAGACTTTGGCCAAGTTCTTTCCCAGCAGAGCTCTTGTCTTTACTTTTGCTGTTCCCTCTGCCTGGAGCGTTCTTCTCCCAGTACTTTAGAAGTCTGATATATTTTCAGGTTACAGGTCTTGGTTCATATGTTCCCTGCTTAGAGAGGCCTTCCCCGATCCATTAATTCTTACCCACCTCATCCAGCTTGCCACATTTGTCATCTTCATAGCATTGACCACTAGGTATCTATTTCTTTTTATTCGTTCTTTCTCAGAAAGGGAAGAACATGATTGTAGCATTTCCTGTGTCTAGCACAGTGAGTAGCAACAAAAGAAGTATTCAATAAATATTTATGAAATGGATAAATAGAAGAGTTTGAGAGAAAATAAGTATGCTAAGTACTTATTTAATCAAAGTGATTCTTAAAAAAAAAATAAAAAAAGAAAAGCAGCCATAGTCTGTCCTCATTCAGCTTTTGGGACAGATAAGTGAGAAGAGGAAAGGACTGAAGCTGCAGGTACATGGGTTGTGGGTACTTGATGAGGTTGGGAGAAGGCCAACTGGTGAAAGACTCACTGTAAAGATTAAAGAAGAAAAATAATTGTCCCACCAGTGGCACTTGCCAAGGGTTGCAATAAGCCTGGATGTGCAATGAGACTGCAAAGAATTTTTACACTTTGAATATCCATTTCCAGATTTCACAGAGGACTTCTCAGGTGACCTTGAATAAGCCATTTAGGTACGTTTCTCAGTTACTTAATTGAACCATCTCTATGGAGAGAGGTGATGAGGCTTGTTAATTTACATTTGTAAAAACACTTTGAAATCTCTGGATGAAAGAATTGCTGCAGAGAGGTACAAAGGATGAAGTAACATGCTGGGTCAAATTCTACCCTTTTATAAAGCAGAGAGGGCACAGCACATTTGAGGTGACTTAAGGGGTGCCTCTGCCACATTATTTTTCAAGTTAATCTTCTAAGAAAACCCCCTACTTTCAGTACATCTAATGTTTTAAATACATGTATAAGATACAAATCTGGTAATTATTTTCCTCTAACATTTTTCTCCTTAAGTCCCAGCTTTAGGAAATCTTTAGGGTTTTTTATAGGGAGGTTTTCCCTCTACAAGTGTTTCTTTTTTTTTTTAAGTTCCAAAGAGCTGAAATACAACTCCTTCTTTCATTTGTTCATTTGTAGCCTATATCAGTGATACTCAATTCTTAAGCATGATAGCCTCTGTTGCTAAGCTAATTGGGACCCAACTGGGGTCATTTCATCAATTCTAGACAGATATTTACAAGTTACAGTCAGATATTAGAGTAAGCTTAGTAAGGAGAAAAGGGAGAAAATTTCAAAGAAAGCTGCCAGGCTAAGAGTTAATTATATCCATTTATATAAAAAATGATATTAATAGCTACTTAAGAAATAATACCAATAGAATAGAAAAAATGTAGAATAAGTCTGTTTCAGCAAGATAAATAGATACTCAAAGATAAGATATTAATTGTTAAAACTGTCAAGGCAAAAGCCAAGCTTTAAAAAAATAAAATAAAAACAGAAACAGGCAACCATCTTTTTCAACATGCTACACCAATTATACACTTGTGATTCTGCCCAAATGACCATAAATCTCCCATTATAGTTTCCTTTATGTCTTTTTTGACCTTATAATTCTTATTTCTTTGGGAGGAAGCAATAAACAACTTTATTACTTGCTCTCAGAAATAACAGGAAGAATTTATTTGCCTTACTGTGCCTTGCTCTTCACTGAAGAGGGCTGAAGCTCCTTGTCCCTTTCAGTGGATCTAGACAGGACACTTGTCCTAGGAAATTGCTTCTTCAGAAGGCTGCAGAGCTTCGTGTTCTTTCTCCATCATATCTTTCAGAATTTTCTTTAACTGCTTTACCCTTGAAATCTCTTCTTCCTCAGCAGACAGCTGGGCCCCTTCTAGCTGCTCAGAGGCCATGCAGAGTTTAATTATTTCCAGGTCAAGTCCTGCATGCTGTCAATGAGCACACACCAGCTCATTCTTGGTTGCATCCTAGACCACATCCACAATCCCAGTTGCATGAATACTGCATGTGGAGCCACAAGAGAGGTTGTCCACAAACAGCCTTAGTTCTCAGGATTTTTTCTTATCTGCTCACACATGCACTGCATGAATGGAGTAAGAACCATTGCTCTATCTCATATTTCCCCTTTTTATGCCAAAGTTTGCTTAGCTTTTGAGCTAATTATCCTAAGAGATGCCTATCACTGCATGCAGGCTGGAAAGATGAAATGCAGCCTGCCTAGGGGCTGATTTGCAAACTCTTGCCCCATTCTCTGATTCATCACCTTGACACTAGAGTATTGAACATTATGATATGATAGAAAAGGGTTGAACCATTAAATTCCTGTGGGCAAGGCATCCTAAATAGAGATTAAGGTGCTATAAAGAAAATGTTTGCTATTTCAAAATAAGTGGTTTCTTGAAGGCCACAGGGTTTTTGCTAGCTTTCGACAGGTCACCTATTTGCATCCGTTTGCCAAAGAAAGAGCCTGACAGTCTTTACTTGAAAGAAAGAAATTCAGGGTATCATCACCATCACCTAGTCAGCCAACATCAAACATTTACTGAGCATCCACTGAGTACAAAGCATGTTACAATATACCCTAAGAAAACATATCTTTCTCTGCAAAGAAATGATGAATCCAAACAAATGAAAACACCCATTTCTTTAGCCACTTGTCTGAGTACAATAAAAACAGAAAGATTTGGACTGTATAAAGGGAGCCAGCTACATGGTCTGCAAATGGGCACATCTTTGAGTCCAGGTACTGGTTCTGTAATTGTTTTCAAATGCCATACATTTAGAAACGGCATCAAAATCCTGCAAGGCCTATTGAAAAGGAAATAAAATGTACTATTTGTTTAGAAGAACATTTCAATTTGATACTAATCAGGTAGCATTTATGTTCATGTCTGCTCTGCTCACTCATTGTTCTCCCAAGGACATGCTTCGTCCCTTTTTTTATGGCTCATCAAAAATTTTCAGGTGTGAGTGTGGTGTGGCAAGAAAGTAGGCTTTTGAGACAGACACACATTTGAGTCCAGTTCTACCACTTACTGAGAGTCATCTCTCTGCAAGTAAGCGAATGAAGCTTGTTTCCCTTTTCTCATCTATAAAATGACATAACAGCACTGAATTCATACAGCTGTGCAAAAGAAATTAGATCAACTATAAAAACAACATACTAGCAGATAGCCTGAAAAAATAGTACGTTTTCAAGAGAAATGAGAAATTTTTGTATTCTCCTCTGTTTGAATTAAAGTGTATATGTCAGTGAATGAAGGACCCAATGACTTTTAGTAGTTGTTATCTCTTCCTGTTCTGAATGTGCATATTGTGCTTGAGGTCTGTTCAAATTCCATCGTAACTGTACACAATCATGTATCATCTCTTGTGTTATGTAATGTTTTAATCACACTACACTTTGGTTATATATTTAACCACACTAAACATTGTCTCTTCAGCTGAACAAAAGATCCTTGAGCACAAAGCCTGTTAGCAACTTTTATAAATTCACTTTTTAAGGTACATTTAGAATGTTCAATTTCCATTTTTTCAATGACTAACTTGAATACCATGATAAATAATTACTAGATAACCATACTCTATGTTATACTATATATAATTATTACTATACTAAATATTGTCTAGTAATAATCATACATAGTACAATAATATATAGTATAATAATCTTTTGATAGCAGGAACTACAACGCATTGATACTCACTAAAGACTTAGAATATGTAGGACACTGTCTTCATACAGATGTTATTTTCATCTAATTTGCTATGATAGTCTTGATATTACTCATTTCAGCATTCCTAGGACTTAGCATGGTGTCTTTTTGCACTTAGAAAATGGTTCATACGTTTGATGTATACAACAATAAATAGTCTTAAATAATACAAATGTTGGTGAAATTGAAAGATTGGGGTATAGCTCTATGAATTAAAATGGATATACATATTGTCCAGGGAGAAATATCCTTATAACTTACCTAAATAGCTCCAGGCAATCTAGGTCTTATTGAACGCTTGGAGCTTGGTGGTACTGGTAGTCAATGCTGTGTTGACCCAGAAGTCAGTCCCAAACACTGCACCACTCATTATGATAAGCTGATTCACCAAGAATCTACTAAGAAACTATGACTGGCCGGGCGCAGTGGCTCATGTCTGTAATTCCAGCACTTTGGGAGGCCGAGGCGGGTGGCTCACAAGGTCAGGAGATCAAGACCATCCTGGCTAACACGGTGAAACCCTGTCTCTACTAAAATACAAAATTAGCCGGGCGTGGTGGCGGGCGCCTGTAGTCCCGGCTACTCCGGAGGTTGAGGCAGGAGAATGGCTTGAACCCGGGAGGCGGAGCTTGCTGTGAGCCGAGAACGCGCCACCGCACTCCAGCCTGGGCGACAGAGAGAGACTCCGTCTCAAAAAAAGAAAAGAAAAGAAACCATGACTAAACATCTGCTGATTAACTCCATGGGTTGAGTGAGAAGAAGAGACACCATTGTTTGGAATTATTTCAGAATTTGCAAGCCTGAAACAAATGTGTCTTTCTTAGTGGTTCACTAGCTCTAAGAGTTAGTTCTTAGTTGGATTGGTCCCACCTTGTAGATAAAAGTGATTGATCTTGCCATCTTGAGCATTTACAAAAAACGTTTCTCTTACAGTTATGTGAAATTGAGATTCTTCTACTATAGTGGCGACAAGAGCGTTCTAGAATAAAAATGAGTCCCAGATTTCAATTGTTCAATATGTGCAAAGTATTGTGCTTTGGGAGATATCAAGGTAAACAACGCACAAATCACTGCCCTCCAGAAACTCACCAGTTAGTAGGGATACAGATACATACATAAGTAATGCAAACATAAACCAGAAAAAGTGAGATACAGAAAAAGTATCTTGGAGATTATTACATACATATTACTTTGCAAAAGAAAAAATATATTGCCACATTATTTACCTTCCACATTCTGATTTTACTACTCCCCTCTCAGAAAGACAGTTAAGGGGTAGAGATTTTAAGATATTACTAAACCACTTTTTCAAATTCTGGATTGAATATGTTGATCATACTTTATCTGATCCTCTACTTTACCTAATACATCATCATGCTGATTACTCATATTTGAAATCAGCGAAAAAATTAAAGTCCTAAAGTTTTTGGTATACAATAATTTTCCTTTAGCAACATGATAAATGACTCCCAAGCTTCCCATTTTGGTCACTAGATCTTCCAGAATGTCTTGTTGCTTTTGTAGTGCCATTAAGATGGCACCCCTCTTGGGCTAGCCCCAGGGGAAGTCAGGCAGACTGTAACATTAAAAAAAAGACTCCTTGGGGACTTTCTGGAGGTATCAGCTACTAGTCTTTCTTGATATTGTCCTTCCTAATTCAGCACAAGAAGTAATGAACCTTATGGGTATGTTTACTCTTTGTTCTAAAAGCTAACCTATGGGTGATTCTGTTTGACACACTTCAAACAGAGTCACACTAAACAGGTGTTTTGACCATCTTTCTCTTAGCAACAGACTTTGCAAATTTTTTCTTTAATGGGAAAAAAAGAAGCAAACAGCAATCAATAATTTTGGCTGAAGTCACAGTGTTTACAATAGTGGAAGAATTTCTTTGGTTTTAGACTCCAAATAATAGAAAAAGAAGTAGAATGTGATGTTTATATCTGTACAAAGAATCATCATTGCACCTTTTTTGTTTTGTCCAAATGATGCTGCATCTATTCCCACAGGCAATGCCCAGTTCGTGAGGAAGGGAGTTTAGTTTAAGAAAGAAGGTATGTAGATCCAACGTGCCTGAATTCAAACCCAGAAAACAGCAACATGACAGTCATAATCTCATTCTATCCAATGAAGACTTGAGAGCATCCCGCTACAATGTTTGAGAGCAAGCACAAGTACAGTATTGACCTAGTATTTAAAGTGTTAATACTATCTCCCCAAGTGACTCAATATGCTCCAGGACATTGCTTCTAGAATTGCGTTTGCCCATAAGTAGCTGGGTAACCTCAACTAGTCACTTAATTTCTCCAAATTTCCATTTTATCATCTGTAAAAGAATCAGGCATTCTCTAAGGTTTTCTTTTCTCTAAAATCTGATGATTATGTCAGGATTTCTTCTTTTTAAATGCTGACAGTTTTTTATGTCCTTGGATTGTCTGAACCAAAGTGAAGTAATTTCAGAATTACACTCGCTTTGAGCTCCCAGATACTAAAATTTTTTCAAAGTCAAAGGCACTTTGGCCTTTTACTCAATATCAAAAATTAGACAGGGAAAATGGGCTAAGTGCTTAAATAGACATTTCTCCAAAGAAGATATGCAAATGGTCAATAAGTATATAAAAAGATGTCACTTCAGAAAATGCAAATAAAAACCATAATGAAACATAATTTCACATCTACTAGGATGCATATTATTAAAAGATAAATGATAATAAGTATTGGCGAGGATGTGGAAGAATTGGAACCTGCACACTGTTGGTAGGAATGCAAAATGGTGCAGCTGATGGAAAATCGAATGGAGGTTCCCCTAAAACTTAAATAAAGATGTCCAGAATAATTGAAATCAATTCAATTTGAGGCTCTCAACAAGATACCTGCACTCTTATGTTTATTGCAGCACTATACACAATAGCCAAGATGTGAAAACAATCTAAATGTCCACTGACAGATAAATGCATAAAGAAAATGTAGTAAACACAAACATGTAATGAAACGCTATTCAGCCTTAAAAAATAAGGAAATTCTACACCATTAAACAACATAGATGAATATTGAGGACACTATGCCACATGAAATAAGACAGTCACAGAAAGATAAATACTGAGCTGGGCATGGTGGCTCATGCCTGTAATCTCAGCACCTTAGGGGACAAAGGTGGGAGGATCATTTGACGCTAGGAGTTCAAGACCAGCCTGGACAATATAGTGAGACCCTCATCCCTACAAAAGTTTAAAAAAATAGCCAGGCATGGTGGTGTACACCTGTGATCCCAGCTACTTAAGAGGTTGAAGTGGGAAGATTGCATGAATCCAGGAGGTAGAGGCTGTAGCGAGCTGTGATTACGCCACTGCACTCCAGCCTGGGTGACAGAGTGATTGTAAAAAAGAAAGACAAATATTGCATGCTTCCACTTATATGAGGTATCTAAAACAGTCAAGGTCATAGAATCAAGGAGTGGAATGGCGGTTGCTAGAGGCTGTGGGAGGGGTAATTAAAAGTTATAAACCAATGAACATAAAGTTTCACTCAAATAAGATGAATAAGCCCTAGAGATTGTCTGCAACAACAATGTAAACTTAAAACTATGTTAAGAGTGTAGATCTCATGTTAAGTGTTTTTAGCATTTTTTAAAGGCATGTAAGTCAATAAAATACAGCATATTTCAAAAAGGGAAGAAGAAGGTCTTCTGGTTGGGCGATCAGCTTATTCTCAAATACAAGGAAAGCATTTCCCAGATAATGCAATGAGAGTGAGAATATGCATTTGCCAACCAGATTAGTTTTCTCCAAAGACCTATCCGGGCCTTAGATACACGGGCCAGGAGACAACAAATTGTTACCCTAGAGACACTCATAATCAGCTGCCTACTTCTTTTGCAAGTCCCATGCAGGAATCAGCATGACAGTGATTTAGTAAAAATATAGCTGACAACAACCTTTTATTTTTTACCTCTGGAAAATGTCTAAAACTTTTATATGAAAACACATTTTTTAAAGTTCTAAGGATAAAACATGGTTTCAGATTTTATTAGCACTTGATTTGGTCTAAGTATATGTATTTTTTCTCTCTTTTGGAGGCATTTATTCCTTCAGGGTTAAGTACCTTCACAATTTCAATTTGTAATAAAAGACATACTTCAGTAGCGGAAAAATTCCTGTTTTAAGTCTCTCTCCACCAAACAGGTATAACATCTTTAGAAAACTACACAAAGGTGCCCAAAATGATCTTCTTCTTCTTTAAATGATTCCATTATTTTCTATAGCAACAGGTCTGCAAAAAGTTTGTTTCTGAACCCCCCAAAAAGGGGGATTCAAGTAGTAAAGTTATACAAAGCTAGTCCTTATATTTGAAGAAGGAATACATTTGCTAAATAAGCAATCAGCTTGGTGAGAAAACATGTATAAAGTATCTGCTTTGTGCTAGTAACAATTCTTGGCATCATGAAGATACAAAAACACAGGAAATATCATAGCCTGTGATAAGTCTATGAGGTCTCAATTTTTACACACATTTGAGAATTTTCATAATAGAAGATGTTTTATGGAAGCCCAGATTCCAACATTACATGACCAGAAGAAAAGAGGTACATGGGATATCTATCTGTAACATATAATTACGCACTATATAAATATGTAATTCAGGTAGATGTGTATCTACCTGCAAATGGTGGGCTAGGAGGAGACAACATGGTGGCCTAGGAATAAATATGACAATGAAAGGGGCTTAATTTGGGAGAAGCATAAAATCTTCTAAATGTAGTTGGTGATCCCTTCCCAAATGGATATATCTAAATCACAATATTCTTAACACTACTCATTTTACTAAGAGAATCAGAAATGGCTCCAAGCAGGTCTGGCTTCAAACAAGAGGTCATGGAAATCCAAAAGAGTTACTGATTTTAAAGCAATCAATTCATGAAAAGGGAAAAGAGACAAAGGGGAGAAGGAGTTAAAAAAAAAAACAAACAAAATAAAACAAAACAAAAAAAATACAAGACAAGATGAAAGAGAAAAAAAACAACAACCACCCTGCTCTAGGCTGTGATGTAATAGAGCCAGGCTCTAATTACTGAGTTAAAGATACTTAGAGAGAGATGAAACTTTCCTGACACCAGTGTCCATCCCAAGACTTCTCTGATGTACATAACCTAGTTGCACAGTTGCTTCCAGCAAAATGTTCCATTAAGGTTTTCTGACATGAGCCTCATTATCTTCCTGAAATCCAACTAACTCAGTGGAATGATTCTTAGTGATCTGGTTGAACCCCTACTGAAAAGAAGTTCACCTGTGAGACTGCAGATGCCAATTGTCACCCTAGCCTGTACTATTCAAAGGCGAACAGTTTTGGTTCTTTGAATTTTTCTAGGGAAGTGACAATTTCTATTTATTATTCATCTACTTTGAGTTCTAATGAAAAGTGCTAAGGCCACCTGTCACATGTTTGCACTGAAAGAAAAGTGACACACTGAAAATTAATAATGGCAGATTGAAATATTTGTGGATTTCCTGAAAAGGAAAAAATAATAAAGATTAACTCTGCTTTGGCTTTAGATAGCCCCAGACATGGGGCTATTTAGTAAGTACTATTGACTCAGTCTTAAACTCATCCAAATAAATGAACACTTGGATTTTATCGTTGGTCAAAGGGTAAACAGTTTCAGTTACGTTGGGTGAATCGGTTCTGGAGATCTAATATACAGCATGCTGACTATAGTTAATAATACCGTATTGTATACTTGAAATTTGCTAAGAGATCTGTAATGTTCTCACCATATACAAACACATAAAATATTTTATAATCACTATGTAAAGTGATGAATATGTTAATTAGCCTGATTGTGATAATCATTTCACAATATAAATATATCAAAACATCACATTGCGCACCTTAAATATACACAATTTTTATTTGTTAATTATACTTTAATAAAGATGTGGGAAAAGAAGGAAAGATGATAAATGGGATGGTTGTCTTTTTTACATTTTAAAGATTAATTAATGATAGTATTTTCTAAAGACTTCTTTATGCGCTAAAGATGTTCAACTTATGAAAAACTAATGGACACCTAACTTTTCAAGAATAGATTTACTACATATACTATATTGATTCATCATGAACTATAAGCTGCCATTGGCATGCCTGTATATATAAATTGCATCTGAACCTTCCACTTTGCATAGAAATTCTTATGGTTACCTCCAGTCAGAAGATGACTGCAAAAATGGTCAGGAAACTCCTGAAGAAAAGCCAGATCTTTGGAGACTGGAGGGTAGATTTAAAATGTCACTATTTATTGCTGCCTTTCTCAAAATTCATCAGCATGTCCATGTTAGTTATATAATAGCATTGAAAGGGTTGTCTGTTGTTTCTGTTACTTTTAAATCAACTATTTAGTAATGTTCAAGTAATAATAATGGTTACCATTGATTTAATGCTTTGCCAAGCTTTCAGCTACTAATGAACATGTAATATCTCATAATGCTCAAAATAAGCCTATGATGTTTATAATCTTACTATAAATGAGGAATCTGAGGCAGAGATTACATAATTTGTCCAAAGTTATGTAGCAGTGAACAGTGGAGCTGAGTGAGAATCCAGGTACTTTGCCTCAAGAACTCCCTTTTAAAAACACATCACCCTCTACTACCTTTCCATATCTGTTAAATGCAGACTTTTTAGCTTGATAAGCTAAAATTCTTCAAAAAAGCTTAATTCTTCAAGTTTCACCTTAACTGATCCTACCAGGTTTACCTCTCATATTTCAAGGCTTCTCTACACAGATTCCATACTCTGGCCAAACTGAGACTGGCCACTTCCCCATACATCTTGAACTTTCTCTCTTTTGAAATTTTACCAATAGTATTTCCTCAAAGTAAAAATGTAGCTACTTATTGAGAGCAGGAGACTAGATAACAATACCATTTTAAAACATATATACATATATATAATAATTGTAAAGGTTGGCATTTATTGTTCAATTACCATATGCTAAAAACTGTGTTAATCCACTTCCATAAATATATCATGAATGCAATAATGCATAATAATACATATAGATATTGTTAGCCCCATGTTACAAAGTGAAATTAAGCCTTAGCAAGGTTAAATATCTTATCCCAAAAACCCTGACTAATAAGTGGTAGAGTCACAATTTGAACCCAAGTATGTCTGACTCCAAAAAGTAAGCCTTTAACCTACACTCTAGGCTACATCTATTCTAAATTCTAATTTGCACTATAGTTATTTGAGAGCAAATACAAATTTCCCACTAAACTGTATACTTCTTGGAACAAAGGCTAGATTCTGTATTTCTGTATCCCCCACAGTTCTGAGAAAAACGTTTCTGGAAGTGTAGCAAGTAAAGCAAAGAATTCCCATGTAAAATGTCAATTTTGTGACATCTGGGCTACAGATACTCTGGGAGGACCCCACTTCCCTCCCCATACTCATCTCCAAGCACCACTTCTGTTCAAATGTGCATTATTCTGGACCATGGTTAGGTTAACACAGAAGCAGATGATTGCAGAAAGAGCTAGAGTGTCTTGGGTCCCCTTCTGTGTAGCTCTGCCAGAAATAACCCAACGTGAAAATGGTTCACAATTCCTCACCTTACAATGAGGACTGTAGAAAGTGCTGTGGTTCGTGGAACGTATTAGAACCAACCATTAGTTCAGGCTTCTCAGAGATTCTAAAATTTGGTAAAAATTTGAAAACAGGCATATTTCCTGGGAGATTTCTTATATTCCCTGTTACACTGCCAGCAGCCGGAGTCTGAGAAATATGTATGTAAATTAAAGAAAGTTATTTAAATATACCAGAGTCAGAAGATATTAATAAATCTGATTTGGTTCTAAAAGTGGGCAAAGACTTGAGTCAGCAAAATTTGAGACTACTTCTAATTTTATCTGACCCATTTAGTTAAATGCTGCTCCCTCTGACAGTATCAGTGCCTGTGATAGCATAGAGACCTAGCATGTTATTTGGAAAGAACATCAGACTCAAAGTCATGGGACATAGGTTCAAAGTCAGGCTCTGTCATTTAAAAGCAGAATAACCTTGAGAAAGTTATCTGGTTCTTGTAAGCTTCATTTCATATGTATAATGTGGATAGCCTGACCTACTCATCTTGTATTGTTAATACAAAACCCACATGAAATACTTTGCAACCTGTATGTTCTACAACATAAAATGCATTAATTAAGCAATGGAGGCAAAACTGTAGCCAACATACAGACAATATTACATTTTTAAAGATTTTATTATAAAAGAGAATAGGCTTTCTCTCTCCACCAACTCCTTTCCTTCCCACCCCCATTAACTTATTAAATAAATATTTCCTGAATGCTTAAGATGTGTCTGACAATGTATTAGGTAAACAGTGGCAAACAAGTCAGATAAGATACTTTCTGGGAGAGGGGAGGGGAAGGAGACAATCAATGAATGTATAAATAAATAAATGAATCATTTCAGAGGATGAGAAGTAATAGGGAGATAATTATAATGATTACAAAAGAGCATTCTAAGGAGTGAACACATGAGCTGCAATCTGAATAATCACAAGGAGCCTCTGATACAGAAAAAAACAAACAAACAAAAAAAACAGGAAGAGTATAAGAATACTACAGAAACTGAGAACAGGAACTGCAAGTCCCTAAGACCAAATGATCTTAGCATGTTCAAGAAACAGAAAGAAGGTCCTCATAGAAGTAGCATAAGAAATGAAGATATAAGTGTTACAAGGTAGGCTGGACAAGTAAATCATATAGGAAGGGTCCTAGAGTATATAATAAAGAATTTATATTTTATTCTAAATGAAGTGGGAAGCCATTGGATAGCTTTAAGGAGAGAGTGACTTGATCTGATTTGCATGATCAGGATCTTTGCTAAGACCAAGTAAAGAGGCGGAGTTTTTGTTATATCAGCACCCTGAGTTTTTCTTTTAAGAGAAGCAGGAAATATTTAGCTTTGAAAGATTCTTCCATGGTGGAAACTAATAGGCATGTCAAACTCAACATGTCCCAAACTAAGATTTCTCTCCAACCCTACCGCCCTCAAAGCCTTCCCTCTTTCAGAAATAGTCATTATAGGCTTCTAGTTTTCAGAACAAAAACCATAACATCATCCTTGACACATCCAATTCATCAGCAAAGCCAGAGGCTGTTTCTCACCTTCTTTATTCTTATTATCATGGCTTCAAGTAGTGCTCATTCCCTGCCTGAATGGTTGGAATGACCTCCTAACGGGTCTCCCTGTTCCCAACCACATCTCTCTACAATCTATTTTCAACAGAGCAGCCAGAGGGAGCCTGTTAAAATGAAAGTCAGATAATATTCTTTCTTGCCCAAATCTTCTATTGTTTGCCCATCTTAGAGACAAAATCAAATTCCTCACAATGTCCTACGAGGCTGGACAGTATTTAGTTCACTTGCTTCACTGCCCACAGTTCCTGCCAGTTTGTTTCATCCACACTGGCCTTCTTGGTGCTCCCTGAACACTCGTGCCCATGCCCCACCTCAGGTCTTTGATTTTCCTGGTTCTTCTGCACAAAACACAATCTCCAGATATCTATAAAGCTTTCTTTCTTGCCTCTTTCAAGATTTTACTGAATTTTCAATGACATCATCCTTGTAACTCTCTCTTAAATGGCACTACTGCCCCCTACTCTCCCTTTCTCAAGTCTCTGCCTCCAAGGTGTTTGCTTCTTGTATATTTTGATTATTTATCTGACACATTGTTTAATTCCCCAAAATGGAAAGAAAGCTCCATAAGGGCAAGGTTATCTGTCTCAGTCATTGTCATTTTCCCTGTGCTACATAAGAGAAGCTCAATAAATACTTATGACATAAATCAAGAATCTGAAATCACATGCCTCCTCCTAACGTCAGAGTCACTGAGCATGAAAAATAGCCCAGGACCTGCTCACCAAGTGTTGTTTGCAGGGAAGAACAGTGGACAGACAAGATGGTGGGGAAATTAGAGAAGTAGGAGCAAGTCCTGAGAGAGAAGACACTCTTGGATGCCCATTGAAAACAATGACTTAGAGGGAAAACTAAGAAATAGGCTACAACATCTTCTAGGCTTTATGTGTGTCCATAATCAGCAGTATTGGTTGGTTTACTTTTCTGGTAATGTATTACATAAAAATTATCCTGTAAAGTAGGTAATAATAATAATCATGATCATGGTATTAATTACTAGAATGTATTGAAAACTGTTCCAGTTGCTACCAACACTTACCTACACCACAACCAGCTTCAAACAACTATTTTATCATATTCACAGATTTTATGGGCCAGAAATTCAGACAGTACAGTGGGAATAGTTTATCTGTGCTCCCATGTTTGGAGCCACAGCTGGAAAGACTTGATTGCTGGGAACTAAAATCATCTATAGGTCTCTGCCCTCACACAACTGGCAGCTAATGCTGGCTGGTGGCTGGTACCTCAACAGAAGCTGCTGACAGAACCTCCCAGTAGCCTTTCTGTGTGCCTGAGTTTCCTTAGGGTGATCAGACATTTTACATGACAGCTCAGGGCCCCCAGAGGAAGTGTTTCAGTAAACAAAGCAGAAGCTTCAATGTCTTTCATTACCCAGTCTTGGAAGTCATAGTCATCATTTCTATCATACTACGTGGTCAAAGCAGTCACAAGTCACAGAGAAGAAATAAGCCCTAACTTTGGAAATTAGCTTAGCTGGTCACGTTGTAAAATAATGTATAGGATGGGAGCTACTGCAACCACCATCATTAAAAAACATAATCCCACAGAAACTAGAATAAGTGCTTTACCTAATAAACTAAGTTAATTCTCACAATACCCCTGAGAAATACCATTATCCTAAATTTACAGTAAAAGGAAAATGAACTGCAAAAAGGCTAAAATGATTGGCTCAAGATCACACTGTTGACAGGTGTTGCTGAGAGCCAAACCAATGTATAACTGACTCCAAAGTTCAAGTTCTTCCTAATACACCTTCCCCATAGCTAGAGAAGGAAATACTAAATAGGCAAGAAAGAACTCGATGTGGAGGTTGAAGGAATGACACAGAAATCAGAGGGCCTGAAAAGGGGAGACGATGATGACAGTGATGATGACAATGACGAAGAAGAAGGAAGAGGAGAAGGAAGAGGAGGAGGATGAAATCAATAAAGTCTTGATTTTAATGACTATGGTACCTTGTCAATGTTGGTACCTTGTCAGTGATGGTACCCTGGCAATGTTAAATTACCATTTGGTGATTTGTTGTGTTTTACTTGAGGCAATATGGAGGTAGGGTAGACAATATCCTATATCCAGTTTCTCCTAAGTTAACACACAACAAATATTTAAAACTTAAATTTAAAAATTACATGCCACAAAAGTTCTATATTAATTATTTTATTCTATTAGATTTTAAACAGAATGAAACAAGATATTCTACTGTTTGGATATTCCCAATATTTTGTCCCCTAAATAAATATTTATCAGATGTAACTCAGTCAGATTTCCCTTATTTGTATCCTAATGGCTTCTGCAAAATAGTCACCATTTATTGAACAAATGGATATGGCCTGATAATTTTTTAATGTTACCTGGAATTAGATGTAGTGCTTTTTCGATAAATGCACTCCTAAACAAAAACTTACAAACCCCACTCAGGATTAAAGAGTTCACATTAAATTACTCTTCCCTATAAACATAATAATTGAAAAATGGAGGACTCAGCTGACTAATATGAAGCCTGATTAAGACCAACTCTCTGCCCAAACATCAGTTGATCTCTGTGATGTAGCATCCTTACTCATAACATCACTGCCCTGTACACCTCAAGAGTGCTCACTGCCCTTAGGATAAAGACCAGAATTCTTACCATAGCTCAAAAAGCCCTGTAGTGTCTGAATCTGGCATGTTTCTCAATGCCATCTTGTGCCCCCATATTAGTCCATTCTTACATTACTATAAAGAAATACCTGAGACTGGGTAATTTATAAAGAAAAAAAGGTTTAATTGGCCCATGGTTCTGCAGGTTTCACAGGAAGCCTTTGCTTCTGGGGAGGCCTCAGGGAATTTACAGTCATGGCAGAAGGTGAAGGGGGAGCCAGCACTTCACATGGCCAAAGCAGGATGAAGAGAGGGGGAGGTACCACACACTTTTAAAAAACCAGATGTCATGAGAACTCACTAGTGCAACAACAGTTCCAAGTGGGATGATGTTAAACCATGAGAAACAGCCTCCATGGTCCAATCACCTCCCAACAGACCTGACCTCCAAGATTGGGGATTACAGTTGAACATGAGATTTGGATGGGGACACAGATCCTAACCACATCAGCCCCATTTCCTCTTTGTCCTCTGCTTTCCTCCCATTCTGGACCCTTTTGAGGTCTTCAGACATGTCATTCTTCTTCCTACCTCAATACTTTCGCATATTTTAGTACTTTTGCCTAGAATACTCTTACTTACTCCATGTGTCTTGTTAACTCCTATACTTAAAGTCGCACCACAACCATAACTTCCTTGGGGATGTTTTCCTTGACTTCTCTGATGAGGTCAAACCTTCTATTCCCTCATTATACACTCTTATATTAAAATAGTCTTCTCTTTCAAAGTAATTATCACAGTTGTATCTTTCTATTTATTAGTTTGATTCTTTGATTAACTTTTATCTCCCTTCTAGACCGTATGCTTCTTAAAAACAAAGATTGTGTGTATATTTTCTCCTTAATCCTCAGCACCCTGCACAATGCCAGGTTCATTGAAGATATTTAGTAATTATTTGTCAAATAAATAAACGTGCAATGGAATAAACAAAAAATACAGTTTAAATTTCTGAGGTTCATGATCAGCTTGTAATAGAATATTGATCATTGTCTTCTCATATCCGGAGCTTTCTTATCTTTTAATAATCTCCAAGGTTTACATCTGATGACAAGCCAAAATAATGCCTAATGATGTTACAGTTCACACATGATTTTCACCTTTCAAGGAGCTTTCATAGTCACTACTACATTACATTTGATTCTCAAAACCATCCTAGGAAGGGATTTGTTACTGGCTTCATTTTTACCTATAAAGAATCAGAAGCTCAAAATGATACAAAGTTAAGGTTAGAATTCTGACCACAAAAGGCTCCTGGCAGATCAGTCTAGGGAAAGTGAGAAACTAGGAATTGGGTCCACTTTGAAGGCACATTGGGAAAGACATCTAAAAATAGAGATCTCTCCAACCCCAAGCAAAAACACAGGTTTAATGTATTAAAGAGGTTATTTTGTTAATATGGAGATATATTGGATCAGACATCGACCTGACCATAAAGTATATCTGATATGGAAGTGCAAAACGAAAAGAAAACAGTCAAATTCCATGGAATTGACTTAGCAACCCTCACCAATTTGTCATATATATATATATATATATATAGAGAGAGAGAGAGAGAGAGAGAGAGAGAGATTATTCTTTCTACTGCATGACAGCCAACTTCAAATAGACTTTCCTATTCTCTATTTATATATACAATGCAATTTAGCACTTTGTTATCAAATTTGCTCTTAATGTTTCCTGTGTATACCTTTAGAATCACAACTAAAATAGAAGTAGGCAGAAACCATGTGTTAGCATAACTCAGTATGTCATAATCAAGCATCTTAGAGATCATTTGACCAAACCATCTCTTTTTATAGAAGCATGACAATCCCAAAATAAATTGCCAAGATGTTGAGAAGAGATTTTGAGAGTGTTGAGCTACACAAAAACATAAATTGCAGTCCTTAATCCCCCAAGAGTGGGGAGTCTTAGAAACTCCCCATGTTTTGGTTAGAATACTCCCAAAGAGTTACACGCCACAAACAGAAAAGTATTCATGGGGGGCCAGACATGGTGGCTCACACCTGTAATCCCAGCACTTTGGGAGGCTGAAGCGGGTAGATCACGAAGTCAGGAGATCGAGACCATCCTGGCCAACATGGTGAAACCCCACCTCTACTAAAATACAAAAAAATTAGCTGGGCGTGATGGCGCGCACCTGTAGTCCCAGCTACTCAAGAGGCTGAGGCAGGAGAATCGCTTGAACCCAGGAGGTGGAGGTTGCAGTGCGCCAGGATTATGCCACTGCACTCCATCCTGGTGACAGAATGAGACTCTCTCTCTCTAAAAATAAATAAATTAATTAAATAAATAAACAAACAAACAAGTATTCATGGGGACAGAAGTTCTTCAGGTCATCTCGACCTTTGAATTTCGGTTGAGGTAACCCAGGATTGCTAGTACCCTAGTCTCCCGCTATAAGTAAAAATAAATCCTCTCTGGAGGAAAATCATCTTAGACTTCACTTTACTCTGATGTTTTTTCAAATAAATGTCTGGGATTTAATAGAAATAAGCTACACAAAAGAAAAGATAAGAAAAAATGGTAACAAAAAGATAGAACAGTTATACAATATAAACAAATACACACGGGATCCAAATAATAAGGTCATCAGGCATAGACTATTTTACCACATACAAAGAGATAATAGAATTCCACATAATTTATGCTGATATTCTGCCCTTGAGGAGGAGCACAACTTCCCACTTCTTAGGTGTGGACTATGCATAGTGACTTCTTCTTAAAGAGTACAGTATGAAAAAGAGAAAGAAAGAGTAACCTTGTACTGGAGAAACCTGACAGCCACTATCTCAATCAAATAATCAAGATCCATATCAAAAGTAATAAGTCACATTAATAATGTGTACCCTTGATATGATGTAATGAAAATGACACTTTACATCTATGGTCTTCCTCCCAAATACCCATAACCCTAGTCTAATTATGAGAAAACACCAGCCAAAGGAGCCTAAGGAAATAAAATATCAAATGTAATATGTTATCCCGGATGGAATCTTGAAACAGGAAAAGGATACTAGGTAAAAACTAAACCTGAATACATTATGGACTTCAGTTAATAATAATTGCTACGATTTAGATATTTATCCCTTCCAAAGCTCATGTTTGATCCCCAGTATTAGAGATGGGCCTAATGGGAGGTCTTAGGTCATGGGGTTAGATCCCTCATGAAAAGATTAATGCCTTCCCTTTGGCTTAAATGAGTTCTGGCTCTATTTGTTCCTAGTTGTAAAAAGAGCCTGGGGCCTCCTCCTCCCCTTGCTTCCTCTATGGCCATGCAATCTCTACACACATCAGCTCTCCTTTACCTTCAGCCATGAGTGGAGGCAGGCTGAAGCCCTCACCTGATGCATATACCCAATCATAAACTTTCCAACCAGCCAAATCATGGGCAAAATACACCTTTTTGTCTGTATGAATTACCCAGGCTTAAGTACTTCTTTATAGCAACATAAAATGGACTAAGACAATAATGTACCAATATTAATATATTAATGAGTATTGACTGTACAAATTAATTATATTGTCTGGTGAAATATAAAATGCACAGAGAATTAAAATATGTGACAACAATAACATATTAGTTGGGAACTTGGTAAAGGTATTATACAGAGGGAAAAAGTATATAGTTTTCTATGGTTTGTTACTTATCCAATAATACTAATAATAACATGTTATTACTATAAGATGAAATGCTTATCATTTTCTACAAAGAGACACTTGTTAAGAAGTACATCTTTTTATGGACAAGATTAACATGACCTCTGTCTGTACACTAGAATGTCAGTATATGGTCCCTAGATAATTAAGGAATTCTTGGACTTAAAAATCCAAACGATGTGTCTTGCTTTAATATCTTTTCATACTTAAAATAATAAGCTTAAAACCAAAACATTTCAAAAGAGCTTTCCCCTTCAAAAAATAAAATAAAATTAAGCCTCTTTCAGTTGTCAGCTTTGCTTCTGAATTTATAAATTTCAACTTACAAACAACTTTCAGAGAAAGTAAGTAAAGTAGGATACACTTGTGCGCTATTCCTTTCAAGAACAGAACGGGAGTCTTCAATTCTTAACTACACCATGGTTGCCATTTTGTATCATAGATGTGGCACCAGTTAAATGGAGCAAGATATTGAAATGAGATTCTTTTCACGTTTCATGAAACACAGGGATTTGTGTTGTTTTTTCCTGGGGGGTTAAGATTGAATGTAATATTTCAATCATACTTGAAAGAACATGAGTTAATTTTTCATAGCTACTAATCCACTCATTCAGAAATGATAATGCAAATGTTCAAATATTTATGCTTCATAGGCAAAACATGGCACCCTGAATTATTGCATTGTGCTCTCTCCTAATGCTTACTTACAATTCATTTCAGATCAAGTAACCAGAAAATCACTGTATTCAACAGGGAAGTGATAGCAATAAAGTCTTTATACTTACAATCCTTTCATATTTATTCACATGCAAGACTTATTTGCCTCCTTGAATACAATTAAAATATCCACCAAAGTCAGTGACTAAGGCAATAATACAAAATATCGTGCCTTTAATTGATTTGATTGCAATTTCCAGTCTACAGTCTATGTAAAATCCAAAGGCTCTTGTGAGAAGAGTGGCTCTATTACAACGTTTTATTATTCCCAAACATGATGTGCGCTTTCAATGTAAACTTTCCACCCCACCCATCATGAAAGCTGTGTTTTCAACATTATTTTTTAATGCTCCTGAAAAATGTTTTGAGAACATGAGTAAAGTCAGGAATTGCATTACTTGAAGTGTTTTTTACTTAGTGCCCTTCTTTCCAGTGTCATTATTCCCAGGGTATAGAAGCAGAAAATCAGATTCAGACTAAAACTCAAGACCCCTTGAGTGAGTTTAAGCGTTAAGAGGAGTACCTCAAGCACCATGCATGATTTCACAGAAGAATTCTGCCCTTTTCTACATTGCAGTAGCTTCCAAGCATGAAAGATAAGATACAGGGAGGAGAGCTTGCCACCTCCCTCTTCAGTTGTGGTATCTTGATCCCATCCTTGTTCACTTCAGAGATATACTTCTTCTTGTATCTCTCAACAGCCTAAACAATCTAGGAGCATTGAAGGATGTTTCAAAACCATACATTGTGATCAAGTACCCCTGGTATGAAGCGCTGACAAGAGCACACCACCTCCCTGGTATCCTGTTCAATAATTCATACTCTCAATATAATCTTAAGAAAACATCAGAAAAATCCAGATTGAAAGACATTGGAAAAAATAACTGACCAATAGTCTTCAGAAGTGTCAAGGTCCTGAGAGATAAGAAAATACTGGGGGACTTTCACAGATTGAAGGAGAGACTAAGGACATGTGATGATTAAATGTAATGTGGGAAAAACTGACAGGACTTTCTAACAGGGAGAGAATATTAGTGGAAACATTTGTGAAATTCAAGTTAAGCTGTATACTTTAGCTAATGTATTATACTGAGATTAACTTCTCAGTTTTGCTAAACCCTCTGGTTGTATAAAATATTAACAAAAGAATAGGCTGGATGAAGTGTATACAGGCACTCTGTACTACTTTTTCAACTCTTCTGTTAGACTTACATTATCTCAAAATTTTAAAAAGTAAAAAACAAAGAAAAAACACATATTGAGATGAAGAAAGAAAGGAATGAAGAAGAGAAAGAAGAAGGAACAAAAGAAGGGAGCACAATTCTAATTTAAAGAGATATTGAGAGGTTTCATAATTGCTGACTGATTCCTCAGGAGATTCCAGATACTCATTTGAAAGTTTTCTGATGCAGTCAGAAAGTGACATAATATCATGGTAAATGCCATGAACTTTAGACTCAAACATATCTGGGTTTGAAATCTGATTTTACCACTTATTAGCTATGTGTCTGATGTCACATTAATTTTCTGAAGTTCAATTTTCTTACATGTAAATACAGGTGTTAATAGTACCCACTTCATAGGGTGGTTATGAGGACTAAAGGGGGTAATCCATGTAAAGATCTTAGCCTATGTCTGGCATATACAAAGCACTTAAACAAATGAAAGCAATTAATATTATCCCAGAAACTCATACTATGCATTTTACATTTCCAAAATTCATTCATTTCCTCTCACTTGTAGAGATTAATAATTTTCCACTGCACTCAGCCGTATCCAAATCTTATTCATCCTTCAACAGATACCAATGGAATCTCACTGCCTCCATAAACCCAAATAGGCTCTCCAGCCTTAAATTCTGCATATAGTTTACGTGTGTATAGTTATCATTCACTATTATTTTATGTGTAGTAATTGTTTTTTCATCAGACTATAAGATCCTTGATGATAGGGATAACCTTGTTTCTTTTTATATTTTCCTTAATGCTGAGCACAAAGTAGGCATTTGAAAAGTCACGATAGTTTATAACTATGCTATTTTATGTGTTTCTAGGATAATCTGGTGACACCGTGGATGTAGTCATTAGGAATTTAGAGGCCTGTCAAAACAGGTTTTAAAGAGGTAAACATAATTAAAAGCCCTTTGAAGAAGAAATAAAAGTCTTTCAGAATCTTCTTCACTCCAAATGCAAACTAAATTAGATTCTTTGCAACTGTCTCTGGGGCCTACGTCATGTGGTTTTTGTCTTGTAAGGAAGACAATTTAAAATAAAGCCTTTCAGGGATTTCAATAGACACATTTCTTTAGCTGAAATCTATTCTCTCAAAAACTTACCCACATTTCCTAATAACATTCAAATTCTAACAAAGATATCATGGCTACACAGCACCAGGAAGAGCACATTATTTCTTTTCACAATTCCCCTACATAGCATTATGGCTTCCTAAGGGCTTTTAAATGTATTGCTTCAATTGATTCTCGTAGAATCTCTGAGATGCTATCTGGAAACTATTATTATCCCCAGTTTGCAGATAAGACAACTGAGGTCCAGGCTTGCTAAAAATCACACAACTAGTAAGTGGCCATTGAGGACTCTTCTCTCATTCAACAACCATTTATTGAGTTTTCTCGTGGGCTTCCCCTGTGTGCTCTCAAGCCCACATGCTGGCTCCTGTCAGAGCACTGTGCTTATCACAAAGGATTATAATCATCCACCAACTTGTTTGTCTTCTCCCCTGGACTTTAAGCTCCTTGCAGGCATGCACCTGTCTTTCCCTAGTTGTATCCCTATTGCTAAGGATGCGCTCAATAATCATTTGTGAATAGATGAATGGGTGTAGCTCAAAAAATGATGCTGAAGGATGTGCCAAAAAAGCTCAAATGAGTTGTTTTGGATAAATGCAAATTACAGCATCCTTTTTCCATATCTTAGCATTTTATAACCCAGATCCCAGTAGAGAACACAGCTGTGAAAGAGATTAATACACTGCATTCTTAAGGAGCAAAGCCTACACTGAAATGAGTCAAGATCAGGTGATCATGGAGGCGTGTGATAAGATAAAGCCCGGTAACCATCACAATCTCCAGAGAAGGCAGTTTATCTGTAGAAGTTTCAGTCCTGACTCTGCTCCACTTCCTAGGCAGCTCTCAATTCCACCAAGGAAAAGTATAGAAGTGACAGACTTTGACTTAAAGTTACCAAACTAAAGGAATCTAATATTCCTAAATGAAAGGAAAAGGAGCTCATTGATTCTCCAGTTTTACAGGACTAGAATTTTAAGGGACATTGAGAAAGAAGTCCCTGAAATCTTCAAGAGGACAACAGAAACCTATCTAAAATATTTTCTTTCCTGAATCTTTGTTATCTGTAAGATTCTATGACCTACTTCTCCTGTTCTCCTACATCCAAAGTCAACATTTTGATATTTGCTCTTACCTCCTTCACTGCAACAATATCTCCTTCTCTCGAGCCATACCATCTGGCTGCACAAGCCCCACCTTCAGAATTAGAACTAGAAATGCTTGCAGAACTTGTGGTTTTTCATAAAGTTGGCAGAGGGTTTGTTCTCCACAGTGATGGCATCAACTTCCCCATGTGGGAAAAATGCCAGTCACTAGTAACAGTGTCTGATGCTAAGCAACCAGAGCGGTTCCAGAAGGCTGTGCAGTGTCTGAGAAGAGGACCAAACTGCAATTTGAAGGTACAGTTCCAGCTTTGACTCTTCCACACACTTCAATATGACCTCAGATAAATCACTCAGCTTCTCTGGTACTCTGTTTTGTTTTCTCATCTCTGAACCAAGTGTGGGTCTTCCAGATCCCTTGTGCTAAGTTCTGCTGTGGGACTGACAACTTACATGGAGGCGGAGGGTAGGAGGAGAACATGATTAGGAACTCTGGGCAAGCATAAGCCATTTTCTTCAAGACTAATCAAAGATGTGGACTGTTGTTGGTGGTTAGTGCTTTTTGTTTGTTTGTTTTTTTCCCCTGTTCCAGAAAAACTGGAAAGCAAATGTAGCAGGTTTAGGGAAAATAATCTGTGTCAATATAGAAGGAAATGGTGTACTAATTAAAATACAAAATTTTGTCCAAAAAACGATGAGAAATAAGACAGACCATTTGAAATGACTAGGAAAAAAGTGACCAAAAAGCAATGCTAAGTCATTTATGTTTAACCTGATCTAAATAAAAATTATCAATAGATAAGCCACTGTTTTGGGCCATCTGCATCTGATAAACACAGGTTTAAATTCTGGCACCATCTGCTCAACTTTAATAATACCAATATGCCAAATTATAATTATGATAGCAAGGACAGCAGCCTCATGGCTCATAATCTAAATAGTGACTGTTCTTTAATGGGATAAGAAACTAGAGCCAAACCAACTTAGCTGGAAATTATTTTAGTGCTTCATATTCACCATAGGTTAAGAGCAAATAGAGGCATGTAATTGGCAAAGCCACAAGCAACCAGACTTTCAGAGTAGGAGAAACATTCTGGGTGGGGACCCAGAATGCCCAAGAACCTAGAACTTACAAGAAGAACAATGGAGGTAAAGAATCAAAGCAGAGATTTTATATTTCCAATCATCTAGAACTAATCACTGGTACCTGTCCAACCACTTGACCTACCAGTGTACCCTAGCCATGGGGCATTTTTCAATTGGGAAGCAGGCAGGCCATTCAAATATAGTCCAGTGCTAAGATAGCCATTGCCAATATGATGAATCCTTAAATTCTGAGACTCAAGACCACCCAGCCCAAAGCCCTCACTTTACAAATAACAAAACTAAGGCCCACAAGGTTAAGTTTCCCAAATCACCATCCAGTGAGTAACAGAAAAATCTCCTTTCTCTCAGACCAATGTTTATCCCAAGATGCCTCCCCAGAGTCCCAGGGCTAAATGCATTTGCATAGATCTTCCTTTCCTTGCCAGTTAAGGTCATGTGCTGTCCAAGCCACTCATTCTGATGCCTTTCCTAAATTACCCTGCCTACCTTACTATCCTAATAGCAAGTTATCTAAGATGGCACCTTTCATAATCTTTAGTCTGTGTCACAAAATATGAGTTGTGTATATTTTATATTATCTCAATATCACTATAAGAGAGCTATAACCATAAATTTTCGTAGGTGTAATTAATAACAGAGTCCCTACTAAACTTTGTTCTAGACATAACAGATTACCCACCAGTTCCATGAATTTCTGTGGAATCATCCCTTCAATGTCCCATGCCACTGCATATGCTGTTCCTTCTGACTGGGAAACCCTCCCTTTGTTACAGACCCCAGTTCATCAGGCCAACTGCTGCTCATCCTTAAAAGCCCAGCTCGAATGTTGCTTCTTCTTCAGAGCTTTTCTTAACTTCATCCAATAGTAAGAATTTATCTCTCCCTCTGCATTTTAATTTTGCACATATAGCACTTACTATCCGATAACTACCTGTATATGGTTATGTCTCCACTAGACTATCACCACCTCATGAAAAGAGACAATTTTTGTCTATCTTCAGCATCTAACAGTTCCTCGCATGCAGGAAAACCTTGGGAAATGCTTTGTTGTCTAATGACGTCAATGCTATAACAGAATCATTGCCAAGATCTACGTCATTTCTGTAGTTCTAGACTTCATACACTGACAATGACCCTTACATATAAATATTCTTGTAGTCAGTAAGTATTGGACCAATACCCCTAAAGCAGGCATTGTGATAAGATTTCAGAGAACAGAGAAGAAATTAGAACATTCATATTCTCAAGTTATGTAAATTATTTTGGTGGGTTTTGTGCCCTTTAAAGTAAGAATCCGTTATTAAAATGTTTTCAAAGGGCATAAGCCTTACTCCCATGGGCATGGATTTTCAATAGTATCTGAAGTTTGATAAGATATGGAGAACATTATAATATAATTTTCTATCTAAAAAGCTTTTTCAAATCTCTCATCTTTCATTTCTATACTAGTAATAATAATAAAAAGTAATATTTACTGAGGGCTTACCATGAGCTAGGAACTTTGCTGAGCACTTTACATTCATTATTTCATTTAACCTTCTCAGCAACTCCATAAGGTAGCTACTGTCAAATCCTCATTTTGTAGATGAGGAAACCGAGGCACCAAGAGTTTAAGTAACTTGTGCCCACAAGGTCGAGCAAGAAATGCATGGTAGAATAAGGATTTGAACTCAGTCAAACTGACTCCAGCCCCTGATCTGAGTAAACGCAAACCATGGAGAAAAGAGCTCAGCAAACTCATTCAAACTCCCTGGTTAAGCAGGAGATAGAGTGCTTTCACCTCTCTTAGCTATGAATAAGGAAGCCACACCCTTGGGAGAGGCACAGAACCTCCAAGAAAAGGAAAGGCATTAGATTTTAATGTGTATTAATCTAAAGGAATAGATTGTTAAAGGCTGAAATCACTGAATCAGTACACACTTTGTGCATAAAAACAAGATTATCACCCATGCGAAATGATTCTCCCTAAAAGCATAAGCTGAGAACATTTTATTCCATCAACCGCATGTGCTTGTGTATTTTCATTGGGTAGAAATTGAGCTCAGCTTAGTGAAGCTAGTGTGTGTATTTCTTGGGAAATTATTTATTTATTGCTTATTGGATGGCTTTTAGCTTTCATCTAGAAGAGACAGAGTTAATGATGCATTTCTGTTTCATCAAGAGATTGTGGAAAAGGCTGAGATCTCTTTAGGGAGAGATTGGTTTTCGGCTCATCTCAGCAACTCATTTTTGATCACAGTAACTTTTTTCTGTGGAAAGGGACGGGACTGTGATACACACACACATATATACATATATGCATATATATGTATAACCTATAACATAATACATGTACACATAATATATACAACTCTTTCCCACAATGCTTTATAGTTTACCAAGTGTTTTCTCATAGACATCATTTTATTTAAGGCATACAACCAACAGACGGGGTGGGAAGATTTATACCCATTTTTTGCAAGAAAATCTGAAACTCAGTTTGCCCAGTGATTTATCCAGCCTCATAAAGCTGACAAGTAGCAAAACTGGGGTATGAAACTCAAGCCTTCTAATTTCAAGTTCAGGGCTTTTCACCAAACAGCCACTGTGTTCATTTGTTCAGGATTTGAGTGAACTTGCTTACAAATTACTTTACTGATTCAACGCCTCAGATATCACCTAAATAACTTGTAATCCCTGGAATAGGAAGGGTATAGGTGATAGACATGATGTGATTTGACCAAGTCAAAATGAATCTTTTAAAATGTGTGAAACTATTACATATTTCAATTCTTACAAGAACATTAAAATCTGAACTTTCTCTTATGAAGTGAGGCTGGGGAGCACCATGTTTAGAGAGAGATGGCCTGTGTCTCTTCCAAATAGGGAGGTTTGAACAATTTGTCTTGACTTTTGAATTTGGAACATCCAAAGGCAACATCGAAAACAAAAATAACTCATTTCCTCCCCATTACTAAAACTTGGCTGCTAATACAGCACCTGTTTGGCATCAGATGATTAGGAATGCAAACGCTTCAGTACAAAACCAAAGTAAAATAATTGAAGATTATATTCTTCACAATGGATCATCTCCTCCTGCTGTTCATTCTTTTTTCTAAGCAGAAAATATTACAATTGTGTGTTAATCCTGGGAGACTTTTGTCTAGTAAATAGTATGGTTTCCTAGGTGCAAAGCAGATACCGCAGAAATTAAATAGCCCAGTACTAATTAGTGTTTTTTGA
The DNA here is from genome assembly GCF_001698545.2 of Rhinopithecus bieti. Classification (NCBI taxonomy): domain Eukaryota; kingdom Metazoa; phylum Chordata; class Mammalia; order Primates; family Cercopithecidae; genus Rhinopithecus; species Rhinopithecus bieti. The sequence goes on along the minus strand of NW_016803481.1, from coordinate 151,554 downwards.
TCCCTCCCTCTTCTCCCTCTCCTTCCTTAGGATTGACTGCCAGGGCAGAAGCGAATTTATTGCAACCAGATAAAACCAGTCAGCACAATTCAAACACCTGGGCAATTCTGCCTTATCTTGCTAGGTAAGCTGTATTCTTTTATATTCAATATCTGTCCTGTTTATGGAAGATCTAAAGGGTGTAAAACAAGAAAAACCAAACTCTAACAATGGATTCCATTTAAAGTACAAATAATGTAATAGCACAGTCTTTTGGGGACAGGGCTATGATGGACAGAACTTAAAGTCATTATCACTAAACTCTTTGCCTTTTATGAGAAAATACTAGCAAAAAGGGTTGGGATGTGGGGGGAATAAAAGAACAGTAAGAAGGGCTGTCACGCAACTCTCAGACATTTCTTTCCTCTTTTTTTTTTCCAGGCATAGGAAGAAAGCTCTGGCAGTTAAGATTCCTTACAGGTTACAAAACTCAGATGGAAACAGAGTCGACCTTGATGGTATCAAGCCCTCACAATATAGATTTCAGAATGATAAGCCAATGAATTAAAAATGGTAGAATCAGAATTTTTCCTGGTGTTAAAGGAAATGACAAGGATCATAGCCTTCAACTCAGCTGGTGCCTACCATAACAACAACCAGAAAAAGTTAACTTATGATGGAAGACCCTTTTTTTATTTAACAGTTGATATGGCTTTCTTTATGAGCTTGCAGGCCCACTCAAGCTGAAAATATATCAGATACCTGTAGAGCAACTATCAAAATCTAGAAGACACAGTTCTACCATGATTGAGGGACAATTGATCTGACTGAAAAAAAATTCCATGTTTTCCAATATTGCATTAAGGAATAACCTCAATTCCCAGGTCTACCAATGAATCAATAAAGGATGTCCATGAGCAACATGAGACTCCTTAAAATGCAACCCTAGGAAACCACAGTTTTCAGGGTAGTAGCCATTAGCCACATGTGCTATTGAGCGCTTGAAATATGGCAGGTGTGACTCAAGAACTCCATTTTTTCAGTTTTATTTAGTTTTAATGACTTTAATTTAAAAATTGAAGCAATGAAAATATTTGGAAATATGTTGAATATTTTCGATACAGTGGGTTAAAATATTTTATTCAAATTAATTTTGTTTTCTTTTACTTTTTTCATGTGATTATTACAAAACAAAATTAAATACATGGTTCATTTTATGTTTCTATTGAACAGTACTGCTCTAAAAACTGCAGAATCTACCTTAGGGAAAGAATCTACCTTAGAAAGGAATCAACTTCACAGTTCATTAAAAGATGTTTATTTGCCAGAAAGAAAAAGATGATTTGATAGCTTGGCCTTCTGGCAGCATGGTCACGTATCACATAGAGGCTGAGAGCCGAGGCTCTGGAAACACACAGCTCAGGTTTAAATTCCCAGATTTGCTTTTCACCAGCTGTGTGACCTTGAGCAAGTTGCTTAGCCACTCTGAGTCCACTTTTTCACACGTTCAAATAATGTGTCTAATATACTTAGCAAGTAAGTGCTCAAAAAATACTAACTATTACTGTTGTCAGAATTAGCAGCTTTGTTATTTCAGCATCATTAGGAGAATATCTGGAATTTCAAAATCAAATTTTTAAAATATTGTGATCTTATGGACCATATTTATGATTTACAAGGGAAAAATAGTCTACCCTTTGGCAAACTATCAAGTAGCAGGAACACTAATGACTTGAGAATAGTTCTTTGTTCTTAATGAAGAGTTAATAGTATGATTGGAAAGTCTTGTCCTTTCATTGTGTGGTGCTTCCCTTTCTGGAACACTCTTAATGTCAAAAGGGAGCAAAGGTATATTATAGAATGGGAAGAGGCCTTATCAATTCACAGTTCTGCCTAAGGCAAGTCCTATAGGCAGTATTCATGGACAGTACTTTAAATAAATACTGTTTTGGTTCTTCCAGTGACATAGTATAGATATATGAAATATGATACTGTATTAGTCTGTTCTCACGCTGCTAATAAAGACATGTCTGAGACTGGGTAATTTATAAAGGAAATAGGTTTAACTGGCTCACAGTTTAGCATGGCTGGGGGCTTCAGAAAACTTACAATCATGGCGGAAGGAGAAACCAAACACGTCCTTGTGGTGGCAGCAAGGAGCAGTGCCAAGCAAAAGGGGGAAAAGACCCTTATAAAACCATCAGATCTCGTGAAAACTCACTATCACGAGAACAGTATGGGGGAAAACACCCCCATAATTCAATTATCTCCACCTAGTCCCGCCCTTGATAAGTGGGGATTGTTACAATTCAAGGTGAGATTTGAGTGAGCACACAGCCAAACCATATCAGTTACATTCTATATATGGTATGGAGTATCATGGACTATCACTAGATTAAAGCTTAGTTGGAAAGTTGAGACATAGACAGGGAATAACAATATTACTGTAAAATAGCTACTTAACATAATATTTTTCTATTAATGTGCCTATCAATCTATATGCTCCACTAGAATGTGAGCTTCATGAGAAGATAAATTTTTTTCACCCTCAATCCCTAGTGCTTAGAGCATACTTGATAGAGAGTATGTGCTCACTATATTTTCAATCAAATACATGGATGAAGAGAAAGACTCCATAAGGCATTAGCTGAAAGGAAGAAATGGATGAAAATGGGCCCAGAAAAGAATACCCCAAATCTTACAATTAGATATCACAAAATTTTATTCAAGCATCAAACAACAGTGACATGAATCTAACTAACATCGAATTAGCAATGAAAATAGAAGGAAGACACTGAGGAGAATGTTCTGTGGTTACTAGGTGTCTACAAGTCTCTCCACCATCCAGGATAAAGTCCAGTAGTTCAGTGTGTCACTTAAGGCCCTTCACCATCTGCTCTCTGCTTGGCTCTCTGTGCCAAGTCATTGTCTGCTCTCTGCCCTTGTGCTCTCACTATGAGGCTCAGAGAACAGGCCATGCTCTGCCTGACTTCCAGACTTCAGTATCTGCTCATCCTGCTGCCTAGAATGCTGTTCCTTGTGCTGTCTGCCTGACAAACTTCTTATTCTATATGGCATTGCTTAAGAATTGCCATCTCTGGGAGAATATCCCTGATCATTCCATTCAGAATTAAGTACTTTCTCTTCTACTTTTTCCTAATACTGGTATCACTTTTATATTATCAAAGTGTTCCATATATTCATACATTATACATCCCTGAAGTCATGTATAAATATGCTCTCGCTGCATAAGGCAAACCATAGATTTACACCTTATATAATTGGCATTCCCAATTAAGAAAAGAAAAAAAAACTATGCCTAATTACACCTGCCTTTTTAGACAGTATCTTTGAAATATAGTTCCCACATTTTATACATTTTTAACCATGCATTTGTTCTTTCCTAATTGAAAACTCACTCAACTGGCATAAATCCAGTGATATCCACTTAAGGCTGAGGATTCACACCTTTCAGCATGCCTAAAGATTTCCATCTTTGCCTGAATTACATTAAGTTTATGAGATATATGGTTCTTATTACCAATATCACCACTTTCATTTTCCATTCTCTACCCATTTTTATAAGATAATAAGGGCAAGATACAATAAAACATTCAAATAATTACTCAAACACTTTTATACTGGCAAAGATGAAAATGCAGCTGAGATTGAATTCTCAACTGCAATTCCATACAATACATTTCATCCTTGTAGCCCAGCAACATGAAACAGTGCAATGCACTGCTGATTTAGTTTAGTTTTGTTTTGTTTTTTGAAGCAGAGTCTTGCTCTGTCACCCAGGCTGAAGTACAGTGGCGCGATCTTGGCTCACAGCAATCTCCGCCTCCAGGGTTCAAGTGATTCTTGTCCCTCGGCATCCCATGTAGCTGGGACCACAGGCACATGCTACCATGCCCAGCTGATTTTTGTATTTTTAGTAGAGATGTGGTTTTGCCTTGTTGGCCATGCTGGTTTCAAACTCCTGGCCTCAAGTCATTAGCCTGCCTCAGTCTCCCAAAGTGCTGTGCTTACAGATGTGAGTCACTGCACCCAGCCTTGTACTGCTGTTTAGTAGGTGCTTAATAAATCTTTGTTGGTGAATGACAGATTTGGTTAGCATATGACACAAAACATTTGAAAATCTCCTAACTCCTTTTAATTGGCCATGGCACAGAGGCAGCAGAACATACCATATATGAGCCATTATGCTCAGTGGGTAAGAGAGATGATCTTACCAACCAGATTCAAATCCTAGTCTACCCTCTCCTAGTTCGGGGACCTTGGACTTATTTCCCAACTCTTAGCCTCAGCTTTTCTCTCTAAAATGTGGACAAAAGATTCATTATTAAGATGAAATAATATAATTTCTGGCGCTTTCAATACATACACAGGTGATCTTTGAGTACTCCTAACTCCTAACGTCCAAAAATGTCATCCTCCTTTAGTCATCCCCTTTATGGCCATTCCCTGAAGTGTGTCATTATTCATTCATTGACCCGCCATAAGCTCAACTTCAAACAACACTATCTTCTCCTAGGTTTCCATCTCATTTCTTCCAGTACTAGATTCCAAAAACCCTTTAACCCCAGAGAGATCTTCAATCCATTGGTCCTATATCTTTTGTCACCTCTCTCCTTCATGTCTTCACTGAATTTCTTAACCCACTTAAATGCAATGGCCAATCATTTAAACAATTCTCTTGCATACACCTTGAGCTCTTCTGCCTTGACTTTACAAAACCTCATGCCTGCTGGTGAGGCTAAAATCTGGGCTTACTCCCACCTGCCCCCATGCAACTGGACATAGCTGGAGAAAAATAAACAACCATGCAGAATGAGCTCACTTTACATTCATGGCCATTTGCTTCAAGTGAGTCCTCAATGCCACTGGTCAATAACACATTTCCCTAGTTTATTCACTCTCCCACAGTCCTGGACTACTATTTTATGTGATCCTCTCTCTTCAAACTTCAACTACTTCCTTCCTCATATATGTAGGTATGCATGTATACATATTACTACATGTACTATATTACTATATGTAGGTACTACATGTACATATTACTATATGTACTGTATTTGCTACATATCTATTCAATATTCATAGATCCCATCAAGATAGATGAACTGACAAGGCTTACAACAAATTCTTTATGCACTCTATCCCATTCCTTCTCACTTATCCGAGGATATCACTTCAGCTGCCTCCCACTTATCTCCTGAATTGTTGATTTTTTTCTCTAACCACTGAATTTTTCTTATAAAAATACAAGCATGCTGTTTTTTTCTAATGTCTAAAAAAATCTCTTTTTCTCTCACTTTCTGTTCTACCACCTAATTTCTATATTTCACTTTTTAGCAAAACTTCTTGAAAGTTCTGTCTGTACTCACTTTTCCTAGTTCCTCTGCTACGATTCCCCTTCAATACATGCCAATGAGGCTTTTGCCCTAAGCAGTCCATGGAAACTGATGCTGTCAAAGTTACCAATGACCTCCACCTTGGTATATCTAATAGACATTACTATCAATTTGCAAAAAATTTACTCTTTCAGTAGTATGTGACTCAGTTAATTATTCCCTCCCACTTGAAGCATTTTTATTTTCACTTGGCTTTCAGGACACTGCACTTTCCTGGTTCTCTTCCTACCTCATTGGCCACTCCTTCTGAGTCTCCTTTGTAGGTTCCTCTTCAACTCCCAGGTCTTAACACTTAGGTGCTTAGGCCTCCATTCTTGGACCTACTCTCTTTTTTTATTGTATTACTTCCTTAGTATTGTCATTCAGTCTCAGATTTAAATACATTCTACATGGTGATGACTCCCAGCTTTATATCTTAAGCCTGAACTCTGCCCCACAATCATAGACCCATATATCTAACTCTGATTATTCACATGAATGTCTAACAAGCATCTCCAAACTAACATGTCCTGAATTTGAGTTTCAATATTACCTCTAAAAAAGGCAATCTTTCCTCAGGTTTCTTTATCTTGGTTAGTAGTAACTCTATTCTTCCAAATTGCTTAAGTTAAAATTCTTGAAGTCATCCTCGACACTGTTCTTTTGCCCATACAACACACCCATGACATCAGCATATTCTGATGCCTCTACTTTCAAAATATATTCAGAATCTGAGCATTCTCACCATTTCCACTCCTATTGACCTTCTCTGAGCCATCCACTCCTCACAACTGGATTATTCCAATAGTTGTCTAATTGATTGCCACACTTCTTCCCTTGGTTTCATCAGTCTGTTCTCAAAATAGCAGCCAGGGTTGAATACAACAGCTACCTTGTTAAAATATATGTCAAATTTCTGACATCATTTGGCAGGCAGCTTTTAAAAGTAGGCCAAATCTTGTCACTTACCTGCTGAAAACCCAACAATGGCTGTCCATGTCAGCAGAGTCAAAGTCAAAGCCCTTACAAAGGCCTATAAATCCCTACAGAATCTGGCTTTCTTTTATCTCTCTAATCTCATTTTCTCCCAGCCTCTTCCTCCCTTACCAGTTCCAGCTACACTGCCCCTCTAAGCTTCTTCTCCAATACACCCAGCACTCTCCAACCTCAGGAGCTTGATATGTGCTTTTCCCTCTGCCTGTCAGATTCCCCATCGTTTGAAACTTCATCTTCTACAAGCCTTTATTTAAATATCACTACCTCAGTGAAGACATCCCTACCTTCTACCTAAAATTCCAACACACAACCCTAAACCCAGCCTGCTTCATTCTCCATAGTGTTTATCAATGTATCCTTGTGACATAATTTATATTTTGCTTATTTATGCTGTTCATTATCCATCTCTCCAGACACACATATACACACATCCTAGGATATAAGCTCCTTGAAGGCAGACAACTATGTGTGTTTTATTCAATGCTGACTCCTCAGTGCCTAGAACACTGTTTCGTATATATTAGCTATTCAATAAAAATAGTTAAATAAATTAATAATGCATAAAACCCTTAGCATAAAGCCTGGCAAAGATAAACGACCCTCAAATGTCGGCTATTATGTATTCATAAAGACGTAGATTTGGCCAGGCCAGTATCTCATGCCTGTAATCCCAGCACTTTGGGAGGCCAAGGCGGGCAGATCACCTGAAGTCAGGAGTTTGAGAGCAGCCTGACCAACATGGCGAAATCCCACCTCAACTAAAAATACAAAAATTAGCTTGGTGTGGTGACACATGCCTGTAATCCCAGCTACTCGGGTGGCTGAGGTGGAAGGATTGCTTGAAGCTGGGAGGCAGAGGTCACAGTGAGCCAAGATCATGCCACTGCACTTCAGCCTGGGTAATAAACTGAGACCCTGTCTCAAAAAAAAAAAAAAGAAGACATACATTTTTTTTTTCTCAAAGTCAAACATAGAATCACTTCAGGTTCAACTTTATGTGAACAACTGAAGAAGCAATAATCAATTTTATTTAACGAACTCATACTATATTCCACAGATTGTTCTAAATCTTTTAAAAATATTATCTCATGGATAGGAAAACTCTGTACTCTATGGATAACCCAATATAACTTAGCAATTAAAAAGCATGTATAGTCTTTGATATCAGAAAGACTTGACCAGAGTCTGAATCCTGATTTTATTGTTTACTAGCTATGATCTTCAGTAAGAATCTTCCTAGGTCTCAGTCTTCTTATCTGTAAAATAGGGGAAATAATCCCCACCTCCTAATCATTCTAATGAGAAATCTTAGTGCTCTAAACAGAAAACATCACAACATCTACAAAGCACTTATCACAGTATCTGCTGGGTGACTTGCACTCAATCAGTGGCATCTATAATTCATTTCAGAGAAAGGTAAAAAGTTAAGCCGAGAAAAACAAAAACCATAAGAGATGAGGAAAAGCAAAAGTGTGTACTTCCCTGTCTCTAGGGCTTTAGGACTCTCATCAAGATTCAGAAGAAAAAGAAGTTGAGAGAGGCAATTAGTTTTAAACAAAGAATAAGTTTTCTTTCTAGTTTTTCGGTTGCAAGCTTGCTGTTATAATAGCTAGGCTTCTAAAGTAATGGAAAGCTGTTATTAACGTGAAATACTTACAACAAAATTATGTGCCCAAATAACTCTCCCCAAATGCAAAACTAGGCAAGATACTAAAAAAGAAGCTCATTGTCTGAATAGTTTATTGTTTAAACAGAGTTTCAGGTTAGTTATAGGTTTCATGCTTAAATGTACCCTTTCTCTAGGGACCAACAATGCCTGCTAGGGCACCAAGATTAATCTTGTTTAATACTACTTCACTCATATTAGTGAGTGATTCTAGAGCCAGAAACCACTAATACGACTTCTTAGTTTTAAACACACACAAACACTTATTTATTTATTTTTGCTTAGGTATTTGGTGGAGTAGAGAAAGAAAATGATAAATTCTCCCTATTCTATTTCAAATTTTTTTAATGTCTTTTTTGTACTATGAAATTCTGTGCCTTTTCATATCTGTGGTACCTAGGAAATCAAATTCTTAAAAATAATGCTGTGTAGGAGTCACTGAGAGAAGAGATTGTATCCCAGAAGTTCTGTGTGGGTAACTGAGGACAGATTGTCAGATTTCGGCCCAATCTGGTTCAATTTTTTTAAAGCTGTATCATGAGAAAATTGTGTTCATAAAACTTGAAATTTGAAGAGGAAAAGAAGAAAAAAAAATCAGCCATGTTAAGCACCTTCTCCCATCCACACACCCTACTAGAGGCTTTATGTGGGCTTCTCATTTCATCTTGTGAGGTGGTTCCCTTGAATAGCTCTGCTTTGGCAGTTCGAAAAAGATAGCATTGCCATCTGGTATTTCTGTGGTATGGCATGACGGTAAAGAATGCCAGAATTCGGGGTCAGGGCAATTGGGGTTTTGAATTCTGCTTGTACCAATTATTATATTACATGGAATTGATGTGAGTCCATGGGGTAGAGATAATTACTTTAAAGTTCAGACCCATCTCCAACCCCTGATCTTCATCAGTCTACCCTTACCCCCATTCTTAATATGAACCTATGAACTTTTTTTAAACTTAAAGCCAGATGGATACTGCTGGGTTCTACTATGTAGAAATTCTGAAGCAGCCCCTAAGAGTGTGATCTTGGTTAAGTTAAACTTCTCTGAGCCCCAGTTTATCATTGTGGGGTTTTGTGGGAATTAAATGAGGATCACTTGATACAGGACATAGCGTTCAGTAAGGATAGCTACGATTGTTGCTAACATCACAGAACGTAAATACATACCATAGCATACCTATACTTTATTTCTCTCTAGAGTCAGGAGGACTTCAGTAGCAAGTTAAGACAGCAATGATTTGACTACATTGTATCTGGTTGTTTGGAAGAAAACTTGTTTTCTCATAAAAAGAAGCAAATTACCAAGGCAAATTACAGACAATAAAAAATATAAAAATATAGCTATGATAAAAAGAAAGTGTTCCTGCTGTGTTCATACAGAAGAATAGGGCTGGTATGAGGGATTATTTGTGAACACACCCAAAATAGTTTTTTTGTTTACCATTAATTCTTCATGTCAGAATAGAAAGCATCACTTTAACCAGAGATTTTACCACAGTTTCCTAAGCCTTTTGGAGGGGGAAAAAAAACACATTATATTGATCCAATATAATAATATACCAACCTTGGGTTTTATTTACAATATAGCAATAATTCCAAACTACTAGGTAGAAAGCATTTAAAACCTGTTGTAGAAACCATTTTCCACACTCTGTTTTCAATAGAAATAACTCCTATAGTTTGTGTTGTTATTAAAAAAAAAAAAAAAGTAAACTGGATAATTAAGATGACGTTCTCAGAAAGATCCAAAAGATAGAATCAAAATTAATTTGCTTTTGCCATTTAATGTTTCTAATAATTACCTTTATGTAGACTTGTTCTGAGTACTCAATATAAGCCAAGGGAAAATAAAACAAATAAAATGAACACACTACTACGAACCTGAACAAAATGCAAAAGCCAAGTTTTCAAGAGAGGAAAATTCACCTTTTATTTAGAATATCTGGGTTGGGCGTTTTTTTAAACACCTACGCTGACCCCTAGGTTTCCTGGAATTGTCCCAAGGACCACCAAGATAAAAGGAAGAAATGGGGAACAGGGAAAAACACCTTACCTAATGCTCACTTCAATCGAAACAGCACCACTTTAAAAGCTTCTATATGTTGTCTTCTACCTAAGACTTCATTTACAGCCTAGCAACTCAAAGTCAGCAAACTGAATCACGAAATCACGGATTTACTCCCCTCTCCACCTCGGATGCTCTAATTTTATAAAGTAAGTTGAATTTATAAAGTACGCAGCCTAAAATTAAAAAAAAAAAAAATACTTCACACTTTCATCCAGCATTGCAGTTTACAGGACTTGGATAAGGGATTTGTTTTCATCTGTTTGGCTAGGACCTAGGATCTACACACCATAAGGGTACAATTATTACACAAGTCGAGGAGATCCAAATGTACCCATATCTTGGATGTATGGTACTCAACTTCATAAAAATATAGGGCTGATGCTACCATTCTATTAAACTCTATTTTTCATTTTATCTTCTTTATTTCTTTATTAGCTTATTAGCTACACATCTGTGTTTTGTTACACTAGTGATTTCTTTAGAATTTGTAGTATATATTTTTAACTTTCTACTATCTAATTCCAAGTGATATTATGCTGCTTTGCACACATAAGAATCTTACAATGGCATATCTTCATTGTTCCCCTCCAGGCCCTTGGATTATAGTTGTTATGCATCTTACTTTAATGTTTAATATCCCACATCACATGATTACTTTTTCTTTAATTGATAATCTTATAATAATTTAAATAATAGAAATGTATTTGCCCATTAAAATACTTATTTTTTATTTTGACCATTGATATAAAATGCTTTTGCAACTCTCTAAAAAAAGCAGTTAGAACTGGCAACCTACAGAATGGGAGAAAATTTTTGCAGTCTATCCATCTGACAAAAGGCTAATATCCAGAATCTAAAAAGAACTTAAAAAAATTCACAAGAAAAAACAAACAACCCCATCAAAAAGTGGGCAAAGGTTATGAACAGACACTTTTCAAAAGAAGACATGTATGTGGTCAACAAACACATGAAAAAAGTTAGTCATCACTGGTCATTAGAGAAATGCAAATCAAAACCACAATGAGATACCATCTCATGCCAGTTAGAACAGCAATTAAAAAGTCAGGAAACAACAGGTGCTGGAGAGGATGTGGAGAAATAGGAAGGCTTTTACACTGTTGATGGGAGTGTAAATTAGTTCAACCATTGTGGAAGATAGTGTGGTGATTCCTCAAGGATCAAGAAACAGAAATACCATGTGACCCAGCAATCCCATTACTGGGTATACACCCCAAGGATTATAAATCATCCTGCTCTAAAGACACATGCACACGTATGTTTATTGCAGCACCATTCACAATAGCTAAGACTTGGAACCAACCCAAATGCCCATCAATAATAGACTGGATAAAGAAATGTGGCACATATACATCATGGAATAATATGCAGCCATAAAAAGGGATGAGTTCATGTCCTTTGCAGGGACATCGATGAAGCTGGAAACCATCATTCTCAACAAACTAATCCAAGAATAGAAAACCAAACACTGCATATTCTCTCTCATAAGTGGGAATTGAACAATGAGAACACACAGACACAGCGAAAGGATCATCACATACTGGGGCCTGTCAGGAGGTGGAGGGCAAGGGGAGGGAAAGCATTAGGAGAAATACCTAATGTAGATGATGGATTGATGGGTGAAGCAAACCACCATGGCACATGTATACCTATGTAACAAACTTGCACGTTCTGCACATGTATCCCAGAACTGAAAGTATAATAACAAGAAGAATAAAGCAGATTTAATGTCTCTCTTCTTCATTACCCATCCTTAAGACATTCTCTAGATGTTCACTCACACTAACATAAAATCTGCCTTAATAGCAGACATCTAATAAGCAACATGGTCACTTTACATATGTGGTATTATTTGCTACTCAGTGTCTTACAATGCAGTTACATAGATCTACCATCCCTGTCATACAACAGAGGTACCTAAGGCACCTGACTTAGCAAAGTGGCTTTCCCCACTCCTGTCGACATCTCTTATCCTCTCTCTCAAGGTTTAAATTGCCCTTTTCTTTTTTATCTCTCATTCATTTCTATAACACACCAGCTATTATATACACCTACATACATGTATATAGTACATGTGTATGTATAAACACACACATACACATAAATATACATATAACGTGCTGCCTTCATGATGAGAGGAAATTCTATTATTATAATTTATCATCATGAGGTGGGGAGAAGGGAGAAAAATAAGTTATTGAGTTCCTACTATGTATAAGACACTATACTAGGTGCTGAGGATACAACAGATTCGGACAAATATAGCTCCTGCCCCAGGAAGCTTACAGTTTATATAGAGAGAGAATAAACAAGTAAATCAAGCAAATGGTTACACATGTGAACAGTACTAGGATGGAAACAAACAAGGTACTGAATAGACATCACTAGGAAAACACTGGCTACTTCAGCTGGGACAGCAGCAGAAGGCCTTTTCAAGGAAAACCCATTGAAGCCTGACCCTGAAGAATAAATAGGTCTCAGAAAAATGAGAAGTGGAAGGGATGAGTGTTTGGGGGAGAGTTGAGACAAATCCCTCGAGGTGGGAAAGAGGCTGGCCTGTTGTAAGAACCATCAAAAGGCCAGTGTAACGAATGAGTGCCTAAAGAAGGGGCAGGAGAGGTGAGCAGACCAGAGGAACTAAAGGAATGTGAGTTGTGATATGTTTTTTCTGTCTCCAGGGCCATGAAGTATGTGTAGTAACAGTGCAGAGTTAGACCAGTGGGTAGCTGCAGCACTTCTGTTTCGGCAGCAGGCAGCATCACTCTAACAGGTCCATCTGCTCTCAGTTTCTCCTGCTGGGTCCAAACATTTGTAAGATGAATTAAAAGAGCTGGGACAGGCTGGGCATGGTGGTTCACGCCTGTAATCCCAACACTTTGGTAGGCTGAGGCGGGTGGATCATCTGAGGTCAGGAGTTCAAGACCAGCTTGAGCAACATGGTGAAACCCCATCTCTACTAAAACTACAAAATTAGCCAGGCGTGGTGGCAGGTGCCTGGAGTCCCAGCTACTCAGGAGGCTGAGGCAGAAGAATCGCTTGATCCTGAGAGGCGGAGGTTGCAGTGAGCCAAGATCGCACCATTGCACTCCAGCCTGGGAGACAGAGCGAGACTCCATCTGGAGAAAAAAAAAAAAAAAAAAAGGCCCGGCACAGTGTCTCATGCCTGTCATCCTAGCACTTTGGGAGGCCGAGGCGGGCGGATCACCTGAGGTCAGGAGTTTGAGAACAGCCTGGCCAACATGGCGAAACCCTGTCTCTACTAAAAATACAAAAATTAGCTGGATGTGGTGGGGGGGGACCTGTAATCCCAGTTACTTGGGAGGCTGAAACAGGAGAATCGCTCGAACCCGGGAGACGGAGGTTGCTATGAGCCGAGGTCATGCCACTGTACTTCAGCCTGGGCAACAGAGCTAGACTCAAAATTTAAAAAAAAAAAAAATTAAAAAAAAAAAGAGCTCGGAGATAAAATGCCTGGCTACTGATGAGAACAAAGCTAACAAGATGGCTTGACCTTGGTTTAGTTCTCACAACACTGCCATGAAAGAAGCTTCCTCATCCCCCTTTTATGTGGAGGGAAGTGATCCGATGTGTTAGGAAGAAAAGACACTTGCCCAAGTATGCTCTGATAGGAAGTAACCAAACTAAGGCTTTTATCCGGCTGGGTTTGATGCTGTTAGGGTATTCAACCATATTTTACTGTCACTCATGGGGTATATTCATGATTAAAAGTAAGTAGCAAGTAAAATGAGGGCAAATCTCATTTATTTTACATTTCACGTTTCCTCGCTTTAAAATGTGGTATTATTAATTTATTCATACATTCCACAAACTTTTACTGAGCACCTCCTGAGTGTTCAGCACTGTAGTAGTTGCTGCAGATGATTTGTGCATGAGATTAGCAAGGTAAATCAGTCATGTTTAGTTAAAGTTAATAATAATGATATATATCACTTTGATAATCATTATAAAAGGAGACTACAAATATAAAGTACTCAAAATCAATTACTACTTATCTTGATTATCATTTGGACTCTGATTTGGCATAAGCACTTTTAAAAGACAAGGGTTTGAATTGAAGAGAAACCTCAAGAGTTAAAAAAATATGATGTTGGTTCTTGGCATAACTATTAATAATATCATTTGCACAGCTACCACTGGAAAAAATCTAAATCAGAAATAAAAAGATTGTTAATAATCTTAAAGTTTTCCTAAGCCTCCTAGGATATAACTTTTATGACCCCATCCACCAGCTAGTGTCTGAAAGTCAAAATATACAAAAAAGATTTAAGTATTTTCTCCTAAGTATTAACATTAAATCAGTTTTCATTACCTGATACCCCAAGTTCAGACTAGGAGCTAACTCTCTATCTTCATATCAGTTTATACTTCCTCATCACACTAGATTGAAATTTCCCATTTACTATTATAATCTCTTTCTACACCATATGCTCCATGACAACACTGACCATATGCTTCTGCTCACAGGTGAATTATTGGAGCTTCATGTAATCATGGGCACACTGTAGGTGTTCAATAGGTATTTCTAGAAGACGTATAAGAGCCCACCACTGCATGTGGTGGATGATGTTGAGGAACCTAACACACACAAGAGCAAAGGGCACAGCAAGGTCACGGTGCCTGTCATTTACTCACGTGCCCAGAAAGCAGTAAACAGAACTCTCAGTGAGTAACTGAGGCTAGACCTAAATCTGCCTATTAAAGAAGGTCATTCTGTTGAAAGGATGTCAAGGTGTGTAAGAAAATAAAATTACACTTCATTACCCTTTTTTTTTTTTTTTTTTTGGTCTGTATGTAAGGATGCAGATGAAGGAAGGTTTGAAGTGCCTGCAGTTTCCAATCAATGAAGTATATGCAGATTGTTAATCACTTCCCTGGCAGATTGTGGAGAAGTACTAGAAAATCATTAACTTGAAGAGCTGGTGAATCAGAATGCTGATTCTTTGCATACAGATATGACATTTTCTACCCATTTTAACTGAACAGGCCTGCAGAAAAGTACTTCACATAAGACAGGTCCTCAATAAGTGTGAAGCAATAACACCTTTCCAAACAAATATTTTATATTTTAGAGCATCCAAAGTTGACCTAAAATTGTTGAAAATATCACACATTACATTATCAGTTATTACCTCTCTGTCCCAAAGGAACATCTATTCAGAAAAGCCAAGTGAAACTGCTCATTTTCTAGGATATGCTTTTATTGGGCAAATAGGAATTAACAAATTTTATTTTGTTGCAGCTTGACAAAATTGAACAACTCCACACAGATATCCCTCTGTTTAAGAAAAAAAGAAAAAAAATAAAATCTCACCTAGCTGACTAGAAAGAAAATTAGTGAAAACTGGATTCTATTTTCCATTTGAATTACAGTGTAATTTTGCAGGCATATGCCCATAGGAAAATGTCTTTAACTGATGTAAATCAGTGCTTAAGCTGTACGAAAATTAGCAGTGATGCCTGACCAGTGCTTGATGTGCTTTTCAACGTGATCCAGCTCATTCTCTGTTTGGGGTATCTTCAGAACTCTGAAACTCTTCTCTAAGTCAAGATAAATCCCTTGGTTTTAATTCTATGCCTCTGCCACACTCTAATATCGACATGCCTAATTTTCTTTAGTCTAATTACTAAAATTTCTCTGCTGCTCCAGAGTCCCCTTTACAAAAAAGTTACCACTACCAGAGCTTAGTTGTCCTTTTCTCTATTTTCTCATTGTTGACCTGGACAGTCCACAATGTTGTCTAAAATAGCCTGAGAGTCTCTCTTTCTCTCTCTCTCTCTGTTTTTTTTTTTTTTTTTTTTTTTTTTTTTTTTTTTTTTTTTTTTTTTTTTTTTTTTTTTTTTTAAGACGGAGTCTCACTCTGTGGCCCAGGCTGGGTGCAGTGGCATGATGACGGCTCACTGCAACCTCCACCACCCTGGTTCAAGCAATCCTCCTGCCTCAGCCTCCCAAGTAGCTGGGACTACAGGCACCCGCCACAATACCCAGCTAATTTTTGTAATTTTAGTAGAGATGGAATTTCCCCGTGTTGGCCAGGCTGGTCTCAGACTCCTGACCTCAGGTGATACACCCATCTCAGCCCCCTCAAACTGCTGGGATTACAGGCGTGAGCCACCGCACGCAGCTGAGAGTCTCTTAACTTTGCCACCAAATTATGTTCAATTAGTTACTTTCTATTTTCATCAGTACAACTAACTCCTAATCAGATTACATCCGATTTACTCAGAATAAAAAGTTGCTGTAAATTTGACTGAGGAAATTATTCTAACTTTCTTCTTTGGAGTAGAACTGATGCATAAAAGGAGAGAAGTAAGAATTTCTTCACATGGGGCAGTTTTTGAATGGGTCACATAGTAACAGCCTCCCACCCCATTAGCATTCTTATTTCCTTTGAATGCCACATAGCACAGCTACTCACAGTGTGAAGCAAAATGTCTTGTTTTCATTTCTGGAGCAATTTCAATGATCCTATTGTCAGTGGCATACTCAATAACCATTTTCTGTCACCATGAGAGGGAATACTCTCTAGGCTGATATTCACAAAAGGTTATTCTAATTCTGCAGTAATCAGATATATAATTTAAGCTATATTCTTAATTTTTAATTCCATCGTATATTACTCTAGGTTCCGAAAAGCCACAGGTTGAAACCAAGGTGAGGGATGGGGGGAGGAAACCCTCTATTAATCACTTCCATTGTGGAATAACCAGAATGAAGCAAAGAGTTAATAGAATTCAAAGCTTTTTAAGGGGTTTACCTCAGATTCAGTTATAACAAATAGCTAAAACTTCTTATAAAGTGACTTCTGTATATTTTTTGTTTGTTTTAACCTGTGTTAACATCAATAAACTGGGCAAAGTTTTCAAAAGGACTATTAGAAAGAATCGCATATGTTATTTAAAGGAAGCACTTATGTCTCATCCATGCCAGTATTCCCAGAGGCCTCATATTTATTAAGACTTCTATTGCACTGACTGGGTGTCCGGCACTGTTCTAAGCACTTTCTATATATCAACCCATTTAATTATCATATCAACTCTATGTGGCAAGTACTATTGTTATCCTCTCCATTTTACAGTTGAGGAAACTGAGACATGGAAGCAATTTGCTAATGATCATGTATCTGGTGGGTAGCAAAGCTGGGATTCAACCTCAAGCTGCCTGGGCACCAAAATCCAGGCTCTTAACCACTATGTTATGCTGCCTCTGGCATTAAGAAATGAAAATTAACATTTATGGGAAGAGAAGAGGAAATGGAATACTTTGGCAGTAAGAAAATTAAGAAGGCAACCTTGTCGGTCTCACAGTACAGTTTGCCTTCTAGTAGAGCTCTTTTTCTATTGGGGATATTTATCAATTTTGCAGCACTTTTCTGAATCCTGGTTCCCTCCTAGGTTTCTCCTTAAACCCTGGTCACATCCAGCTTCAATTTACTCCTGCTTGGATGAACCAACTGAAAGGAGACCACAGGAGACTTTGCTGCTGGTAAGTGTTTTTCTCAGTTCCCTAGAGCTAGAATCTTTGCGCAGGTGCCAAGAGAAGAGCACCTTTCAATGAGAATTCCAACTAGTCTGTAAAATGCTTAGCACTCGGTGAAAGTTAGAAAATAACATTATTATTATTTAAGGCATCAATCACACCATCACTGCCCTCTAGTTCTTCTATTAAGAGATAATACAATAGTATATTCAAGACAGTAGCATCTATGACCAAAACATAATATTGCAGTAGGAACTTTTAAAAATGCATTCTAAAGAAATATTTATAAAGTACTATACCTACATTTGTTCCAGGCACTGAATCAGGTATAATAATGAACATGACAGATACAGTTTCTGTCTTCACAAAGCTTACAGTTGGAAAGACAGGTAAATAAACAAGTAGAATACATTATTATATGTGCTGTGATATAGAAAAATAGGATCTAAAGAGGCAAAGATAAGGGGTACCTAATCCAGGTATGGTGGACTAGGAAAGTCTTCCCAGAAGAAGTAACTTCTGGATTGGGAAACTGAACATTTAGCTAATCAAAGCAGATGGAGGCAGAGTTCCAGGCAGAAGGAACATCACGCACAAAAAATGAACATGAAAGTATACAACAGCATCCAGGAACTAAAAAAGATCTGTTATGGCTAAGGTTATAAATGCATAGAGGGCCAAATGGCAACAGTAGAGGCTGGGGAGGGAAGCAGAAGTGATTTCACAAAAGGACGTGGTTCACCTGAAAGAGTTTGTGTTTGAATACAAGAGCAGTTGTAAGACAATCATCAACTTTAAGCAAAGGAGTGATATGGTCAGTCACTCCTTAAAAATCTCATCATGTTTGGAGCAAGGAGGATAGATCCAAAGGGGAAAATACAGGATGTAGGAGGGGGAGAACAATTTAAGTTCATTTGTAATAGTGTAGAAAAACAATAAAGCAATGCTCATGGCCTTTCCATCAGCGGAGATGGAAAGAAGAGGATGGACCTGAGGGAGATGAAGAAGAACCAACAGGACTTGTTGGAGATTGGAGAAAGTGGGGAGAAGAAAGAATCAGGAATGTCAGCTATGTTTTATTCCTCCTTGGGCAACTGAGTGACTAACAATGCCATTTAGAGAAGAGGCTTGGGAAACACAAATGGTAAGTTCAGTGGAGTTTCAGCACAATTGAAAGAATACAAAGATACTCAAATGTAAAATCAGAATAGCCAGAAGGCAAACTTTTCTACCCAAAATGATTCTCATAGTCAATAGGGCCCACTGCACATCTTGGTAAGCTCACTGCAGCACCTGAATGGTAGCCTAATCTAATGACAATGGAAGTGCAATACTAGACCTTGAATGACTGGAGAGAAAATGAGGGACCTCTTTAAATGCTTGCTTTAACATCAGAATCAACTTGAACAATGGAGAGAATACACCCAATTGCTATTGATTCAGATGATAAATATGTAAAAGCTAACAATAAAAACATGCCCTTATCTTGCCTCCATAAATACAGCATTTCAATCCTCCAACGCAAATTGTAAAATGGACTTGCTATCACCTGTGAAAACTTGTCAGAAATACTGAGTGAATCTGATTAAGCCTCTAAAATCTGGAGTCTAGATCTAATGAGCTTACCGAAAACATAAGGATTGAGGAGGATGTGTTAATATCACCGAGATCATAGAGATGGATGAGCAAAACCCAGAATGCAGGATATTCAACATGACAACTTGATTTCAGGAAACAAAGAAGTTGTAAAAAAGAGGAGAAAGAAAGAAAGAAAGAGAGAGAGAGAGAGAGGGAGGGAGGGAGGGAGGGAGGGAAGGAAGGAAGGAAGGAAGGA
>NW_016803481.1:94943-131762 GCF_001698545.2 Rhinopithecus bieti | reverse complement strand
AGGGAAGGGAAAACAGAAACAGAAGAAGAGAAAGAAAGGGAGGAATTAAAAGAGACATAAGATGGACATTTTACCACTTTGTTGCATGTAAGTTATATGCAATATTTTTTAAATCATGAGAGAAAATTAGCAGACAAATATAATGTAATATGTAGATTTCATTTGCATCTTGATTAAAACCAACTTTTAAGAACATTGTGAAGAAATCAGGAAACTTTAAACACTGACTAGATATTTGAAAATATTAAAGAATTATTAATTTTGTATGTTATAATGGTATATGGTATAATACCATATAATGATGTTATGTTGCTTTTAAAATAATTTGTATTTTAGAAATATATACCATAGCATTTGTGGACGAAGAAATTAATTGATGTCTGGGATTTGCTTCAAAATAATCCAGTGTCAACAGAAGGGAAATTAAGTAGGAATACGGATGAAACAAGATTGGTCTTGCAGTGCTAAGTGTAATTATTAGAGATGGGTGATGGTTACATGAAAGTTCATTATGCCATTATCTCTACATTTGGATACGTTTGAAAATTTCTGTAATAAAAAAATTAACTGATTTGCCAAGAAATACGATACTTGAGAAAAGCCATCGCAGACACAAAAGATAAAGAGCAACAGTGCGTTATGATGCAGAAACTGAGCATTTGTCTATCCATTTCTGGAAGACTTCTTTCTATGCATGGGACTGGCACTCATCCTATGCGTAGTTACTCCTTTCCGTGTTTTGTGTTTGGAGGTGTTCCAGATGGAGCTTTGTGGCACATTCTCAGCTACTTCCATTTCTAATTTCTTTGATTAGATACAACCTCATTAGGCTGTTAGAAACATGTGTTCTTCTCTTTCCAATCATATATACTTTAATGTATCAGAACACTTGGGGGCAACCTCAGAGACCTCCCCTTTTCACCCATACATTGACACAATTCTTGCTGCCAAATACCTTCCTTGATGCCACAGACCCAGGAAGAAACTATTTTAATCTTCTCCTACAAGGGACTGGGCTCAGGTAACAGCTCTTGCTTGGCATAGAAGTGAAAACAGTATAATAAAATACTTCACTAACATGCTTATATCACTGTTCTATTAAGCCCAATTCTCAATGCATAGCATCTTAAAGAAATAAGAAAAATTATGCCTGCTGCTTCTGCCCTTTATTATCCAATATCTGCCTGAGCATGGGTCTAAACTGACTTCATAATGAAGTCTTATACTTAAGCTGTGGTTTGTTTTTCATCAGAAATTAAGAAGTTTCAAATCTTAAGAACTACTTTCTTCAGGGTAAAAGGATGCCTGATCCACAACTATTAAAAGTGCTCTTATGTACAAATACCCCTGGGGAAGGTAACATCATGCCTTGAAAGCATTCTAAGTATAATGACAGAGCAGAATTTTTCCAGACGAGCTTTGATTATGGCATGGAAGAAGGAACTGGAGAGCAGGAGTGACTCAAACAGAAGGAAAGAGGAACAGCTAAGGTGAGACAACAGAAAGAAGTCACAGAGAGAGATGCTAGTGGTGCAGGGACCAAACTTCACATACCTTATGATTTTGGCCACTCTGCTATCCCTGATGTTTCACTTTGAATGTGCCAATACCATATCTCTATAAGTAATAAAAACTGAAATTCTTACAGGTTGAGTATCCCTTACTCAAAATGCCTGAACCAGACATGTTTCAGATTTTGGATTTTTTCAGATTTTATGATATCTGCACATACGTAATGGCATATCTTGGGGCTAAGACTCAAGTCTGAACATGCAATTCATTTATGTTTTATATGCACATTATACACATAGCCTGAATGTAATCGTATACAATAGTTTTAATAATTGGGACATGAAACAAAGTTTGTGTTGAGTACTTACGTGTGGAATTTTCCACTTGTGGCACCATGCTGGCTCTCAAGAAGTTTTGGATTTTGAATCCTTTTGGATATGGTATTTTTGAATTAGGGATGCTCAACCCGTACTGGGATCTTTCAAATAGCCAGGAGAAAAAAAAGCTAGAATCATTTTAGGGTAGATGCATTTCCACCTGTTTTCTTATGAAAGCACATGCTCTTATTGAAGCTTGTTAAAGTCAATCTTACCTAAATTATTCACAGTGGCCAAAGCATATATTTCTCCCCAATACAAGGTCACACAGCTGAATTATAAGTGGAAGATAATTTCTTGATCTACTTTTTTCCGACAGCCTATCTTAATCAATAATCCTGAAGATATATACTGCATCTAAAAGGCAATTTAGAGATTTCTGTGGAAGCAACTGTAAATTTTAGGAAAATAAGTAAAGAGAAGAAAGGTTAAAATGCACTTACAAGCTGCAATTTGTTGAAAAGATGATGAATCAATGTGTCTGCTTCTATAATTCACAGAATTCAGAGTGTATGTTTTCAGAATAAGTGTCCTATGAATTAACCTCCCTATATGTGGTGATGTTATCACAGCTTTATTAGAAGAAAATGCCTTTAAATCTTAGTGCTTTCAGGCATTTGGCTGAAGTAACTCACTCACGAGTAGGCTTTTGGAAATGTGCATAATTCTCTCCAACCAAGAACAATCTTCCCACTCTCTCAGGCATCAGAAGATGGCTCTGGAAATAAAGGTTCATTTATTTCCATGCACCTGTCATTTGGTTCCTAAGTGATATGAATTGTCATTGAGTATCTAGTTCAAAATCAGGACTTGTCTTTTCCAAATTACACAGTTCTCATTTTATTTAGAGGTGAATCAAGAAGGCATTTTATGATATTTATGACCTCACCTTCCACGTAATGCTTGAAAAGTAATTATTCAGTCAGTTGGGTGGAAAAGGAGTAAAGAAACCTTCTTATTGTTTAAATTAAAGCAAAGGACATGTCTAAAATACTTTGTAAGACAATCCCTAGGGTAGACGTTTCTTTTCTATGTTCCTGTATCACTCATATTAACTCTTTCAGTTGCGGATAAGTGAATCATAATCCATAGCATTTCACCTGTATTTTGGTGTGTAAGTGATGTAGACAAACACATTTCTTACCTTCCTCTTAAGCACATACAAACACCTGTTGACTTTTTCATTGTTCATAGTTCTACACTAACAAAACACACACTCAAAACCACCTGATAGTGACCATCAATTCTAGGTCCACATGAAAATGTAAATGAGGTAAGAATCTAACTTATTCATGGTTGATAGGTAGATTTCGGTCTACCAAATTTTTCCTGGGAGACTCAGAAGAAAAAATAGGCAAACAGGGAAACAAGAAGTCTCTCCCCATGATTATGAACCATCATGCAATGCACTAATTTCTTGCTGTTTATTTTTTACTGAGATATTGATCCATGCAAAGTGACTCTGCATTATTCCTGTGTTATCAAAAAAGACTGATTGCTTAAACTGTTAATCCCTTAGATGTAAGGAGCTTGTGTGTGTGTGTGTATATGTATATATATATGTGTGTGTGTGTGTGTGTGTGTGTGTGTGTGTATGTATTTCCCCCTAAGCCCAGGAGGAAGTTGAGTTACTTTGTGAAAAGCATCTTTGCATGCAGCCAACTCCCTGCTTTAGAGCTTCTCCCATGGTTTCGGCCCATTAACCCGAGCACAACAGCTTGATGAATTAATGCTTATATAGGCACAGTTGGCAGCTTCCAATTAAATAATTATGGCTAAGCAGCTGCACGGAAGCTGTTATGCACCCTAGAAAGCCAGCTGTCAGTGTTATTGGTCCTAAGACAGAGGAAGAGTTAACACGTAGCTCTGGATGTTGGGTACAAAGGGGAAGCATATCATTTGCAAGATATATGCTGCTGGTGTGAAGTTCCTGCACATTCGTGCTAGCCTGTCCATGGAGAGATGGAGAACAAACTATTCCTCAGCAATCTCTCAGCAATTCAACAAAGAAAGAAGAAATGACATAGTCAGGAGAATGGAGTCTGTCCAGAGCAATCTAAAGGAAAATTGTGTTGGACAGATGAGCCTTTGATGAACACAGAAATGCCACTGGTAGACAAATAAATTTCAGTGTGTGGGTCTCATTTCTGTAAGCAAGTGACTATAAATCCAATGTGGTCTTTCTGGGGGGTACAACTGGTATGTTTTCATTTATGTGGTTGAAGCTTCTTATGATGCTATGTTTTCAAATATTCAAAATTGGAGAACATGGTAAATATTACAAAGCTGCATGGGAACTATCTCTAAGATGTACTTCTCCAAAAAGTTTGGAGAAGATATTTCTTCTTCAGAATGATAGATAATGTCATATTCCTTTATACAAAGCTAAAAAGCCAGAATCTTATCTCTACACTAGTGAGAAATTTACCAAAAGGAAGAAAACAATACCTGTCCACTAAGCTCTAGCATAAAGGAAGATATAGATTGTAGAGGCCACAGATAGGATTAATGAACCAAATGATGTTTGTTATTGCACATCAGTATACTCCTGAGCTGATTACTGATTTCATTTTTTTCCACAGGTTGTTCTGGCTATGCAATATGTGTCTTCACTTCTCAAAACCAAATGTGTGATAGCTTAGTAGAGAATGACTTGGCTTCCCACTAGCCTCTTCACCAAGGTTTCCAGCACCATTGCCAAATGAATAAACATAACTAAGGAAGAAAACCAGTCCAAGAAAGTCAGTCCTACTTTTACGTTTAAAGAAATTTAGATATTTTAATTCTGAATTCTGGATTTGTTTTAGAGTAAGAATAGAGGAAATCAAATGTTAACACTGGAAACACATTTCTTGTGGAATTTACCTCACCCAACTCCTGGGCCTGTTGAAAACTGGCAGTTAAAATCGAGTACCAAAGAGTGCAGGCTGATTTACTCTTCCTTTCAGAGATCAATGGCTCATAGTTTATAGTTTAGAATAATGCCATATCATAAAATGAGGAATCTGCAGGGTATCTTCATTTAAGCAAATGAACTGACCTCTAAAAACCCCTTACTTAAAAGGCTTCAGTATCATTGTTTCATTTCCTCCCTCTCTGGTTTCCTTTTATGTCAGTAATTCTATCACCTCAGCTGTCTGAAGGTGTTTGCATGTGATTGACAATTCTCAAGGATCTAGTTCCTTTCAGATAGATCTTAAATGAAGTTCAGCTTAATTAAGTCTGCAGTGCAACTCAGGTCTCAGTACAAAAGGCTTCAGAATCAAACAGCAGATTTGTAAAACCCTTAAAAGCAAATTTTAGACTTGGGGGTGCAGGGGGCCTTTCAGCAGTCTGTACTGCCATCTAGCCAAGACCACATTATTCATGGCAACATCCATTTGTGTTTTCAAAGCCCCTGATGAAAGCAAGTCTTCAGCAAACAGCTTAATAGACCTCAAAGTCCAGCTAAATGAATAGACAGCAGTAAGTTTTCCACTGAGTATACCAAGCTCCTATGGACAAACAGCCAAGATGTAATCATCAACCTTATTTTCACAATTCAATATTTGGCAAAAAAAAAAAAAAAGATATACATGCTTGTTTCCATTTTACATATTGCATATACCAACATCACTTGCATCTTGCGATTTTGGAGGCCTTTGAATATTCTGTGACCTCATTGGATAAAAGTTGCCTTAGGTTAGACATGAGAGCTGAATTATAACCTCTAATTCTCTAACTATAACTCAAGAGTTAAAAGAATTCCAAACCATGTTCCTTAGGTATGGACAGAACACACAGACCATATACATTTGCGAAGAGAACTGACACACATAAAAAATTAAAAGAACCCTTTGTACTTACGGTAGAAGACATATTCAGTGTAGCTTGACCAGATCTTGTCATCTGTATATTGGTTGATGAAAGATGCTGTCACCGATGAGTTACAGGCCACCATGTGGAATCCACACTCTGACAACATATCAAAAGCCCTTTCCAGGTGCTTGAATTTGAGATAAAATCTGGAGGTGTATCTTTCTGGGGCTCGATCAGGGTCTCTGCTTTCATTCAAAGTTTCTCCAAAGACTTCTTTTGCCAAGGAAATCCTTCCACAAACCAAAATCCGGGGAACTCTCCGAAACTTGGCATCTGCCTGTCCCTCTCTGCCTAAGGTGCAGGATCCTCTGTAACCCACAGTAATGAAACCCCACTTGCGGTCGGTGGGGAGCAGGGAGGAAGGGGGACAGATTCTTGTGTCGCTTCCTTGGGAGGCATCTTCAAAGTCACTGTGGCAGAATTCATCTGGGCTTTGCTTGATTTCATCGGGGGTCAGGAGTTTGACCAAGTCTGGGAGCTGGAAGTATTCAGCTTCCCTTTTCAGTCTTCCTTTTTCTGGAAAGTGATCAGGCAGGACCACCTGCCTGTCCCTGAGATAGTCCAGAATATAACGGAACAAGAATCCATCTCTGTCAATGAAAAACCTTCCCTTAGAGTCCTTGGCTAGATCATTAGCCGTGTCTCTCTTTGGGGAAAACATTTTCCACAGGAGGGAATGAGGGATGCTTATCAATGTGGAATGGCGAGTAAAATAAACTTGACCCCCAACATTGAGCTCTACCACCTCAGGGAAGGAGTTTGGAACTGCGGCCCCTTGCTCTCGAGGATAATAACGACTACAGTTTCCACTCAGAGCCATTGTCCCTTTCTTCTGCTGCTGCTATTTTGATTTGAAGGTGCAATCCAATGGAGTCACAGCCTTATCCTTTGGATCAACTTGTAAGAAAGGGAAAAGGATGCTAACTTATTAAAAAATGACCTTCTCTTATCCCAGTTTTTTTCCCCCAAGAAAGCAAAATGTATAAGAGTCCACAGGTGAAGTGATGCTGAAAAAGTAGTTTAAACCCTGGATGGTAGTGAGCTGTTACTTCATAGAATATAATCAACTCGTCTATATCCAATCTTCCGTCAAGCTCACAGGCAAGGCAGGCCAATTCCCCAGTTACTCAGATGTCCGTCTGAAGGAAAAGAGAAAAATTATTTCCTCAAACCCGGAATGAGTCAGAAAAAGAGAGTCCTCTGGAGAGAGAGAGAGAGGGAGGGAGGGAAAAACAGAGGGAGGGAGAGAGAGATTATTTTACATAAGCAGCTCTGGAACTACTGATCTCAGTCATTCTTCAATTAAATCATGCTTCTCTCATGCTATTTTGTGTCTACATGTTTATCTATAAGCCTCTGTCTCCAGCAATTAGTATGAAAAACAATTTTACTTGTAAGTCTACCTTAAAAAGAAACATGCAATTTTCAACTTCTAAATGGGGTTTTTTTTCAGCTGGACAGGAAAAGCAATAAGTCTTAGAGCTTACCTTAGTGAGTGCTGGAGACCCAGTTCTTGTGAAAAAAAAAATAATAATAATAACCATTTGTAAAGCAATCAGAATCCACAGCCAAACTGAGTCTGGATCTTGTCAAATTCCAAACAGGTAAACGACCGAGGTATCAGTAAAAAGTGCCAGAGAGGTGTGCTCTTGGAAAATAACTATTATATGTACGTATTTATATAAATGCCTATTTGTGTTTATATAAGTATGTAGGTGCATATGTATTCACTCCGTATCTTAAGTTAAAACAAGTCACAAAAAAGTTAAACCGTGATGAGAGGAGGTTGGGTTGAAGAAGTAAAGCAGAGAAAATATTCAACCAAAGCTTCCCCGGGGTGGGGGAAAAATGGAAAAAGAAATCTTTGGAAAGGATCCTTAGAAGGGAGTTGCAAGAGGTACCAGGACTTAGAAGCTTTTCAGAAAGCCCAGAAGCAGAAAGATGGAGAGACGTGCCCTGCTGGGGTCCCAGGTAGCCACCCCACCTGCCGGCAAGGGCAAACGGACTCCCATGTTCCCAGCCAAGTGGGAGCCGGTGGGGGCCAGAGGCCAACGCAGCGCAGAGATGCCGGCGGGGGGCCCGGGGCTCCGGCTTGTCTGGTGGCGGAGCTGGGTGGTTCCACAGTTCCCAGTGCAGTTCGGATGCTGTTGTTTCAGCAGTGCAGGCAAGAAACCATCCAGGGAAATTACTATTACATCATCTTAAAGGAATATGGCTTAGAGAAAGCGGCAGCAGCTCCGAGTCACGTCCTCCTCGGTGACAGGTTGCCAGGACTGCATGGGGACGCCGCGCTCCCGCGGTGGGCACGCGATTGCCGGGCGCGGGGCTTGGGGCGGAGACGCAGTGCTGCGCAGCCACTTCCCTCCTTGTCCTGTCCTGGAGTCTGGAGTTTCCAAGAGCCTTTTCCTTCTTTCTTGTTTTCACCTCCACCACCATCACCATCCCACAGCAAATCCCTGCCCCCCACCCAAGAGGTAAGTTGTGAGATAAACACAACTGACTTTTATTTGAAAATCTACAAATCTTCCCCCCTCCCCTTCTCCCATCCCCGTTCACGGAATTCCTGCTGAAGGGCAAATTTCTCTCTAAAGCTTGTTTTAAAACACAGACACGCACACCAAATGACCCCAATGTTCAAACTACAAAGTGGGTTTTTTTAATCCTTTGATTTAAACCATATACACTCAAATTCTCTCTTTTTTCTTTTCTGTTTCATCTGCTTGCCACCACAACCCCTAGCAAATAAATAAATAAATAACTATTAATATATACGTAGATGGGTAGATAAATAAACACTCTGAAATTAATGATGCTCTTTCGAAATGAAGACATGAAACACTGGCACCCACAGAAAGCCCACAGTTTGCATCCATCCATAAGTCATTATCTTAGCTTACCTGTAAGAAATTGATACCTGCAACCTTTTTCTGGGGTTGTTTCCTTACTGAGCATCTCTTTGGATGTGCCCCCAGCCCCCTCCCAAGTCATCCCAAGAGGACTCTGGTGGAAGGCACTCCTGCTAAAAGACATTTTACTCCTGTTCCAGAGGGCTCCCTTAAGTGCATCATTAGAGTTTCAGGAAGGCATTTCCAGGGCAACCTAATCCACTAACAAAGTGCTTCCAGTTGAGCCTGCCAGTCAATAATGGCCCAGCCAACAGCTTACAGTAAGTCTGCCATTTCCCCTTTAAAACACCAGTGTCTTAGGGCTCACATCTCTCATAAGAATATAGTGCTTGGTCAACGAATAATATATGTGAGGCACATGCCATCCCAAACAATTGCTATTTTAAAAGTGAAAACCAAAATGGAGGTGAACTTAGGAATTATACACATTTTATGAGAAACGTGCTTATTGGCTACTCTTGCCCAAAATATTAGCTTGAAGATACACCCAACAGTAGGATAAATTAGTTTCTACTTTAACAATCTTTTCTGTCAATAAGCATTGGGTTACTGAACATATTCAGAGCATTAGCCAACATTCCTACATCTGATTATATTTGACTTCATTTCTTTAACTAATGCATTAACCTGTTCTGGCCTCAATCATTAGGATTTTAATGCTGGACCAATCAAGAAGATGCTTGTTATGTGATGCGCTTATATCGCCATCTAGTGCCCTAAGCTATCAGTGCAGCTCTGTATCTGGCAACTTAACAGGGCCAAAACATTTAGATTTTCTTTTAAGTTTTTATAGTGATCTAAGTTTCCTTGGCATGCACTGCTCACCATGACAAGAAAATAAATATTTCATTGACATCAGGTCAAAGACAAAATATATCTGAATTCAGACCTATTAAGTACTGGTTTTGGTTGTAGTTAAAGTAAGCAAATATTTTGTTTTCTTTTATTTCTAAGAGAGTAGGCCAAAACGTCATGACAATAGCCTTGGAGCTCAGGTATTAAAACATTGCAGGGGCAGTATGGAAGTAGGTGGAGAAACAGAGTAAGAAAACTCATAATCTTTTAGAGCTAAAAAGGACTTGAGGAATGAAAAATTAACTATCTCATCTTAGAGATGCAGAACTGAGGAACAGAGAGGGTGAGCACTTCCTTGGGGTCACACAATTCCAGAGTAGCAGGATGGGCTTTAGACCACTGACTCTTCAGGATAACCCGTGTCCTCATTTTAACCTTAGATATTCCTGAACAGGAATAGAGAGGCGGCAAATTTAAGAAACAAGATTTTTCTTGAAACAACAAATGTCAAGATTACTAAACACGCTTTTTAAAAGCATGCCAATAATTAATATTAATTTAAATTGCAAGGTTAAAAGATTTTATAATATAAAAGAAGAATATTCTGAATTTTTTAAATGAGGAGTTCTATTCATTGGTCTGGGTTTAATAGATTAGGTTACTTTTGAGACAAGTAGGTTCTTAACCTTTTTTGGAAAATGGACTGCCTAGAGAATCTAATAAAACCTAGGAAGTGAACCCATGAGCATAAAAGTTTGCATTCACTGTCAAGGCAGACCCTCTCAGGAAAGGCTGAGTAAAAAGAGGAACCAGTGAGGGACAGGGGTGGGGAGGCATGTAGTTGATGATTCACATAAGCAGAATTCCTCAAATTTTGACTATGAAACTTCTTTTTGAAGTGAGAGTACACATACATTCACAGAGACACATGCTGAGAATTGAAAAATGGAAAACATTCAACAGACAATTTTAATCTTGCAACCCATGATTTGATCATACCACCTGAAACATTTTAAATTGGTATTTTTCATAAACACTGTAAATATCTTGTTTTGCACAATTACATTGCATCATATTTTTATACTGTTATGTGCTAAAAGAGTTTATTATAGTAAGCAGTTAAAAATAAACACTAGCTTTGCTAACTCTATTTGGGCATATCTACTCTTTAATCTAAATGGAACCTCAGAAAAGCAAAACAGTCTAGGCCTCCCTTACCTTCTGAGAGATCAGGGGTTTGGTTCAAGACTGGCCTGAAGCCCATTCATGTTGGGGTTCATAGACCTCAGGTTAACATCCCCAGATCTGTACTCCTTCTTGCTTCTTTAGTCTCAGGGATGAAAACGAATGAGAGGTGAGATTAAAAAGATAAAAGACTTGAAGGAAATAAAGCAATACACCACACAAAGAGATTTAAATAGTGCTAGAGTAAGCGAGTGTGTCTCAGGGAAGTTGTCGGTAAGCCCGGCTGTTTGGTGCCTTAACAAGAGGCAAGAAGCCAAGTCTAGGCTGTGAGTGTATTCCTAGCCTTCGTGTCAGCAAATAACACCGCTAGTGTTATTATTCTCTCCTGGCAGCTCTCCACTGAAACACTGTGGGATGGCACTCCCGGACTGAAGGCTGAACAGCATACGGCAACAGATTTCTCTCAGAGGAAGAGCAAGGAAGAATGTTCCATCCTGTTCTTTGTAATATTCAAGCATATAGCAAAGCAAGACGTATGTTAGGTAAATTGTGAAATTGATAAAATATGTTTTCGCCTCTGTTTCCTACTTTCACATACACAGCTAAATATTGAAGGGTATATTCTCAAAAGGACTATTTTAATTTTGAAATAATGTGATCACTCTCTACATTCTCACCCCTAACACATCCTTAAGTTTTCCCTGCCCTCAAGCAGATATAGCTTTCATGCTGACAGCCTTCCCTATTAGGGAGGAAACAGATCTCGTAAACTTACTTATGCTAAGATGCTGCACACTCATCGTGTTATGTGCTCCCAAGGACTCCTGCATAATCACCATTATCTTAATAGCTACTGTTTATGGAGGGCTGACCATCAAGTCCTCACCACAGTCAGTCGTTACTCCTCTTCTAGCTCTGCCTGGCTGGCTGTGTGACTTTGAACAGGAGACTCATGTCTCTGAGCCAGGGTATGGTGGCAATAAGAAGACCTGCCTCCCAGGTGTGTTGTGTAGACTAAATATGAAGATGCATGTAAGCTCTCTGGCACATTCCATGGCTTTTAGCAAGTGCTTAATAAATGTCATTAGTGTTCATGCTAGTGGTTTAAAATATCTGTATTCATTGTTGTTAAACTCCAATTGAGGCATAAAGAAATTACAAAAGATGCCCAAACATAGAAATTGAGTTCCACATCCAAAATCGTTACTGTTTTCAGTATGAAAATTCAGGTTAAGACCATTGCTTATTATAAATGTATTTATTATTCATGGGGGAATTTCAGGATTTGGTTGGGGAGATGGGGTGGCAGAGTGGGGAACTGAAAATAATCAGTATCCCAGTGATTAAAAATGAAAATGCCACTATCTTTTGCCAGACAAGATTATTTCCCTGGTACCCTTTCATTTATACTACATGGATTTATTAAGTGCCTATGTTGTGTCCAGCACAGTGCTGGGTAGTTGAGATGCAAAGTCGAATTTGATATAATATCTGACTCAAACACTCACATGCAACTGCACACACAAATTCAAAATCCTACCAATGGGGGAAAAAAATTAAAGTTACATTGGCTAGGTATGGTAGCTCGCACCTGTAATTCCAGCGCTTTGGGAGGATGATGTGGGAAGATTGTTTAAGGCCAAGAGTTTGAGACCAGGCTGGGCAACAGCAAGTCCCTGTCTCTACAAAAATAAATTAATAAATAGAAAAATTAGCCTGGTGTGGTGGTGCATTCCTGTAGTCCCAGCTTCTTGGGAGGCTGAGGTGGGAGGATAGCTTGAGTCTCGAGTTCAAGGGTGCAATGAGCTATGATGGTGCCTCTGCACACCAGCTGGGCAACAGAGTGAGACTCTACCTCAAAAAGAAAACAAAGTTATAGATTCTTGGGCACTGCCTTTTATTTTCAGAAATATCCCTAGTGCTACATTTGGCCTTTGGTGTTACATAGTTCACATATGATTTTGACAAACCATTTAACCTCAGATGGCCTCTGCTTCCATATTTATAAAATGGAACTGTCTCCCCTTAAAGAGATATCATGACCAATGATAAAATAAAGATAAAATGCAGCTATGAAAACTTCAGACATTCTAGGAAGTAATTTGCTATGTAAGAAACAGATGAAGAAGGCAGCAAACAGCCATCTTTCTTGTTAACGTAAAGCCTTACAAGAAAGAATTTGGATTAGACTTGTATAATCTAAAAGTTGGGAGTGGAGATCCTTCGAGGTCATCCACTGGAGCCTCAGATTCAGATAAAAGCTTCATAGCAGATGTTCAGCCAAGTCATTTCTCTCACAGTTTCTCCCTGAAAATACTACTGATTTCCACTGTCATAAAATACAAATGAAAGCAAAAGCTGTCTTTATCACCATCGTGCCTCTGAACAGGAGTCTACAGGATAAAGTTCTTCTAAGTGAACTATAATTTTGAGATTTGATCTTTAAAAAAAATTATGCTACCTGAAAACAAAAGTACTGCTCTTCAGGCATAAAGGCAACATTATTGACTATATTCACAGGGTCTAAAGTTTTTGCAGTGTGCATGTATGTGAGTGTGTAAGGAAGTATACATTTCTGTAGTAGGTACAGATGTGAAGTTACATTTTAAATTTGTCTTCAAAATGAGGAAGCACTTTGGGAGGCAGAAGCGGGGGGATCATGAGGTCAGGAGATCCAGACCATCCGGGCCAACATGGCGAAACCCTGTTACTACTTAAATACAAAAAATTAGTCGGGTGTCATGGTATGCACTTGTAGTCCCAGCTACAGGAGGCTGAGGCAGGGGAATCGCTTGAACCCGGGAGGCGGAGATTGCAATGAGCGGAGATCATGCTACTGTACTCCAGCCTGGTGACAAAGCAAGACTCCATCTCAAAAAAAAAAAAAAAAAAAAAAAAAAAACAGGAAGCTATTCTGGAAAAAATGGTCAAAGTCAGGAGTGTACAATTTGGCCATGAAGTCAGGTAAAGCCAACTCCCACATATGTGTTTTAAAACTGTTATCTCATCAGCATGAAGCCTAACCAACAGAAATATACTTATTTCTGAAAATAAGTTGGCAAATGAAAAACATAGCTGCACAATTAGCTGCACAATTCTCAAACAATTGGTTTTACTAAATATACATGCACTATTTTAGGAACAGCCCTAAAAACAAGAGGCCTACCTTGCCTCCCCTGAAATCCTTCCCCTACAGCGTCTTGATCCATGTCCTGTTACTATCTGTATGATGTGTGTTAGCTACATTGTGTTACACATGTTGGTGGAGTCCTCATTATGTCTGCTCTATTTACTATGTAATATATCTCTCGGTAAAGGAGTAGTGTAACTTGCAAGCCAGTAATTATCAACCTTTTATCTCCTACCTAGGGAATCCATCTTTCCAAAGGCATCTTTATTGTCATTCCACAATATGCAACGATACAAGCGGAATGAAATCAGAATCTGCTTAGGTGTTAGGTTCAAAAATATTTATTTTTTAAAAAATCTTCCAGAATTTGCAATAATAAATATATCAATTGTCTTTAGAGTGCATTTTAATTTTTTCTAAATAGTTTTATATATGTATAAATGGAATTTGTGGAATCCCCTGAAGCAACTTAAGGAAATAGAGTTTTAAAATCCTGGTTGTAAAGAAAAGGAACAGGTTTTAGAATCAGGCAGAACAGAGTTTGAAAGAGGTACCTACCAGCTATATAAACATGAGCAAACACTTTACTCTCTTATGCTGTTGATGTGATCGGTCCCTTTTCTGAAAGCCTGGCTCTCCCTTCTAGGAGAGGAATAGGAGAAAGTAAAGTGATACTCGGAACTTTAAGCACATTTGCCCTTGGAGACTGATAATTAGTTCATTTAAAACAGGACTTCTGACTTGGAAAGAATCTACACCTTTCAAAGGATGATGAACAGAAGAAAGTGAATGAACAGGCTGGCTCATTCAAAAGAGATCATCTTACAGTGATTCAGCACAGTCACTTTGGTATAGCGATTGTTTGTAGAAGGCGTTTTCACAAATAAATCCAAACATGTCATACTCTTAGGCTGAAATGAATCTTACCAGTGGCATCTACAGATGGGGAACAGCAGGAAGAAAGAAGGGCAAACACTGAATAACAAATGGAAAGATTTAGCTCAAGAGCAAAACTGAATTGTTTTATTAGAGGACTTGAGGACTCAAAGCTGAGAATTGAAGATATGCTCTGAATACCACTTTTTTCCCTTCCCTTTTGAATTATTTGCAAGAAATCTGTGGGGCAGGGGTCATTTTTTATTCTTGGTACCCTCAAGCACAAGGTCTGGCATCTGAGAGATGCTCAATTAACGTTTGTTTAATTTAATTGTGGAACCAAGGGCGATATCCTCAGAATGGCCCAGTCAAACAATTAAAAGCTGATAAGGTCACATCAGATGGAGTTGTTGGTTAGGAATATAAGGTAGTTGATTCCAGTTTATTTCTCAAACATTGAGTTCTACATGCTAGCAGGGATCTTTCCATTTGGTCGGGTCCCAGAGAAATAAGCTGACTGCAAAACCACCCTCTCTTAACCCACTACTACAAAGAGGTCATTCATGTCTTCGATGTGGGGTCAAATTGGAATGGAAAAAAGNATAGTTTTATATATGTATAAATGGAATTTGTGGAATCCCCTGAAGCAACTTAAGGAAATAGAGTTTTAAAATCCTGGTTGTAAAGAAAAGGAACAGGTTTTAGAATCAGGCAGAACAGAGTTTGAAAGAGGTACCTACCAGCTATATAAACATGAGCAAACACTTTACTCTCTTATGCTGTTGATGTGATCGGTCCCTTTTCTGAAAGCCTGGCTCTCCCTTCTAGGAGAGGAATAGGAGAAAGTAAAGTGATACTCGGAACTTTAAGCACATTTGCCCTTGGAGACTGATAATTAGTTCATTTAAAAACAGGACTTCTGACTTGGAAAGAATCTACACCTTTCAAAGGATGATGAACAGAAGAAAGTGAATGAACAGGCTGGCTCATTCAAAAGAGATCATCTTACAGTGATTCAGCACAGTCACTTTGGTATAGCGATTGTTTGTAGAAGGCGTTTTTCACAAATAAATCCAAACATGTCATACTCTTAGGCTGAAATGAATCTTACCAGTGGCATCTACAGATGGGGAACAGCAGGAAGAAAGAAGGGCAAACACTGAATAACAAATGGAAAGATTTAGCTCAAGAGCAAAACTGAATTGTTTTATTAGAGGACTTGAGGACTCAAAGCTGAGAATTGAAGATATGCTCTGAATACCACTTTTTTCCCTTCCCTTTTGAATTATTTGCAAGAAATCTGTGGGGCAGGGGTCATTTTTTATTCTTGGTACCCTCAAGCACAAGGTCTGGCATCTGAGAGATGCTCAATTAACGTTTGTTTAATTTAATTGTGGAACCAAGGGCGATATCCTCAGAATGGCCCAGTCAAACAATTAAAAAGCTGATAAGGTCACATCAGATGGAGTTGTTGGTTAGGAATATAAGGTAGTTGATTCCAGTTTATTTCTCAAACATTGAGTTCTACATGCTAGCAGGGATCTTTCCATTTGGTCGGGTCCCAGAGAAATAAGCTGACTGCAAAAACCACCCTCTCTTAACCCACTACTACAAAGAGGTCATTCATGTCTTCGATGTGGGGTCAAATTGGAATGGAAAAAAGAAAAACCATTAAAAGAAACACTACTGAAAGAGTAAGACATCAGAGTTTTCGGTTTCAAAATTTCACTGACACCAGTTTCTTAAAAGATTCATGTCTGTGCCTGTGGCCAAACAAATTAATAAAATTAACTGACCCAATTGCCAGGCAATTCCACAGGCATTTTCTAGCTTAATTCCTAAAACAATTCTGAAATGCTAGCATTGTGAGGAGAATAAAAGAGCCTCCAAGAGGTTGAGTAACCAGCAGCAGATCACACCAAAGTCGTCTGATTCCGAGGTCCTACACCCAACTTATTTGGGCATATAGTTTATTTTATTAAATATCCTCACTGTGTACCCAATATGTTTTGGTTTGGCATCACACAGAACAACAACACAATCCAGCATAGATCACCACTATATCCCCAATCGCAGTTCAGTGCCAGGCTCGGAGTAAGCACTCTGTATATATTTGTTAAGGGGTTGTGAGAATGAACAAGCAAATGAATAAATGACAGAATAGACCACCAATTAGGGCAGTGGTATCCAGAAGTTTCAGCTGGATAGAAGCGTGTGATCTAAGAGTGTAGCATATCTAATTTTCTTTACCGAAATGTTGGTTCCAAATGTGAAAAACGAAATGTTTATGAATAGAGCATCAGAGAACTGACCCTTCATGAACCCAAAAGGATAAGTAATATATATGTTTATGTTCCAGAATTTAAAAGTTTATAGAAATAAGACATTGCTTTTAGGATAAGAAGTTACATCAGAACAATAAAATTCTAGTTTTAATTTTTTTTAAGTGCTTATATGCTTGAAAAATATGATTTACTGAAAAAGTATTTTGGCAAGGTACCAGACAATTCTAATCCAACTATTTTATGCATCAGTTACTCTGCATTCTTCCCAAACATGTGTGTAGAGTGGGTTATGGAGTTAGAATGGCTGATAATGATTGACCTACATAGACACACATACTGGGCACAAGATTTAAGGGGCTAAAGCACATAATTCAAATACGAGGTAGGAAACACCACCTTTTTTGCTGTACAATGCAGATTTGCACAGCTTCTGCCAAGGAAATTGCATGTTACCTTAACAGACAATGATCTGAGCCTCAAGCACATCTCACAATTACCCTAGGGGTCTCTCAAAATGACAGGCTGGTACCATTGCAATGTGCAGTTCCAATGGCTGCCAGAGGACACTGGACAATTGTTTGAAATGGAGCCAGTGTTGTATATCTTCCTGATTAATCTGATTGACATTCATCAGGAAAAGCAATGCCTATGAACAAATGGAGTGACACAAAAAACGATTTATGTATCAGATAGAAACTGGATTCAACCTGGTGTCCCTTGAACAATCTCTTGAATTTTTCATATCTTTACATGAGGTCTTGAGAGTAGTTACATACATTCGTGTTGTTGATGTGCAGGACATAGAAGCTACAATTACTCCTGGATAGGACATATAAAAAATTATAAATTAAGATTAAAAATTAGATGAAAGGGCTAGGGATGGAGAAATAATAAATGCTTTACTTGCACCAAAGACAGTAATAAAATCCCTTCCTTTTATTGCCATTTGGTCCAAGGTCATTTATACCTATAAGGGTAAAGAAAGAAAAAGTAACTGCCCAATGGAAGTGACAGATGGAGTTTTATTATTGTGAGGCACTGACAATAATAAAAGGGCTTCACAACAGTAAAAAGTCACTTCCCTTCAAAAAAAAAACAAGATCACCTGCAGAGCCACTGGCCAATCAGATTCAACATAGAGTCCTTCCCTAGAACCCCACATAGTAATGACAGCTAAGATTGCTGAAGTCCAACAAAATACGTTTTGAGCCCCTTTAAAATGTTTTGTCCATGTCTCTTATTACTATTCATTTACTCAAATATGTATGTATCTATTTGTATAAGGAACTATGTTAGGCTTTATAAAGGATGTAATAGTGAATCAAACATGAGTGTTACTTTCACTAAGCTTATAATCCAGTAGGGAAAACACTTTGTGTCTGACTTGGAGACAACTCCNTGGTACCCTCAAGCACAAGGTCTGGCATCTGAGAGATGCTCAATTAACGTTTGTTTAATTTAATTGTGGAACCAAGGGCGATATCCTCAGAATGGCCCAGTCAAACAATTAAAAAGCTGATAAGGTCACATCAGATGGAGTTGTTGGTTAGGAATATAAGGTAGTTGATTCCAGTTTATTTCTCAAACATTGAGTTCTACATGCTAGCAGGGATCTTTCCATTTGGTCGGGTCCCAGAGAAATAAGCTGACTGCAAAAACCACCCTCTCTTAACCCACTACTACAAAGAGGTCATTCATGTCTTCGATGTGGGGTCAAATTGGAATGGAAAAAAGAAAAACCATTAAAAGAAACACTACTGAAAGAGTAAGACATCAGAGTTTTCGGTTTCAAAATTTCACTGACACCAGTTTCTTAAAAGATTCATGTCTGTGCCTGTGGCCAAACAAATTAATAAAATTAACTGACCCAATTGCCAGGCAATTCCACAGGCATTTTCTAGCTTAATTCCTAAAACAATTCTGAAATGCTAGCATTGTGAGGAGAATAAAAGAGCCTCCAAGAGGTTGAGTAACCAGCAGCAGATCACACCAAAGTCGTCTGATTCCGAGGTCCTACACCCAACTTATTTGGGCATATAGTTTATTTTATTAAATATCCTCACTGTGTACCCAATATGTTTTGGTTTGGCATCACACAGAACAACAACACAATCCAGCATAGATTACCACTATATCCCCAATCGCAGTTCAGTGCCAGGCTCGGAGTAAGCACTCTGTATATATTTGTTAAGGGGTTGTGAGAATGAACAAGCAAATGAATAAATGACAGAATAGACCACCAATTAGGGCAGTGGTATCCAGAAGTTTCAGCTTGTGATGACTGCTGCTAAGAGAACTGGCAAAAGTTCTATGAGAGAAACAGAGCAACCAAAGACAAAGTCATTTTTTGAAACTCTAAAAAACATCATGCCTAGAACAAAGTGCCCATTAATAAATTATTGATGAACTAAAGAAAGTGCCACTTTGCATTACTATACATTTACTGGTATGAAGTCAGAGAGGCACTCATTTAGAATTCATTTAGAGCTGTTCCAGACAGGGCTGATTCATTAGAGTGCTGATGATCTCAGAAATATTTTATATGTGTATATAAATGTAAGTCCATTGCAGCACTCTACCGTACAGCTAATTTGTATTTGATTCTCAGCCAGTGGAGACTAAGAGCCATTCGAGTGGCCCTTCCCTCTCCATTTGTTGACTCCACCAGCTCCCTCTTTCTCTGGTTCCTTGTGTGCCAGTGAACACTGAAGCTCAAGATGGCTGACAAAAGGTGACCAAGCAACGGTGCTGGAGATTCTGCAAAAATCATGAAAGGTGCTGGAAGGTAGCAAGCAGACTGCACTGCAACAGCCTCAGATGCCCCTAAGGAGGTGGTCTAAGAAACCCAGATCAGCAGACATTTGTTGCCTGGTAGAAATCCTTTGAGATTTTGAAGGGCAACATAAGCCTTGCAGCAACCCAGAAAGATATGAAAGGTAAATAGAAGAAATCTTTAGCCAAAAGCACATACAGCATCAATTTAGTTAATGTGATAATTTCCAGAAAGAGGTTCCCCCATGCTAACAGGGTATGACTATAGTTTAACATTGGGGGATGGTGGTAAAGGAGGATTCCAAGCACTGTTTCTATTTCAGATACACAGGGAGTCCTGTAATTAAGGATATCCTGAGGGTCTGGGGAAGTTGACAGTGTAAGCAACAATTCTTTTAGGCAACTGTGTGACACAAAGGAGATCTAATAAAATCTTGAAAAAAGAACAAGTTACTTTTGATCAGCACAAAATGACAACTTTGAAGGATCTGTGGTCACCTTTCATTACTGCAAATAAAATTTTCCTTAAGTTAATCTAATAGTCACAAATTCATAGCATTCACAAAAATATCAAAACACAATTTAAGTACTAAAAATGATTATTTCTCACACGGAGAAGCAATGAAGCATCACGGCTAAAAGGGTGGGCTTTGGGATCAGAGAGTCCTGGGGTCAAATCCCACCTCCACTATTTACCAGCTTAGAAAGTTACATATGTCTGAGCCACAGTTTTCTCATCTGCACAACAGGAGCAATAACTGTACTTCCTATACAGAGTTTTGTGAGAACTAAATAAACAATGCATGTTGAGTGCTTAGTTCACTAACTAGCCCATAGTAAATGCTCAACAAATGTAGCGTTTGCTATTACAAACACGTTGCTTCGTGTCTTTTTAAAAATGAATTCTCCCCTCCCCCAGACTGTTCTAGATTATTAGCTCTACAAGAGCTCAGGGTAGAGCCACATCACTAACATTGGCCATTCCTTACTCTGGACCCCTTACGGATGTGAAGGGAAGGAAACAGAGCAGTCACATAAATCTCCCTTGTGGATGCACAGCCTCCTACTGAGAGGTGGTTTGGATAAGTCAAAGAGCATTATACAGCAGTGCTGTAATGTTTCTTGTATGGATAACACATTTTCTACTTGACAAGTGATCAGTGGCACCATCTCTGGCCCCATAAGCTCCAGAGCTTTCTCCTCATTTGTTAGATGTCACTTGTCCCAGCATGGTGCTTTATATACAAGGATATCTAAGCAAAAGTCTGCACATTTTTAATGTTCTCTTCTTTCTTTGCAAATATTCCCCCTCGTTGACCTAATTCAGTCTCAGTGAACTATCATCACTGTATGCAAATGACTGCAACATCTAAATGCTTGGCCTTGCTTTCTTCCCAACTTCCATACACCTGCTGGGCATCTTTACAGAGATCTACCAGCACCTTACACTGGAGTCCAAAGCTGAATATCTGTTTTCCACTCTCATATTTTTCATTTCCAAGTTCTCCTTCTGTGTTAAGAGCAACACAGGTTTCTCAGTCCAAGTGAAAATCCAGCATCTGACCCCTCCCTTTCCATTGGCATCCAACACTCAATAATTGAATCTACCCACTTTCTCTACTATACTTCTTTCAGATATCTCTTCTCTTCACTTCCATTTGTCATACCTTTGTTCTTTGCCTTTTACCCAAATTTGACTAGGAAATAATTATGGAACACTTACCATGAGCCAGGCACAACACTAAGCTATAAGCTCTATGTGTTGGGGATCCAGAAACGAATAAAGTAGACCAGCTCTTTGCCATCAAGGAACTTCCATTATAGGCCAGAAACACAGATAATAAACAAATAAATAAATAAA
This sequence comes from Rhinopithecus bieti, assembly GCF_001698545.2. NCBI lineage: Eukaryota > Metazoa > Chordata > Mammalia > Primates > Cercopithecidae > Rhinopithecus > Rhinopithecus bieti. The sequence continues at coordinate 110,205 of NW_016803481.1, read as the reverse complement.
CGAGCAAGATAATTTCAAATAGTGAAATTAGCTATGAATAAAATAGAATAGGTAATATTTTTAAAAATATCTTGTTTGGGGGCAAGAAGAGGATTGGTACTGCAGGCTGAGACTCTGGGGAGGGGAGCCAGCTATGTGAAATGCTGGGAACAGTGTGCTCTAGTCAGATGGAACAGCAACAGCAAAGGCTCAGCTGTCTGAGGTGAAACTAAGCTTGGCTTGTTCAAGGATCCAACAAAGCCAGCAAGCTGGATCCCAGTAAGCAAGGGTGAGAGTGCAGGTCTGAGAAGCAGGCAGGGACCAAACCATAGATTTCATTCTATGTGTTATGGGAAGTCACTGGGAATTTAAAGTTAGATGTGACATGTTCTGGTTTGCTTACTTTTTAAAAGGTGACTTTGGCTGATATGGGGATAATAGATTGTCAGGGAAACAAAATTAGCTGTAGGGAGATCAGTGGGGAGAATTTGCAGGAATTTAGTGATATATGATGATGTCTCAGACTAGAGTGAAGTAGAATAAATGAGGAAAAGCTGGTGAGGATTTTGGGGGTACAGGTGGTGGTATTTCTATATGGACCCGTTAACGTTCTCCTTCCTTTCAAGTTTTTTCATCTCAGTTCATTTGACACAAAGCTAACAGTGTCCTCTTTCTAAAGATGCCATTCTTTGCCCAGATATCTTAATTGGCTCCCAACTGCTCACAGAATAAACTCCAAAGTCCTTGGTGTATATTCAAAGCTCTCTGCTATCTGGCCTCACCTTCTTTCGAGTTCCATACAAATGGGCTTATAGGGAAAGGGAAAAAATGGTTACAGAGACATTCCAAAGTTCTGAGATAAATCATTTCACAAATAGTGATATTTACAGAAAGTGGTGCTGGTTTTGGATATGTGAAGGACCAGCATTCACAGCTCTTCAACTGCTCTTAAAATCTGAAAGGTTCTGTCATAAATGAAAGAGCCACAGTGCCTCAACCAGTGGCTTGCTTTAACTTCTAAGGGAAGAAATAGGAAAGCTCTAGGAACCAGAAGAAATCATGTAGCCCCTCAGAACACAAATAAATAGATGAATTAATTGATTTTGTTATGATACTTGGCTTCATTCGTTCCCTGGTCTAAAATCTCCCATTATAATGCAATTGAAGTGAAACCTCACAACAAAATGTAATGATCAAGCGAACTATAAAAAGGCGGAACTTGATAGAATGAAATCATGTATCACATGTACCATATGATTTCCTTTCTCTTCTGCCTTAAGTAAGCATTTCTTGGAAATCAAAAATTCATGTCAAGATCATCAAACCAGACTTGAGATGTCATCAGGATTAACAACCTAGAGTAACAGAAGGGGGCAGTGTTATCACAGTCTCTTGCATCCACCTGAAACCTTGAAGAAGAGAAACTGAAAGTTACCCTGAGTAACACTGTTCACTTACCCAGCATCCTGAATTGAGTCCCAATTTCAATTACTCATTTCTTTCCACTTGTAAAGTCTTAAACTCCCAAAGTCAACAATGAGATGCCCCCTTTGGTCCACCAACTTGACATACCCTGCCAAGCCCTATGAGAAACTGATCCCTTCTCACTGTAACCTCAAGAAATGCAAGCCTGTCTCTACATTTACCTTCATTACTAATTATTCTGCCTTTTACGGAATGAATGGTGAAAGAAATTCACTTGTATTGACCATGTAAGAAAAATACTTACTATTTAACATGTTCTTATCAGAAAAGTTCTAAAGTTTCTTTGTATTGCTAGAAAAACAAATGGAAATATGCAGCTTCATACACAAGCACTGCCACAAACACTCACTGATAGTCTGAGATGCATAGCAAAACAGGGAACCTTCTCGGTCCTTGAGATAATTTAGCAGACAAGTCTAGAGACAGATATGTGGAGGCAAAAGCTGGAAACACCCCCAAAGAGGTAGTGAAATTTCTTAAGGAAATCTGAGGAAGGAGAACTCAATCAGCTCTCTTCGGGGCTTAGGGAGGGAGGATGAGAGGAATGAGAGGAAATATCATGACTAGAGAGGGTTGCAATTGCACCTTGAAGGACAGGTGGCACCTAGAAAACAGAAGCTAAAGGTTCTATGTAGAAGGGAAAAGTGGGTGAAAAAAAATGTGAAAGTGTGTGTCAGGGGTATATGGAGGGCAGCAGCAGTTAGGAAAAGAACAGTGAATTATCCAGTTTGGCTGCAGCAAAAGGCACAAGTGAAAGAACAATGGAGGAGTTTGAACCTAATTCTGTAAACACTAAGTAGTAATTGTGAGTTTTTGAGCAGAAATGACAGAAACAAGTTTCTCAACAACCACCACTTCTAAGGAGTAATTCAGAACTCATCTATCCTCTCCCTAGCATCCCTTTGCTCACTTATCAGGGAGGACTTCCACCAATGATTCCCATTCAGTGTCCCACTGACAGGTGTGGCTTTGACATTAAAGTTCTAAGAATTTCAGTTTCACGACAGTACTAAAAAATATTTTCCCTCCATCCCCCAGCGATGAAAGAAAGGGAAATAAGGAGAAAAGCCGCTCTATGACCCGTTTGGCAAAGTGAAGAACGGTGTACACTGAATGTCACACATTAATGACAATCAGTGAGGCTCACCTTCAGCAGAGAATGAGGATGTTTTATGTGTGTTCTGGGGTGTGTGTCTGTGAGTGCCGATTCACTCATTCATTCAGTAAATGTTTGTTTAGTATGTTCCACATGCTGGACATTGCTATAAGCAATGGGGATTTCACAATGAACACAAAAGAGCCCTGCCTTCATTGAGCTCACATTCTAGACAATATAAGCATATCGGATGTCAGATGATAATAAATATAGTGGAGAAAAATAAAATAGAATATTAATTACTATGTTACTGGGGAGGGGTATTAATAGCAAAGGGACAGAGGGGACAAGGAAAGAGGTAGGGAGAAAGTGTGTTCTTTAGTAGCTTAAGCTAAAAAAGCTTTTTCCAGTCAGGTGAACTATAATAAGGAAAGGAATTTTCATTCAGCAATCAATTGTAGTATTAATAGATATAATAATAGATACCAATTACTGAATCACTACTAAGTGACTGTCGCTATGCTGAGCATTATTTCATTTATTCTTCACAATAACCTTGTTAGTGTGACACTTACAAGTGCAAAGGAAAGTGAGGTATCGTAAGAAAAGAGAGAGAAAGGAAGGAGAGAGAAGCCAAGGTTCAGATAAGTCAAGTAGCCAGTCCAAGTGATCTTACGCAAATGTACAGAACGTGGATTTGAGTGCAGACACTCTGACTCCAAAGCCTGCACTCTTAACCCAGACACTGGGTTGAGGTACAGAGATAAATAAGTCATGGACTCTGCCTTGGAATTGCTCATAGTCTAGTAAGAGAGACAGACTCGTAAACAAATAAATCCAGTGCAGTGATAGGAGCTATAATAGAGGTATAATAGCGTTAAGGAGACACAGAGGAAAGAGTGACTAAGTGCTTGGCTGCGGGTGGGGTGAAGGGGCATCAAAATGCAGACATATTCATTTGTGCTTATGTAATTTATTGCTTTCGCTGGGCCTGGTTACTCACAACGAATCTGCAGTTCCCTCTAACTTTTTCCGGTGGATTTCCCCAGTCTGTCTTCACAGGTTGTGGTTTGTCAGCCTCATCCTGAATGCAATAAGTAGTTCTGACACAGAGCCCACATAAACTCTTTAAAGCCACTGTGGAGAAGGAAGGGAAATAACAAGAGAACAGTCTACCTTAACTACCTTCATAAAAGGCTAAGGAATATGGCAACCATGTGAATTAAAATGAGATGACCAGTAGAAGGGAAAAGAGGAAAAAATGCTGGCAAAGCACCTGAAAAAACTCAAGGGCATGTGTATTGTGATACAAGGTGGCTGACAACAATTACTTAGAAAGGAAAACCATATTCCGTGAAGGTCCTTATTACCTAGCACGATTTGCGTTAAGCCTCCATTCTTAACCTAGGTCTCCAAATGGGATTCACAAAATTCATGAATTCCCTGAAGCTGTATGCAAAACTCTATGTACCTGCTCTGCTTTTTTTTTTTTTTTTTTTTGAGACAGAGTATCTCTCTGTTGCCCGGGTTGGTGCAATCTCGGCTCACTGAAAGCTCCGCCTCCCTGGTTCACGCCATTCTCCTGCCTCAGCCTCTTGAGTAGCTGGGACTACACGTGCCCACCACCACACCATTTGTTTCTGTATTTTCAGTACAGACGGGGTTTCACCGTGTTAGCCAGGATGGTCTCAATCTCCTGACCTCGTGATCCTCCCGCCTCGGCCTCCCAAAGTGCTAGGATTACAGGCGCGACCTGCTCTGCATTTTCTAGAGATCCCAAGAGTTCACCCAAATTTCGAAACAGTACATGTTCTCCAAATAGGTTAAAAGCTATGTGTTAAATACTTTCAGAACTGCTACTCCAGTAGATTTAAGTATTTTAAAGAGCCTGGCATAATTTAGAGGGTCCAAAATGTCTAGGTGCATCATTAGATATCATTGTTATTTATTGCCTTTACCAATGTTTGCAAATTACTAGTGCTACTTAGACACCCTACATATGAATATAAGGCCTTACCATGACAACAGGGCTTGCTTTTGATTATGTTGTGTATAGTTGATCTTTTATCTCTCTTTTGGAACTTCTTTGTAGATTCACTTTTCAAAGAAGCTGTTCACTCAGTATTGATTCTCAACCTTTTGTGGCGGGGGAGGGGAGGTGAGTATGTGATCAGGAATATTACAATACCCATTTGGTGTTTTCAAACCGACCTCTCACCTGACTCTCTTCCACTCCAAACCACTATTTCAGTCCTTACTATTCATAACTCAAGTTATTTATCTGTCGATACATTCTCTTCATGTATATTTGGATCACTTTAGGCACAACATCTTAAATTTTATTTTGGTTAGATGCCTCTTTATTACATTTGATTTATAGTTATTGAAAAAGTTTTGAGGATAGTGGAGAATCTTCCACCTTTTTACTGATGCTGCTCAATGACAAATTTGCCAGAGGTTGAAAGTCCTACCTACTAATCATCAGCCTAGCCACTTTTGGTTAAGCACCCTTTGTAGGTTGAAGAAAAGAGTTAGGATGAGAAAGCTTACCACCTTTGTGGGTTGAAGAAAAGAGTTAGGATGAGAAGGCTTACCACCAGATGTATCATTCTAATCTCCACCAGGAAATGCATTCTTAAAACTAACTTTGACTATTTTCTCATGTATTTTCTATTGACAGGCAGAAGAAAACAGATCTAGGATGAGAATGCGAACTTAATGATTCCCTACTGCTAAATAACAGTAAATCTGGAAGAGATAAAAAGCTAGTATCTATTAGCTTTTTGTAAGTACCAAAGGACAATATGCAGAGAAGAATTACATTAACAGAAAAATCCAGATGAAATCTAAGATTTGGACAATTCATTATCAACCAGAACATTTGCCTAGACTCTTCCCCATCAAAGAAGCCTTGCTGTTGTGATAAGAAGCAAGAAACCTATAATGATGGCAGATTATCAGAGCCTTTTGCTAACCCTGGTGAAAAACAACTCCAGATACGTAATTTTTCAGTCTACTATGTCTAAGCTAGGCTCAGACGGAAGAGTGCTGTCTACTAGATTAACCACATCCACTTCTGGTGGGGCTGGAGACGTGGTTACTGAAGCAATGGCTTGTGCAAATATTTTTTGATGAAATCACAGCCTGAAATAGAAGAGCTGCTGGCAAAAATAATCTAAACAAAGATCCTGGCTGGTTTCCAATAAATAGCCTTCTTTCCTCAAACATTTAACACAACCTAAGACATCTGGAACTTGTAGAATCACTTTTACAGGTAAAACCAAAAATTTTACAGAATATTTGATTAACAAGATGACTCTGGGGTACACAAAGAAATCCAGAGATCAACTGCTATAGAATAAATTTAATAAACAAGTAAGCAATTAAAAAGTCTACCTCCTGCCAACCTCAAGTCATTAATGATTCAGTGAAAACAACTCATTTTCCTATTTTCCTCTGTATATGCTTCATCAATAGAATTAAAATCTGAGGAAAAGGGGAACCCAGGTGATATTTTGTTATAGCTAGAAGAATAAACAACATTTTTCTCTCGCTCCGTGTGTATATGTGTGTGTGTGTGTGTATGTGTGTGTGTGTGTGTAATCAGCTCTTACCTTTGAAACTCTAAATTTTATTGACCCTGTTATTTTTTAATCCCTCCCTGTTACAAATAGAAAGGCAGTCCTAGGAATGAATAGAAAATGAAGACTAAAATATTACCTGAAATTTGCATTCAATATGCATAGTAACAACTATTACAATAATGAGCCAGGACAATGCATTATGTCATTGGCAGGCAGAAAATTGTTATAAGTGGTTTGCAATATCTGTGGCTAATAATCTGGAAAAAAATGAGTCTAAAAAATAAATGAGATTTGTCAGATCTTTCAAATAAACATGTAAGAAGTTTTGTGTTCTATGAACTATTTTTTATGTTTACGTGTATATGGAATTTAGGAACTGAAAAGCCCTAAGGGGTCCTTTGACTATTTGGGGAGTGATTATTTGAATCATGTTTCTCTCCCCCAGTGACACTGTAAACGCTGAGAGGGAAGGGATCATTATTATTTTTGCTCATGAATATATCCCATCCCCAGCACCTGGCACAGAGCCTGACACGTAATAGGGGTTCAATAGTTACTGAATGAATAAATGGATCAATACATCCCTATTCCAGTTTCTTTTTGTCTTCATTATTCAGTTGAGAAAATTGAGGCCAAGAAAAGCTACACAGCTGTTACACTTCTAGTGGTTAAAAAAGTTAATAATCCTTTACCTTAATCAGTTTTGTAAATATTAAAACTTTAACATACATATAGTATAATGCCTTTGATGCTCTGTCTTTGGATTGGGCATGTGTTGAGGAGAAAATGTGGATACCTGGAAAACAGTCTGGCCATGTTTAAACAAACTGGTTTTTTAAAGTCGTCCTGCTTTCTTTTAAGAGGTGAGAGAACTTTGAGACAGACTTTTCAGCTATTTTTTTTTAAACTACAAAACTAGAAAATTGTTAAAGTACATATAAATAAAATAAATGCAATGCTTATGATGATGAATAGTTCTGACTGGCAGCATATACAATTTTTTATTTAAACTTTAAACCAATTCCCTTAGGCTCTGAACAGGGACCATAAACCATTAGTTTTTTCTTTTCTTTTCTTTTCTTTTTTTTAATGGGATCTAGCACAAATTTGGCAGAGTAGACTTCATATTTACATATTTCTTTCTTACATAACTATAGACTTTACATGATAGTGTAAGCTCAAATTGTTTTCTGGGTTGGCCATATGAGAGTCTCTGCTGTCTTTCCTGATTGTAAACATCAGGCATAACTGATGAATTATTCTGTTTCTTTTGTGGGCTACAGTTTCTATATGTGACAAGTAAACTACCTTATGATATGAATGATAGATTATAGAATAGACTCTGAAGATAGTCTGGTGTTCAAATGATAGAATACAGAAGAGGTTCTGAAGCTCACCTGGAGTTCAAATCTTGACTTCATCAACTGGGTGGGTCACCTAGGGCAAGTTATCATATTCCCTTCCAGGTACACCCAGACCCTTTTGCACCTCAGGTATCTTACCAGTAAAATAGGATGATAATAGCACTTGACTTAGAGAGTTCTTACGAGGATTAATTGAGCCAATACATGTAAAATACTTAGGACAGCATTTAATATATAGTAAGTACTAAATTGATGTTAGCTATTGTTATTACCCTTTTATTAATCAAATCATTCATAAGGGTTTTTTTTTAATCTTAATAATTTCACTCATGTATTTATTCCTAATGCAAAAAAAAGCTCCCTATCTCCCCAAAAAATGATAAAATGTGAATGGGTGTCTAGTAAAACTGTATGAGAATTATCCCTCCCCTGCTCCAGGTTTCTGTGCTTCAGGTAATATTGTTGTCACCCTTGCTCCAGGTACAGGTGCATGATTTACTTGGGTAGACTGGTCACAGCACTTTATACTGCCTGCCACCATGTTTATTATAGCAATGGACATGGAGCTCAATCAGAGCCAAAAAGAAGTGAGTTGGGAATATTTTCTGGGACCATTAATACATATGATATGGTTTGAGTCACTGGATTCAAACATATCCGAAGCTAGCTGTACCCTAGACTTGGCATCCACTAAACAATGAATATCTTCCTACAACAATATCAATTGGCATTTAATTTTCTGTTGTCTGAAATACAAACTTATACAGAAGAGGTGTCCAATAAAAAAGATGTAGGTGATATTTTAAAAGATTGAGTAGGTGTCAGAGAGGCACCTACTCAGTCTTTGAGTAGTGGTTGAGTGCATAGACTCTAAATCAACTTCCTAGGTACCTATCCTGACTCTACTGCTCAGCAGTCGTTTGACTTTGGACAAGTAACTTACCTCTCTGCCTCTGTCTTCTTCTGCAAAATGAAGATAGTTAACAGTATCCATTTACAGGGAAGTTCTGAGGATTAAATAAGTTAACATATGTAAGATACTTAGAACAGTGCCTGACACATAATAAAAGTTTTAGTTATTATTTTATATTATTGAGATCTGAAATAATGGCGATATAGTGTAACAAAAAGAACAAAGGAAATGGCTCTTATCAAGTTGCTAAGATTTTTCTGTGTACAGAGGAAATAATTGATTAATTAAATGAGCCTCTTTGTAGCAAAGGGCTTGAATAGACATTGCTCCAAAGAAGATATACAAATGTCCAACAAGCATATGAAAAGATGCTCAAAATCACTAATCATCAGGGAAATGCAAATAAAAACCATAAGATATTGCCTCATACTCACCAGCATGGCACTACAAAAAGAAAGAAAGAAAATAGCAAGTGTTGGCTATCGTATAGAGCAATTAGAACCTTGGTGCACTGTTGGTGGGAATGTAAAATGGTGTTGCCACTATGGAAAACAGTTTCTCAAAAATTAGAAATAGAATTATCATATAATCAGGCACTTCTACTTCTGAGTATATATCAAAAGAATTGAAATCGGGGTCTTGAATAGATATTTGTACACCCACGTTCATAGGAGCATTATTCCTAAGGGCTAAAAATTGGAAGCAACCAGAGTATCCATCAATGATAAACAGACAAACGAAATGTGCCATATACTTTAACATGGACAAAACTTGAGGACATTATGCTAAGTGAAATAAGCCAGTTATAAAAACAATAATACTATATAGAGTAGTCAAATGTATAGACATAGAAGTAGAATGTTAGTTGCCAGAGCTGGGGTGGGAAGACTGATGGATACAGAATTTCACTTTGCAAGTTTAAAAAGTTCTAGAGATTGGTTTCACAACAACATGAATACACTTAACAATACTGAACTGTATACTTAAAAACAGTTAAGGTAGCAAATTTTATGTTATATGGTATTTTACCACAGCTAATAATAAATAAAAATTGAATTTTAAAAAGTACCTCTTCATAGTTCTGTAGGCAGCACAGTGCCTGATTAAGCTGTTACTAATATTAAATGAATGAAAATGTTACAAACCTAATGATAAAACAAATAAAGGGTGAGGTAGTTCAAGGAGTTGAAACTGTCATGGAGTAAAGTAGAATCAAGTATCAAGCACTATGTACAAGATGTATGGTAAAGATTAAACAGACTACACAGTATTATGTAAAGCATGAAACCTATAAATACAGGTTCTAGTCTTGATTCATTTATACTTTTATTTATAACATATAGCAAATATTTGATAAGCACCTACCATTTGCTAGGCACTGTTCTTGTTCATCAATGAACAAAACTGCCCTGCCTTCCTGAGGCTTATTTCTAGTAGGGTAGGAGAAGGTAACAATATACAATTTCTAGTTCTAGCTGGATGTGTGACACCAGACAAGTCCCGCGAGTTTTCTGGGGTTTAGTTTCCTCATCTATAAAGCGATGTTCATGTGGCAGAGGAACGAAATGGTACTTTTCCTATATTCCACAAGATTTGAAAATTATTTTTAAATATGGGACAAGACCATAGAAAGCCACTAGGGGGCAAAATGAGTATGGAATAAACATTTTACTGATGTGAAATTGTAGAGACGAAAAGGAGAGTCATCCTTTATGCATCGTTAAAAAAATAAGCAAACAGCAAATGTTGTGCATCATTATAAGTAGAGAAAGAGCACTATGGAATAGTTATCCAACCGTGTTTTAGTCTATGAGTAAATTATTTTATTTTGAGACTGCGTTTTTATAGGGAAGAACAGTGTGCAAGAAGCAGAATACTTCACTAGTAATTGAATAACATTTCTAAATGTAGGTAATAACAGTAAGACTGTATCTACAGAAACACAAAACACCAATAAGTAGATTCAATACTGAAGTAGCCCTTTACTCACATGTTAGAATCCAATACATATTTAGAATTATTTCTTTCACATTTATTTTGCTTTGGTCTTATATCCACTGTTTTATTTTTTAATTTTTTTATGTTTTATTACATAAAGTTAAGGCATACAACATGATTTTTGATATACATGTACACAGAGAAATGATTGAAAGTGACAACATATCCATCGTCTCACAGATACTCTGTGTATGTGTATGTGTTAAATAACAACAAACAATAATAACAAAGAAATAATAATAACAAACAGATAACTGGGAGTGAAGAAAGGTAAAAGGTAATTAAGATCACAATTGTACTTAATTTTAAGAAAGGTTTTCTTTAACCTGTCTCTGTCTGTCTCTTTCTCTCTCTCCTCTCTCTCTCTCTCTCTCTCTCTCTCTCTCTCTGACAGGATCTCCCTGTGTCAGCCTAGGCTGGAGGGCAATGGAACCATTATGGCTTACTGCAGCCTCAACCTCCCAGGCTCAAGCAATCCCCGGTGTGCTTGAGCTCTTACCACACACCTAAAACCTACTCTTTGAAAATGTCCACTATGCAATAGTATATTATTAACTATCACCTTCATAGCCCCCCTGCTGTACTTTGGATTTCAAGATGTGCTCATCCTAATTACTGCCACTTTGTACCCTTTGGCCTGCATATCTGAATCCCCTCTTCCCCTGGCCTATGGTAACCATCATTCTATTCTGCTTTTGTATATTTAAAGGGCTTTCTTTCTCTGTTTGCTTTTAGATTCCACATGTGTTTTAGTCTGTTTTCTACGGCTACAACAGAATACCACAGACTGGGTAATTTATATGCAATAGAAGTTTATTTGGCTTATCATTCTGGAGGCTGTGAAGTCCAAGAGCATGGTGCTGGCACCTGGCAAGAGTCATCCATGGTGGAAGGTGAAGGGTGGAAGTGACCACACAGACAGAAATGAATGGGGATAACCTTATTAGGAGCCCACTCCTGACATAACTAACATACTCCTGCAATAACAGCATCAATCTCTTCAGAATGAGAGCTTAACCCTAGTGGCCTGATCACCATTTTTTGTTTGTTTGTTTGTTTGTTTGTTTGTTTGTTTTTGAGATGGAGTTTCACTTTTGTTGCCCAGGCTGGAATGCAGTGGTGCGATCTCGGCTCACTGCAACCTCCACCTCCCAGGTTCAAGCTATTCTCCTGCCTCCCTCAGCCTGCAAGTAGCTGGAATTACAGGCACACGCCACCACGCCTGGCTAATTTTTGTATTTTTAGTAGAGATGGGATTTTGTCATCTTGTCCAGCCTGGTCTCAAACTCCTGACCTCAGGTGATCCACCTGCCTTGGCCTCCCAAAGTCCTGGAATTACAGGCATGAGCCACTGTGCCCGGCCCTGATCACCTCTTAAAGGCCTCACCTCTTAATACTGTTACAATGACCATTCGGTTTCCAACACATCAACTTTTTGATGGACACATCCAAACCATAGCAACATATAAAGGGAATCATGCAGTATTTTCCTTTCTATGTCTAGTTTATGTCACTTAACACAGTGTCCTCCAGTTTCATCCATGTTGCACAAATGGCAGAATCTCCTTCTTTTTAAAAGCCAAATAATATTCAATTATATACACAAACACCACCAACAACAATAAATTTTTTATTCAGTCATCCACTGATGGACATTTAGGTTATTTCCATATGTTAGCTATTTTGAATAACGCTACAATGAACATGGGAGTACAGGTATCTCTATAAGATGCTGATATGATATCCTTTGGCTATATAGACCCAAAAGGGAATTGCTGTGTAGATACAGCTACTAACCAATCTAGACCTCTCAGATTACACAAGAATGTTCACTATTCTTTGTTTTTTGTTTTTTGTTTTTTTCACTTACATCCCATTGAGAAGTGGTGGTTTTAAAACATGTTTAAAAAATCTTTGCATAAAAAGTTGCAGTATAATTCTCTTTTCCTTGAATATGGGCCAGCTTTAGAGAGATGTTTCTAGCCAATAGAATGCATCAGAATATCATATGACTTCCAAGGATGATGTAGAAATGGTAATACAGCCTTTTTTGTTTTCTCTCTTTCAGGATTCTCTTCCCCAGACTACAGCCGCCATATTTGGAGGAAGCTCATACCACATGAAGAAACCACATGTATATGTTCTGTTTGAGAGCTCTGGCTGAGATCCCAACCTGCAGCCAGCATCAATAGTCACATACGTGAATGAGCCTTCAGATGAATTCAACATCCAGCTTTTGAGCTTCCCAGCTGAAGTTGTGTGGAACAGAGATGAGCTACCCCCAACAAGCCTGTCCAAATTTTAGATTTTCAGGAAATAAAATGTTATTGTCATGGTTTTAATCCACCAAGTTTTGAGATTTTTTTTAATTTTTTTTTTTTTTTTTTTTTTTTTTGTCTTTTGGAGTTTTTTGTTTGTTTTTCTTTACAAGGCAACAGATAATTGGAATGAGGGATAGTTATATTGAGAAATATGGCAGAAGAATTTAAGGAAATGAACTACAAGGGGATTAAATGAGTGCTTCTGTGGTGTCCTGTTGGCATGGATCTACTTCCCCTTACCCTGAACAAAATAAAAAGTTCTCAAAGTATGCTATCCCTCAGTGTCTAATTCCAGGTGCACTAATGCTCAGGACTGTGGGTCTTAGAAACAGATAAATGTTTCTCATGTAGGAGCATCATTATCACTGACAGCAAGGATAGTCATTGGCAGATCACTGTAAACATTTCCCAAGCAGCAGATCTCCATATTAGAATCTTTTCTTGGTTCAGACCTTCCAGTTCACAAAGAGTGGTGATCCTGACTTGTATGGAAGTGCAGTAATGACCTTATCAAGCTAGAAGCATTGAGGAACAGGAGCATTCTCCAGACAGAGGACTGATGGCTGTGAACTTGCAAGCACCTGCAGGGAAGATGGGCGAGTAGAACTATGTTAAGCTTAAAAAACCATAGACAGGGAGGGTTCCAAGATGGCCGAATAGGAACAGCTCCAGGCTACAGCTCCCAGTGTGAGCAATACAAAAGATGGGTGATTTCTGCATTTCCAACTGAGGTGCCAGGTTCATCTCACTGGCGCATTTCAGACAGTGGGTGCAGGACAGTGGGTGCAGCCCACCAAGTGAGAGCTGAAGCAGGGCAAGGCAGCGCCTCACCCGGGGAGTGCAAGGGGTAAGGGAATTCCCTTTTCGAGCCAAGGGAAACTGTGACACACAGCACCTGGAAAATGGGTCACTTCCACCCTAATACTGTGCTTTTCCAATGGTCATAGCAAATGTTACACCAGGAGATTATATTCCATGCCTGGCTCGGAGGGTCCCACGCACACAGGGCCTCCCTCAATGCTAGCACAGCAGTCTGAGATCTAACTGCAAGATAGCAGCGAGGCTAGGGGAGGGGTGCCTGCCATTGCTGAGGCTTGAGTAGGTAAACAAAGCGGCTGGGAAGCTCGAACTGGGTGGAGCTCACTGCAGCTCAAGGAGGCCTGCCTGCCTCCATAGACTCCATCTCTGGGCGCAGGGCATAGCTAAACAAAAGGCAGCAGAAACCTCTGCAGATTTAAATGTCCCTGTCTGACAGCTTTGAAGAGAGGAGTAGTTCTCCCTGCACACAGTTTGAGATCTAAGAACGGACAGGACAGACTGCCTCCTCAAGTGGGTCCCTGACCCCTGAGTAGCCTAACTGGGAGGCACCCCCTAGTAGGAGCAGACTGACACCTCACAAGGCCGGGTACCCCTCTGAGATGAAGCTTCCAGAGGAACTATCAGGCAGCAACATTTGCTGTTCAGCAATATTCACTCTTCTGAGCCACCGCTGCAGATACCCAGGCAAACAGGGTCTGGAGTGAACCTCCAGCAAACTCCAACAGACCTGCAGCTGAGGGTCCTTACCGTTAGAAGGAAAACTAACAAACAGAAAGGACATCCACTCCAAAACCCCATCTGTACGTCACCATCATCAAAGATCAAAGGTAGATAAAACCACAAAGATGGGGAAAAAAACAGTGCAGAAAAGCTGAAAATTCTAAAAATCGGAGCGCCTCTCTCCCTCCAAAGGAATGTAGCTCCTCACCAGCAATGGAACAAAGCTGGACGGAGAATGACTTTGACAAGTTGAGAGAAGAAGGCTTCAGACCATCAAACTTCTCCGAGCTAAAGGAGGAAGTTCAAACCCATCTCAAAGAAGCTAAAAACCTTGAAAAAAGATTAGACGAATGGCTAACTAGAATAACCAATGGAGAAAAGTCCTTAAATGACCTGATGGAGCTGAAAACCATGAAACAAGAACTACGTGACAACTGCACAAGTTTGAATAACAGATTCAATCAACTGGAAGAAAGGGTGTCAGTGATTGAAGATCAGATGAATGAACTGAAGCAAGAAGAGAAGTTTGGAGAAAAAAGAGTAAAAGGAAATGCACAAAGCCTCCAAGAAATATGGGACTATGTGAAAAGACCAAATCTATGTCTGATTGGTGTACCTGAAAGTGACGGGGAGAATGGAACCAAGTTGGAAAACACTCTGCAGGACATCATCCAGGAGAACTTCCCCAACCTAGCAAGGCAGGCCAACATTCAAATTCAGGAAATACAGAGAACGCCACAAAGATACTCCTCGAGAAGGGCAACTCCAAGACACATAATTGTCAGATTCACCAAAGTTAAAATGAAGGAAAAAATGTTAAGGGCAGCCAGAGAGAAAGCTCGGGTTACCCACAAAGGGAAGCCCATCAGACTAACAGCAGATTTCTTGGCAGAAACTCTACAAGCCAGAAGAGAGTGGGGGCCAATATTTAACATTCTTAAAGAAAAGAATTTTCAACCCAGAATTTCATATCCAGCCAAACT
>NW_016803481.1:77706-91290 GCF_001698545.2 Rhinopithecus bieti | reverse complement strand
AGGAACACTTTTACATTGTTGGTGGGGCTGTAAACTAGTTCAACCATTGTGGAAGATAGTGTGGCAACTCCTCAAGGATCTAGAACTAGAAATACCATTTGACCCAGCCATCCCATTACTGGGTATATACCCAAAGGATTATAAATCATGATGCTATAAAGACATATGCACACATATGTTTATTGCGGCAGTATTCACAATAGCAAAGACTTGGAACCAACCCAAATGTCCATCAATGATAGACTGGATTAAGAAAATGTGGCACATATACACCATAGAATACTATGCAGCCATAAATAAGGATGAGTTCATGTCCTTTGTAGGGACATGGATGCAGCTGTAAACCATCATTCTCAGCAAACTATCACAAGAACAGAAAACCACACACCGCATGTTCTCACTTACAGGTGGGAATTGAACAATGAGAACACTTGGACACAGGAAGGGGAACATGACACACCGGGGCCTGTCGTGGGGTGGGGGGAGGGGGGAGGGATAGCATTAGGAGATATACCTAATGTAATACACTAATGTAAACGATGAGTTAATGGGTACAACACACCAACATGGCACATGTATACATATGTAACAAACCTGCACATTGTGCACATGTACCCTAGAACTTAAAGTATAATAAAAAATAAATTTAAAAAATACCATAGACAGGCACAGAATCTGTTTGTTGTATATTGTGACTGGCACATGGTAGGTTCTCGATAAATCTTTGTTAAACGAATGAATAAATACCACAAACAACATTATTTTATGTCCTATAGTTGGGATACAGAAGTAAATAAAATATGACCTCGCTTCTAATAGAGTTTCTGACATAATTAGATGGTTACAATCACTTATTTATCATCTAATCTTTGTCACGTACTAGCTGAAAGGCAAAGACAAGACACAATGGTAAATCTGATACTAGCCATATTAGTAAAATCAACCAAATCCCTTGTTCTGATAGCTGATAGTCTTCTACCTACCATGTTGGTGAAGGAAGGATCCCTGTTCCCAAATAGTACAAGATGCATGAGCTCCTGATATACTCCACACTGGACAGGTGAGACTGGCAGCAGTTCATTAATCACGTACACTCACAGCCTGGGAGAGAAGAGCCTGCACGCCATGCAGGGATACATAGTGATTACACTCAGAAGTAGAGTGAATTAGCTGGGCCTGTGGTATATAGTATCTAGAGGATGAGTTGCCTCCTGGTTCCCATGGGGGGAAGGGGATATAATTTGCTTCTTTGAATAATTTTACCAGCTCATAAGAAGGCAAAACGACTTGGGCTGAGGCCTGAGTGGGGTGGCCGATAGAGGAACCTGCCTGGTGGGGAGCCTTTTCTGCTGGGTAGGGGACATATCCGGCAAGAGCAAGGGAACTCATGGCTAAACCTTTAGGACCCTGTGAGGGTCAGAAATGTCAAGGTATCACATGGAATTGTAGGTCTTACAACACATCCCTTCACTTCTCCTGGCCTCAGATCCTCATTTGTAAAGTCAAAGACTGGGGAATGAATTCTCTCAAGGTTCCTGCAAGTTTTAATTCTCTTTAATTCTCAATATGTGTAGCCAGTTAAACGAGGGGTGTTTTGGTCATTTTCTGATGCACTTGCTGTCCTGATTGTTCTATGAAGATCAGTCTATTCTTGTTAACTTTAGAGCTATCTCAGTGAATTCAGGCCAATTTCCTAGGGGCCTCTCAAAATTTTAATATGAAGTTGAGACATTTCATTTCCAGGGAGTGGGAAGGGGAGTGTAGTGTGTTATAATATTAGTACAGAAGTCAATTTTTAAATTGAAAGGAATAACTTTTAATTAGAGTCCAGAAAAGAAAGGATATTTATAAATCTAGAATCAAATAATATTTTAAATGATGTTAATCTTTCCAAAATAACATTTTAGCAAGAGTTAAGAAGTGTTTATATTCTCTTCCAGAGAGGAAAATTCATTATCACAGACAGTAGGGGATTCATGATTTTCATTAAATTGTATAAAATTAGGACTGCAGGGCCAGGTGCGGTGGCTCACGCCTGTAATCCCAGCACTTTGGGANAAAAAAAAAAAAAAAAAAAAAAAAAAAAAAAAAAATTAGGACTGCAGAAGAAGAATAAAAAAGATCTTGACTGCCTAACCTAAAATCAAAAAGAAAAAAATGTGTTTGTCTTTGACCTCTAAATCTAAATGTGCAGAATTTAATTAAAATCAGACATTTGATTTCACATGTCTCTGTTTTAAAATAAAATAATCCTCATTTAAGGAAAAGTGTCAAGCATTACAATTAGTCTTAATAACAAAAAATAGTATCTAAGTACATTAAAAGCATTATGACTAAATAACTTTTTCTTCTGTGGAAGAAAACTTGAAAATCAAAATGCCTACTTTTATAGTTCTACTTTATATTTTTAAAAATCATCACAAGTGAACAAACTCAATAAAATAACATTGTTTAAGAATTGGCACTGTAGACATTAAGATTTTCCTTTAGCAGGCTTTTACTTATTTATAAACATAATGGCCTCTTACTTTGTTTCAGAAAGTCTGATGAAAAATATTCCAGCATGTGTCTTTCTACAAGCATGGGACTGACTTTAAACCCAATGTAAAAAGTTTACTTTGGGCCAAGTGTTATACTAGACACCCAAAATGATGCAGTTGAAGACTCCATTGCTACAGATTTGATTCAAAATATTTGCCATTCTGCAACGGTGACAACCAATTGACATTGACATGAATAGCTGATCAAAGTGAAAAAAAATCAGATTATTGTTCTTTTGAGCATGTGTATAGCAAAAAAACTCAGTCTATATTTGGGCAAAAGAATGCAGTAACATCATAAGGCTGGTATAAATTCTACTGTACATCCCCCAAAAGATATATTGAAGTCCTTACTCCCAGGACATCAGAATGTGACCTTATTTGAAAATAAGATCTTTACAGAGATAATCAAGTTAAAATGAGGTCATTTGGGTAGGTGCTAAACCAACATGACTGGTGCTCCTAAAAAAGGGAAGCTTGGACACAGAGACAGGCATACACAGAGAAACTATGTGAAGACCATGTCAAGGTGAAGGCAGAGATGGGAGTGATGCATCTACAAGCTAAGGAACATCAAAGATTGCTTTCAAACCACCAGACGCTACAAAAGAGGCATGCAGCAGATTCACCCTCACAGTCCTCAGAAGGAAAAAACCTTGCCAAAACCTTGATTTCAGATTTCTAACCTCCAGAACTCTAAGACAATACATTTCGTTTATGTAGACCACCCAGTTTGTGGTACTTTGTTGCAGCAGCCCCAGGAAACTAATCCAGTCTGAATACTATTTTTTTTCAAACCATCGCTTTAGTCTCATCCCTTCC
This sequence comes from Rhinopithecus bieti, assembly GCF_001698545.2. NCBI lineage: Eukaryota > Metazoa > Chordata > Mammalia > Primates > Cercopithecidae > Rhinopithecus > Rhinopithecus bieti. The sequence continues at coordinate 87,928 of NW_016803481.1, read as the reverse complement.
ATTCCTCAACAGCAGTAAAATGTTCCTTCTTACTAATCATTTCTGCACAAATTACAATGATATAGATATGACAGCATGACAGTTACTGTGGTTCAAGCATTAACCTTCTTCAAAATAACTCTAATTGAGAGAGTCGTGAGGAATTCTTCTTCTCCTTTTTTTAATCCTGGAAGAAAACCCAGAAAATACCCTTCTCAACACTGGCCCTGGCAAAGAGTTTTTGAGTTAAGTCCCCAAAAGCAATTGCAACAAAAACGAAAGTTAACAAGTGGGACCTAATTAAACTAAAGAGCTTCTGCCCAGCAAAAGTAAACAATCTACAAAATAAGAGAAAACATTTACAAAGTATGCATCCAACAAAGATTTAGTAACCAGAATCTATAAGGAACTTAAATCGACAAGAAAACAAATAACCACATTAAAATGGGCAACAGATATGGTCATGAAGAATTCTAACAGAAAATAGAAAAGTATACTGCCTAGAGGAACCTAAACCATAATATATCATGCTTGCAGTAATTTTCAAGCTGCTCTCCCGTTGAATGTAATAAAACCTGACACATATATGATTTTAAGAAACACTATATCTTTAAAAATTGTTATGGCTATTATTTCACTTGCCTGGGACAGTGCCTTTTTCTTTCTTTGCAAATAAATACATTTTCCACAATATAAATCATCTTATGCTCTGTCTCCTGTGTTTTAGGGGAAGAGAGGAGAGAAAGGTAAGGCAGAAAGATGGACACTTTTTATAGTATTTGAAATAAGATGAAACATACCAAGAAAATAAAATATGAGAAGTACTGTTCACAATTTTCAAGGATAATTGCCCTAAATATAGGTGGTTCTTAAAACAGTACTTATGAGACTAAAATTTACAATGCAGACAAGCCAAATTTGAAAAATCTTGGACAGAGATAAAAAAGCATATCTTAATACACTCCACCTTATCAAAAAGCAAATTATAATATAATACAGAATCTTCAGGGCAAACAATAGAGTGAACGTTTATAATTGATCTTAGATGTAGTTAGCTTGTTCAAACCCAATCCTTATAGCTTTTAAAAGTCGATTTTCCTGAAGAAATAGTATTGCTTCTGTAGCTACATAGATTCAACAATAATTATTGCAAATATTTATTGAATACTTAGTACTTAGACACTTATACTTGAGTACATTATGTCATATAACCCTTCTAGCAATGAACACTCTTATCTTGCTTTTACAGATGAAAAAAGTGAGGTACAAAGGGTTTAAATACGTTACTGAAGCTCCATGGCAAGTAAGTAGTACAGAATGTAAATCCATGCAGTCTGGCTCCAGGGCCTGTACCCTTAACCACTATGCAATATCAATTAACATACATGACTAATGTAACATAAACTTAAACATAAGGTTTAAATATTATTTGCCCAATGAGAACATTACAGAAAATACTTTTTATCAATTTGAATATATATACATGTGGAGACGTAGATGCAATTATCAAATGTCTAGTTGCAATTTTAATTTATATGGATTTCAGTAATCACATTTTAGATAAATTAGGATATTAATCAGAATTATTGACTTTTCTACATTCACATTTCATAACACAATAACAATATAGCCTAGTGGTTTAGCATAAGGACTCAGGAACAAGTTCAAAATGTCTAGTCTACTATTTTCTAGCATAATAATGTTTAACAAATTACTTACTCTGTTCTCAATTTCCTCATGTGTCAAATGGGAGTTATAGGGCACCCACCTCATTGGGTTGTAAGAGGAGCAGTAATTGAGTTAAAAAGTACAAAGTCCTTAAAGAAGCGCTTGGCACACAAATGCTTGAAGTATATATAGGTGCTAACTGTCATATTTTTCAAATCCTTCATTTTTACCTTTGACATGAGTGGCTTTGCCATCATTAGAGCCCACTGTGTGTTCTCGCATGCTGTTTTTCATATTATCTCCCTTACTACCCAAGTTCTTTGAAATATAGACTTCCAGTGCTCCAGTGCTTCAGTGCTTTCACTGAAACTGATATTCCAAGCCACAATAGCCATTCACCTGATATTAGAAAGGTTTATTTGTTAGTTAAGAGGGTATTTTTGATCTCTGCAATGAAAATATATACAGTACTTACAATATCGCTTATATGTTATCTTTAAAAGACTTTTTTTTTAACAACATGCACTTGCAATACTGACGTAAAGCTTCTAGGAATAGTTATAAAATTAGGGTTAAATTTCTTTGCCTTTTAAAAACCAGTTCTATACAAAGGCATCCAATGCCATTACAGGCAAGTCTGTCTTCTCAAAACTATTCATTGTTCAGAGTAAAAGAATTGAAATAACAGAAGCAGAATTTGAATAACCTAGTATGGAAGACTTGATGAGGAAAGTCTTTGGTAAAGGAAAAAAGATAATTTGGAAGAAATATAATTGTCATATTTGGAAAAAAAGGTTACATAATTAATAGGCAGGGACAGTGAAAACAAACACTCGCACTTATTTGGTTTTTACCGTAGTTGTCAGGTTTAATTGTGGAACTTGACTGACAGAGCTGCCAGATCTCCATTTCATGTGGTGCTTGTGGATATAGCTGAAGGTAGGAGAAAACTGCCCATGTTCAAACCATAATTTTCTGGCACAATTTTCCATGGCATATTAACTGAAAAACAGAAGGGAAAGAAGGCAACTCTAAAATATCTTAGTTTCAGAGCCATACTAAGAAAATGAAGTTGTTTTGTGTGTGTTTGTGAAATATGTAAAAGTGTTAGTGTGTATACTAGCATGACTGTCTTAACTAAATGATATTACTCATTATTAGGATGTCCTTTCCATTTTTGTTTTGGTGATGGATACATTAGGTCCCAAGGAAGGACTGTGCAGCTATTACAGCTCCAGCTCATGTTGCCTCATCTCTTGACCTAGGTGAGGCTTTCTACTCCTGATAAAGCCAACTGGGTGACTATAACAGAGGACAGCACATCTATCAAGGACTCCATTTCCTTTAATATAACTTTCTGAAGCCTATCCCAGAGTGAGGGAGCAATGCAAAAAAAAAAAAAAAAAGAAAAAATCCAAAAAGAAATTCCTACATGACTAGCCATGAAATTAGTGGATGTTCTCAAAATCCCTAGTGGGCATCTGCAGGATACTTTGGCTTATGTTTCAAAGTCAAATAAACAATATTCAAAACTCAATCAGGTAACTAAATTTTCTTGCTTGACTTCTCAATTGGAGCATAAATTCAAGGGGGAAAATTTAAATAAATATGTTAATTGCTTTCAGAGACAGAAGTAGAATTTGAAGAACATCTATATCTAATAATTCATTCCTAAAACAGGCAAATTTTTTACCTTTTAACTTCAGGGGTACAGGTGCAGGTTTGTTACATAGATAAACTTGTATTATGGGGGTTTGTTGCACAGATTATCACCCAGGTATTAAGCCTACTACCTATCAGTTATTTTTCCTGATTCTCTCCCTCCTCCCTCCAACATGCCCTACTGTGTGTTGTTCCCCTCTAGGTGTCCATGTGTTCTCATTATTTAGCTCCTACTTACAAGGAGAACATGTGGTATCTGGTTTTCTGTTCCTGCATTAGTTTGCTAAGGATAATGTCCTGCAGCTCTATCTATGTCCCTGCAAAGGACATTATCTCATTCCTTTTTTATGGCTGCATAATATTTCATGGTGTATATGTGCCACATTTTCTTCTTCCAGTCTATGATGGATGGGCATTTAAGTTGCTTCCATGTCTTTGCTACTGTGAATAGTGCTGCAACGAACATACACGTGCATGTGTCTTTATGGTAGATTGATTTATAACCTTTTGGGTGTATGCCCAGTAATGAGATTACTGGGTAGAATGGTATTTCTGTCTTTAGGTCTTTGAGGAATCGCCACACTGTGCTCCATAATGGCTGAACTAATTTACACTCCCACCAACAGTGTATAAGCATTCCTTTTTCTCAACAACCTTACCAGCATCTAAATGGGCAATTTTTAATGCTCATATTCTTGTAGCTCATTCAAATTTGAAAGGGATATGTTTTTTGATTCAGAAGAAATAGAAACATCAGAAAAAAACAAGAGAGACCAGATTTTTTTTAACCATAAGATTAAGTAGATAATGATGGATTATTGCATCTTGTTGATGATTCAAAACACAGCTTCATGGATAATGTAGCTTAAAGAAAGTACAATCACAAAGTTTATCAACTGAACTAGGATATTTTTGAGAGTAAAAGGGAACAATATTAATAATTATGCTGGAGGTAAGGAAAAATAGGCAGAAAATGGGACAATGGAATTGTCTCCAGCAAATCATAATATGTGGTCATTCTACCTAAAGTTGTGCCAATGATACCTAAACCAATAAATGCTAAAATGATTGATGAAAGGTGGTGAACACTTGAATGAGCAATTTCAGAAATTCAAAAATATAGAGAGAAAGCACAAAAATCTAGTATTCAGCGGCAAAACAGGGTAGCCATAATTAACAATAATTTATTGTATAGTTCAAAATAACTAGGAGATTTAGAATTTTCTCTACACAAAGCAATGACAAATGTTTGAGGCAACAGATACATCTCAATTACCCAGATTTCATTATTACACATTGTATGTTTGTATCAAAATATCACATTTATCTCATAAATCTGTACAACTATGATGTACCCATAAAAATAAAAAAAATTAAATTCACCAATGGAGTAAAAACCTCAAAGGGCAGCTGCCTGTCGGTTTCTAGGGTACAATCCTAGGATTTTGGTATGGTTGTTATAGCCTTTTGTTCTTGCTATTTTGTTGGGAGGAGAGTGCGTTTTTTGTTTTAGTTTTACTTGTTTGTTTTATTGGGGTGGGGTGTTGAGAGAAAATTTTAAGTGAAATTTTATTGTTCCTTTGGAAACTAGTCCTCAACAATGGTCTGGCTTCTTTTGTGAGGGCCTCAGGATTTTGATACCGGAATATAATGCAATGGCTCATGATAAATGTTATTACTATAAACCCTGAAGAAAGTTCTGCTCACTAGTTAATAGCATGTTATTTGGAGTCACAGTATTTGGGATTCCACCATCTTGGGAAAGTGATTTAACACAGCAACCAAAGCAATCTTTTTCAAAACGAAACAATCTACACATCACTCATCAGTTCGCAATCTTCATTTCTTTTAGAACTAACACACAAATCCCACAGGATATTTCCTGGCCCCTTCCTGTTATTCCAGCCTCAACTCCTATGTGGCTCCCCTCACTTGCTGTTCCAGTCACTCAGGTTCCACTTAAAAGAGTGGTTCACAAATTCAGATGATGTTGCCCCCACCCCCGCCCCAGGGACATTTGGATTTGGCAATGTCTGGAGAGATTTTTAGCTGTCCCAGCTTGGTGGTGGTGGTGGTGGTGGTGGTGGTTGGTTGCGAGGAGTACTGGCATCTAATGGCTAGAGGTTAGGGACGCTACGCTAAGCATCATGCACAGGGCATAACCCAAAGAATCATTCTGACCCAAAATGTTAATAATGCTGAAGTTCAGAGCTCGATTTTCATCTTTCCTCAGACCATGCTTCCCAGATCTTGCACACATTGTTCTCTTTGCCTAAAATATTCAGGCTATTTTCCCTTTACCTTTTTATTTCCCTTTACCTTTTTACATATTATCCTCCTTTACCCTTGCCCTTTCCTCTTTTTTTCTCGTCTTCTCTAACTCCCACTCACCCTTCGTTAACCCTCTTATAGTGACTTTACAGACTCTTCCTCCCAGATGAATGTTACTCTCATGGAGCGCTAAAGAATATTAGTAGCAATTTCACCTGCATTTGTATGTGTTCGATTACCCCTCTCTACCACGAACTCCAGGTGGGTAGATGTCATCTAGCTTATATTTACCACAGTATCCCCAGCAGCTAGCAGAGAATGCACACTTAATAGCTTCACTTACAAAAAAGGGAAATAGGGTAACCATCTCATTAGGTTGTAAAGATTAAATAATACATACAAACTCTTTAGCACAGTGCTTGAATCACAATAAATGCAGATATCGAGGCATTGTAGTTTGTGGACAGGAAAGGGGGGCTCCAGCTGTCTCATTTTAGCGCCTCCCAGCCTTTCATCACCTCGGTCTGAGAAACAACTCCTCCTCCCAAGTAAGCAGCAATTGCTGCGCCTGCGCTTTCCTGGTTCCACCGCTAACTAGGCTGCCGGAAGCACTTTCCTCTTTCGCATCGGCCCGCCGCAGGTGGGGTAGATACTACGCATGCTCTATGTTCATGTCTCCTCCTCCCGCCCACCGGTGCCCAACCAAAGAGGAGAGCGAAAACTTGCTAATACGTCTGCGCGAGCGGACGTGGCCCGGAAGCAGTTCTTTGGCCCTGTGACACGTAGCAGCGGGGCTGATTCAGGGTCTGAAACAGAGTTTGGGGGTTGTTTGGGACTGCTGAAGCTACTGCCTTCGCCGCCAGCGCAGCCTCGGAGTTTGGTGAGTGACCCAGGCCTGTGGCAGACTATTCAGCTTCTCTCCACACTTGTGCAAATGGGCTTGTTGCGGTCTTTCGGCGCCGCGCCCTGGTCCTTTCGCTCAGACCCTCGGTCCCGTTCAAGTCCTTGCCCTGACGCGGGCCCCTGCACCTCAGGCGCGACCTTCCAAGATTCTGCACTTTCCTGGCAGGCTGCAAGCCTTATTTTGCAAGGAAGCAGTCGTGTTGTCAGCTGTAAAGCCCTGTCCTAAGGTGAAAAATCATCTTTGTTGTTATTGATATTTTAGACCCCTTATGGAACCACAACTCCCACGACCTCGCCCCTAATGGAAGGCATATCAGCTCCTTAAGATGGAGTTGTCTTACTGGGCCGCAACTTAAAGAATAGACATTTTCTTACTCCGCTACCGCCCTTCAAATGCTGCGTTCCTCCCCCTTCCCTCCCCCCGAATTACTGAAAAGATATTTGTTGTGTTCTATATTTGCTTAAGCAGACTGCCAGGAACGAATTCAGTAGAACTTTGGGCATAAGCAGTATTTGCGGTTTCTCTTTTATTACAGATTATTTGCGATGTCAGGCTTTGAAAACTTAAACACGGATTTCTACCAGACAAGTTACAGCATCGATGATCAGTCACAGCAGTCCTATGATTATGGAGGAAGTGGAGGACCCTATAGCAAGTAACTTTTCATCTTTGGCAATTAATTTAGTCTACATTGCAGTGAAAACACATATTTAGAATATTTGGTTCTGCCTAAAACGATGTGAACATGTCCTTTATCAGGAGTATGATCTTTCATGCGTAATCTTCTTCCTCTAGAGATATGTGACACTGGCTTGGGTTTGAAGCCAGTTGCTTGCTCTATTTAGAGTTGAGTATCTTCTGCAAAATCTTCAGGTGTACCATGAAGGGAAAGTAACTTGTTGGAAGAACTGTGTTCTAGTAACAGTATTTCTGTATTTAGATGATGATGGGAGCTTCAGGTACCTAGGAGATAGGCTGTTAGTTCATGGGACAGTGAAAAATTAAAATATTTTGGTAGTAGTTAAATCAGTCCAACTTGAGACTTTTATCAGTGCTAATTGAAAGTGCTTAGTGACCTTATTTAATGATGTAAGCTCCCTATTATGAATCATTAGGTGATTTTCATACAGCAGTTGATAATCATTTTTATTACTCCTCGTTACTCCTCTTTCTGAAACCCTTATGGTCAGTACCACACATGTTATAAGTTGCATACTGAGGAGGTTGACTCAAAGCCATTAGCCTCTGAATATTAAAAAAAAAAAAAAAGTGATCTTTTATAGTACCTGGTGTTTGTGACAAAAATACATGAACTGAAGGCTTTCTAGCAATCTCACCTAGGACATCATCTCCTTAGTTTCTTGGGACCCTAGAGATAATCTTATCAACTTCCTGTCAAATAAAGGAGCTTCCTATACTAGGATTGCTTAAACTTAAGATGGTTCTAGATCACTTTAGAATCTTATTACAACTGGGCCTCTTTCCCATAAATACATGCATTCGCTCAAACACCCAAATAAATGTGCATATATAACTTCAGACAATTCATGTGTTATATGATGGTCATCCATGGATCTCGAATGTAAAACCTCATAAAGACTGTTCCACGATGAAGGCAGGGGAAGGTTATGTATCTATCAGTTTGTGAGAAACATGCAATACAAGAATGTGTTTGGATTAGAGTGCTCAAGAATTTAAGAAACAAAACAAAATTCAAATTCAGTGTGGCTCTATAATAGAGTCTGTCTTGGTTAAGCTATCCTTTATAAAACCTATAGTCTCTTCGAGTCTGCTTAGTTTGGTATATTCTAAGGCTTTATTTTCTCCTCTAAAACTTAACACATTTGAACAATGGGAGTGAGCATGTCAAAATACCCTCTGTGATTCATTTCCCTTTTCTGTTACTTAATTACATACCAATGAGGATTTATCTCTTTTGATAAATTAATGGGCAGAATTGGAAAATTTGTATTGAGATATTTCCGTTAATTTATTTACCTAAATATGTATTTATGGTGATTGCTCTGTGTATGGGAGACAGAGTCCATCTAATAAACCCTTGTCTAAAGCAGCAACAGGGCTTCGGAGAACCTGTCTCTGTATGCAGGCCTGTTTTTAACTGAATGGTTTTTATGATTAGAACTCAACAGAACTATTCCATTTAGATTGCAGCCTACGAGATTTACCTATCTCTGCTTTTTTGGCCTGTCCACATTTGCATCACTTAAAAGGTGTGACTTATAGTCTCATTCCATTTAACAGTCATTTCAGTCTCTACACAGCAATTTAGATATTCTAGACCACTTGTTGCTAACTGTTGTCACAGTTTCATTCCAAATCATGTACCAGTAAGCATTGCTTCAGTACTAGTGAAAAAGTTTTATTCCAGGTGATTATATAACCATTATTGCTGTAAACTTGGGTTTATAGATGATGCCTGGGAAAACAAGAACCCTAATGTATTAACAGTAATAAATTTGAGTTTCAGAGATTTATATTTTAAAAACTGGACTCTTCTCTGTGTACCTTCAAGTAGATCTGCAATCTAATGACATTTTAAACATCCATCTCGGTTAACCAAATAATGTTTTATTGGATTTGCTAATTTGGTAACAAAGATCCGCTAATAACTTTAAGCTCGCCATTAGTGAAAATCTAGGTGCAGATAGCATATTACTTGCATTGCCTTTACGTTTTAACTTGACTTGTTATTACACGGTTCTGCATTTGCCATAATGAAGTCAGCTTTAACATTTTGTGGTTTCTTTTATAGGTGTTTCACAACTATCATTCATACATCCATTCACCAAAAAGAAACAAACAAAAAAAGTGTAAAAGGCCCTTTGATCATAATCTGTTGAGTTACATGAATGGAAAATTGGATAGATTCCACATTGTATTCCAGATATGCTTATGAAATACATCATAATACCAAGTCACATTTTTTAAAGTATGAAAGGTTATTTTTTTTCTTCTTTGACTTGCCTGATAGTATCTTTATGGAATATCTGAGGATTTCCATGAACTTAGGTAACCAACCCAATATGTTAAGAGGGTTTGTCTTTGTTATTGGTTCAGAGTACTTATGAGAGCATTGATTTAGTATCTGCTGCTGCTTCTGTCATGAAAGTATGTTGTTTTAGCCTATAAAGATCATGTCTCACATACCATGTTTTAGTTTAAAACCAGCAGGAGCAAGTCAGAAATTTTCCTGAATAGATCCTGCCAGAAAAGGAAAATAGTAAAATTCTATGATGTTGTCATTCTCACCTTTCCTCTTGAAGATGGAATGATGGTGCCACCTTTGAAATAATCAATTGCTTGCAGCATTTTTCTTCCTTACGTGAAATTTATGGGTCTATATCAGCAGCTCTCAAAATTTAGGCTGTAGACTGCGGAGGGTCCTTGAGACTCTTCTGAGATTCTTTAAGGTCAAAGTTATTTTCATAACAATACTAAGATATCATATACCTTTTTAGGTATCTTAACATTTGCAGTGCTGTTGCAAAAGTATTGATTGGTAAAACTGCTGGTACCCAAGTATGAACCAAGGTAGTGGCATCAAGTTGTCCTAGTAGTCATCATATTCTTCATCACTCTATAGACTTGTTAGAGAGTTGGCAGGGAGTCAATTTCATTTAAGGATTCTGTTGAGGCAGCAGTAAGAATTTTCATTGTATTAAATCCTGACCCTTTAGTACACATATTTCTTTTTTTTTTTTTTTTTTTTTTTTTTTT
>NW_016803481.1:47433-77382 GCF_001698545.2 Rhinopithecus bieti | reverse complement strand
AGATGGAGTCTCGCTCTGTCTCCCAGGCTGGAGTGCAGTGGCGGGGGGTCAGCTCACTGCAAGCTCCGCCCCCCGGGGTTACGCCATTCTCCTGCCTCAGCCTCCCGAGTAGCTGGGACTACAGGCGCCTGCCACCTCGCCCGGCTAGTTTTGTGTGTGTGTGTATTTTTTTTAGTAGAGACGGAGTTTCACCATGTTAGCCAGGATGGTCTCGATCTCCTGACCTTGTGATCCACCCGTCTCGGCCTCGCAAAGTGCTGGGATTACAGGCCTGAACCACCGCGCCCAGCCTATTTCTTTAATATTCTTTGTGACGAAATTTAGTATTTACTACATACTAAAGTATAATTACTATCTCTACGAAAAGCACCTATGCAAGCTGAGCTGGCTGTTATTTCATGAAGACCATTTTTGTTTGAAAGAACAACAGATAAACTATGGTTATTCAGGCTTGAGCATTCGGCAGATATTTTCTCAAAAACGAATAAAGAGAGCCTCACCCCAAGGAAAACAACTGACATTGTGGCTATAAGAATTTAAATGGGAATTAGACTAAAGGTTTTCTAAGGCTTCTCAGCTCTCATTTGTAAGAATATCTTTTAAAATAATTATTTTACATCTGTGTTTCTTAGTATATCATTAGATTAGTCCCATCAATAAGCTGGATTTTTTTCAAAACATGATGGAACAGATGTTTAAAGATGTGGCTTCAGTATCCTTCTCTTCCCTCTTGCCATTGTCTCTAAAATAGCTGTGATAAAGCTTTCCCTCTAGATGGCAGGGTTTGCTATAGCACATATCAAATGAGACAATAAGTGTATAACTACTTTGAGAAATAGTACTTTGAAAAAATATTATTCAAATGCAAAGTGTACTAAAAATGTTTTGTTATATTCAACAAGTGCTCACAAAGCAAAACTTGATTTGTCCACTCTGTTTTTAAATTGATGGTTTTCTTAAAGAGATTTGTCCACTTGCCAAAAGTAACATACTGTGAAGAGGAAAGAAGAACGATGATTCAATGGCTATCCAAATTACAGTGAAAATTTATATAACATGTATTTACAAAGTTTGATATCCTAAGGTTTCATTCAGTCTTAGCCATAGATTTTATTTCATAGTGTATCTTCACATTGTATATATCCACCAAGGGAGAAAAATAGACACAATTTTTACATTTTCATTTGTTGACCTCCTAACCTTTAACAGTTGGTAAAATGCTTAGTGCTACATAAGTGAATATTGGTTTCATTAAGAAGATTTTCTATAAAAATTGTGAGTTTTTATTGTAGATAATCAACTTGATATTAGTAATCATTTCAACCATGATTTATAAAAGTTGGCAAAGTTTGTATCTTAGGAATTGCACAACTAAGGTTCTTTAGCTGTCAGATGAAAATTTAGGAATTTAAGGGATATTAACTGTACAGAGTTGAAATACTTCTGAAAAATTTGACTTTCTTTCATTTATAGACAGTATGCTGGCTATGACTATTCACAGCAAGGCCGATTTGTCCCTCCAGACATGATGCAGCCACAACAGCCATACACTGGGCAGATTTACCAGCCAACTCAGGCATATACTCCAGCTTCACCTCAGCCCTTCTATGGAAACAACTTTGAGGATGAGCCACCTTTATTAGAAGGTAAGATTGGTGGCAACACTTGATAGTACTCAATAGTATTCAGCTGGTTAGTGAAAATTAATCTTAATTTGGAGAAATTGTATTTTCCTTTTAAAAAAAATCTTGTAGAAAAAAGTCTTCTGCTAAACAACTCATTTTAAACAGAGTATGTGTGAAACCACATTGGGCCAGAAGGGACCAGATTTTTAATAGATCTTTTAATAGTGATAATAAAGTATGTTACTCTGTCAGCATTGACTTTTACTTCAGGTTATTGGCCAAATTCTACTAGTGGAAAAAGTGAGAAGAAAAAGCATGATATCCATTATTCTATGTGGAAATAAACTGGTAGAACTAGTGACATCACTAAAAAAATGGTGATTTTCAAACTGTATTCCAAAACCTAGGAAGAGGTAGTTCTGAACATTTTTTTTTGAACTAGATACTCTTTGAAAATCTAATGAAAGGTATGAACACTCTCCTCAGAAAAAATGCACACATATGCATAGAGACGTAGTTTTGTATACAGTTAAATGGGCCCCCAGGTATTCCTGAAGCCCCAGGTAAAGAACCTCTTACTGTTAACCGTTTTTGTATATTCTTTGCTATGCAGTCATGCCTAAGGGATGTAGTAACTGTCTTTTTCATCAGATCCATACCCTTTTCCAACACCAATCCAGAAATGACATATTTGTGGGATGAGCACCACATTAAGACTGGCATAGAGAGCTCACTAAAATAATACCATCCAGGCCAGGCACAGTGGCTCAACACCTGTAATCCCAGTGCTTTGTGTGGCCGAGGCTGGGAGGATCTCTTGAGACCAGGAGACCAGGCTGAGCAACACAGCAAGACTCCATCTCTACAAAAGAAAAAAAAGGAAAGAAAAAAATAGCTCTATGTTGTGGCACACACCTGTGGTCCCAGCTACTCGAGAGGCTAGGCAGGAATATCACTTGAGTTCAGGAGTTTTAGGCTATAGTGAGCTATAATCGTGCCACTGCACTCCAGCCTGGGTGACAGAGAACCTATCACAATAATGATAATAATAATGTCATCCAATATTGCTAGATCCTTTTTTGATACTATCTATGTCATTTTGTCTCCCATTTCAACATAGATTTTGATCAATTAAAAATACATCACAAATCCTAATTAACTTTTAAAATTTTCTTTCTCCTTAGAGTTAGGTATCAATTTTGACCACATCTGGCAAAAAACCCTAACAGTATTACATCCGTTAAAAGTAGCAGATGGCAGCATCATGAATGAAACTGATTTGGCAGGACCAATGGTTTTTTGCCTTGCTTTTGGAGCCACATTGCTACTGGTAAGATTTTCATTTCAGCCTTCAGGGTGCAATTAAAGAACAACCTTTAAATTTTAAATGTTCTACCAAAAGCCATTTTGAAACTCTGCTTTACACCTCAAGTCTTTGATGTGTTTGGAATAGTACTGAGTTGCTTGTGTTTATACCTATTCGTTAGTTCTCCATCTATAGTAAGTGTAGCATGTTTTAAAAATAATTTCTTGTTCTAAGAAATGATTCAGTTATTAGGGGAAAATAAAATAGTAAACAACAGGTATAGCTTCAATCCCTCATTAGGATTCTGTCTTTTCAGAGGTTACTTACAGTTTTTACGCTATTGCTTTTTTTTTTAATATTTTTTAAAAATCACTAAACCTTGGTTAATGTTTTGTTATAGTCATACTGATGATTACTTTTCCATATATTATTTTCCCAATTTATCACCTTCCCAGGAATGTTAAGGCATATTGAAAACAGAAAAGTTGTAAAGATAATTGTTAATATTTATTTTATCTTATGTCTCTGAATTATAAGAGATAACTACTTTAATGTATAGAAGATGGGATTTTTAGTCATAAGAGCTGGGCTTGAACAGAGTGCTCCTGATCTGCCCTTGGCCACATCATTTAATCCTTCAGTTTCCTCTCATAGAAAATAGAAAATAATCCTGTCCTGTTTACCTAGCAAGATTATTTTGAAGATGAAACAAGACAGGTTATGTGAGAACACATTGAAAAGTTAAAAACCCTGTACAAGTGTGAGTTTTTTTATTACTACATGAATGAATTCATCAATGAACTCAGCTTTTTCAAACTTTTGCACTTTTAATCAAGTATTTACAAATAATCTAATAAATGTCCCAACCATTTTTTTACTTAACATAAACTGTAGAGGCATTCTCCTAATTTAGTTTTATATGACAAAAATTGGATAAATCAATAGCTTTTTGAAGGCTTTTCTGTAAACTGGTTTTAGTGATAGTGTGACCTGAATACAAAGTTTGTTGTTCACAAACTCGACTAACAGTAGGATAATTCCAATTTAGCTAATCTTTGTAGTGCTTAAACTGCTTATTGTTGTCTTTTCTTAATCAAAGGACTGTATAAATCAGCCAATAATTTGGAAAAATTAAAAAAATATATCTTCCATTATATTCTTCTTGCCATTTCTTCTCTCCTCCTCCCAGAACCCTGGCTTCCTGTTTATCCTGGCTTCCTTTCCCCTTGCTCCTCTAACACCCATATAAAGTGAATCATAAGATTTCTTCTTAGAAAATTTATGACTACCTCCACCAATGAGATTTAATTGCTTGGGGTATTTTGGTGGAATTAGGTACTTTCAACTGATATAACTGTTATTTAAATATTCTGAATGGCTTCCCTCTTGTCTCTAGTTTATTTGCCTAAAATCATTCAGAGTTCTTTTTAGAAACCTTACTATTTTGAGTGATTCTGCTATGCTTTTGTGTCTTTGTTCACTTCTGTGCCAAGCCTGCACGCTAACTGGAAAATGGAGAACCAAATATCTGTGTACTTTAAAGTTACAGAGAATGTAACAAGCCAGTCTGCTCAGTCTTTTACTTCTCTACATAAAGAATAGATTAGTAGATTTTGATGTTCATGAATTATTTCCTGCCTGTACTGATTCAGGTGAAATAAGGCCAGAAATAACTTATTTTTTGCCCTTTAACCTGTAATCTTCTTCTTTACCCATAGGCTGGCAAAATCCAGTTTGGCTATGTATATGGGATCAGTGCAATTGGATGTCTAGGAATGTTTTGTTTATTAAACTTAATGAGTATGACAGGTGTTTCATTTGGTTGTGTGGCAAGTGTCCTTGGATATTGTCTTCTGCCTATGATTCTACTTTCCAGCTTTGCAGTGATATTTTCTTTGCAGTAAGTACTGTTCTTTATTTTGGGGGTTGATTGACCAATTCTATGTAGTAGGATTCACCTCATCTTCAGTTTGAGATAAATCACTGATTCAGCAAACATATCAGATAGTGCCTCTTGTAGTAGGGATGGTGCCAAATGGTTTTGGACGAAGAACAGTGGTAATGAGAATAAATTTTAAAACCTTTATACCATCTCTATTTTACCCATGATCAAGAATTTCACTAGTTTTGTGTTTACTTACCATTGTCATAATGGTAACAAATTGAACAGGGTGATTGTTAAATATTACGTGAGAAAAGTCAAGTCATTATTGTTCAAATTATGCTTATCCTCTTTGGTGTTTTCTAGATCCACCTAATTTATTGAAACCGTTGGACATATGCCAAATGTATGAGTAATAAATACATACTCTGTTGGGCAGCTTTTTAACTGGAAATGAAACATATTCTTTTTATGACAAGAGACTTATCAGCCTACAGTGTTTCTCAGATAGATGTACTTGTAAGCAGCTTTAAATATGTGTAATTTTTAAATGATATTTTATGTTAGGTTAAAAGGAAAGGTATGGCTGGGCATGGTTGCTTACACCTGTAATCCCAGCACTTTGGGAGGCCGAGGCGGGTAAATCACCTGAGATCGGGAGTTTGAGACCAGCCTGACCAACATGGAGAAACCCCGTCTCTACTAAAAATACAAAATTAGCTGGGCATGGTAGCGCATGCCTGCAATCCCAGCTACTCTGGAGGCTGAGGCAGGAGAATCACTTGAACCCGGGAAGTGGAGATTGCAGTGAGCTGAGATTGCCCCGTTGCGTACTTCAGCCTGCGTAACAGGAGCGAAACTCTGTCTCAAAAAAAAAAAAAAAAGGAAAGGTATACATTACCGCCAATAAGGTTCCTCCTTGTGGCCAGTGTGCAGATTGTCTCAAAATAAAATCATCCTTGTGACTAATGTTAGACATTACCAGTGGTCAGGCTTTGTTACACTTTGAAAGCTAAAGTGGAGGTTTGGGAGGAGAAGAGACAAATATGTCAATTATTTGTCTGATACAAGAAATTTGGCAAAGTGGTGCTTTATACTATTTCTGCTTTGAATAGAAATATTTCATATTTTCAGTGTAGAAATCACTCTTATTCATTAAGAATTTATGTATTCATATTTGAATTTTACAGAAGTTATTTTCTACTAAAACCCTTTTTTCAACTAGGAACAATTTTGCCTCCAAGGGGACATTTGACAATGTCTGATGGGGGTCAAGGGAGCTGCTTGTATCTTATGTATAGAGGCCAGAGTTGCTGCTGAACATTCTGACAGTGCACAGGACAGCCCCCACAACAAAGATACATCCAGCCCAAATGTTAGTAGTGCCAAGAGCGAGAGACCTTACATTTTTAAAAAGTAAAACACTTTTAAAAAAGCTGTTTATCACATGAAATGATTTGCCATCATTGAATTTACTGTGAGGTACATTTTAGCATTTGAAAAAAAAAGTCCTGATTATTTCTGCATGCTTCTACTTGCAGATTTAAAATGTAAATTTAAAATGCTTTAGAATAGGTTATTGTAGTATTCTTACATAACTAATGTCATCTGCTTTTTTTTCTCCTCCCCCCTTTTTCCTTGGTTACAGAGGAATGGTAGGAATCATTCTCACTGCTGGGATTATTGGATGGTGTAGTTTTTCTGCTTCCAAAATATTTATTTCTGCATTAGCCATGGAAGGACAGCAACTTTTAGTAGCATATCCTTGTGCTTTGTTATATGGAGTCTTTGCCCTGATTTCCGTCTTTTGAAAATTTATCTGGGATGTGAACATCAGTGGGCCAAATGTACAAAAAGGACCTTGAACTCTTAAATTGGACCGGCGAACTGCTGCAGCGCAACTCTCATGCAGATTTACATTTGACTGTTGGAGTAATGAAAGTAAACGTGTATCTCTTGTTCATTTTTATAGAACTTTTGAATACTATATTGGATTTACCTGCAGTGTGACTAGCTTTAAATGTTTGTGTTTATACAAATAAGAAATGCTCATTCTTTCTGGTTCCTGCAGCCTTTGAAAACCTTTTCCTTGCAAATTATAATGTTTTGATAGATTTTTATCAACTGTGGGAAACCAAACACAAAGCTGATAACCTTTCTTAAAAACAACCCAGTCACAGTAAAGAAGACACAAGACGGCCAGTTGCGGTGCCTCATGCCTGTAATCCCAGCACTTTGGGAGGCCAAGGTGGGCGGCGGATCACAAGGTCAGGAGATCGAGACCATTCTGGTCAATACGGTGAAAACCCGTCTCTACTAAAAATACAAAAAATTAGCCGGGTATGGTGGCGGGCACCTGTAGTCCCAGCTACTCAGGAGGCTGAGGCAGGAGAATGGTGTGAACTTGGGAGGCAGAGCTTGCAGTGAGCCGAGATCGCACCACTGCACTCCATCCAGCCTGGGTGACAGAGGGAGACTCCATCTCAAAAAAAAAAAAAAAAAAAAAAAAAAAAAACTTACCGCAAAAATATTTTTCCAAGGATTTAGGAAAGAAAAATTGCCTTGTATTCTCAAGTCAGGTACACTCAAAGCAAAAAAGTGATCCAAATGTAGAGTATGAGTTTGCACTCCAAAAATTTGACATTACTGTAAATTATCTCATAGAATTTTTGCTAAAATTCAGAGATACAGGAAATTCACAATCTACCTTATTGTAGACATGAAATGGGAACACTTATGTAGATATTAATGTTAACTCAACCTGAGGGACCTGGAATGGTTGCATTAATGCTGTAATTGTTGGATCTCCACATTTCCCAAAAAGAAAAAAAATCACTAACTTTTTTAAGGGAAATATTTAAAGTTTTACAAAATTCAGTATTGCAGTTATCAATGTAAAGTACATTTGAATGCTTATTAAAACTTTCCCAATTAATTTTAACTGTGTTATTGAGTTTACTTTTACTAAACTACTGTTCTCTTTGTCTCTTTTTTAACTAGGCTCTGATTTTGACCCCCTAATTTAAGCTTTAAGAATAGAAATCAGCTAATATGGAATCAGACAAAAAGGGGATTAAATGAGCAGCAGTTTGATTTACATTATTTTATTGTATTAAATGTATTTGATTTATATTGTCATGTTCTCTTGCCAGAGAGAGTGTGTAGGAAAATACTGTATCTTGTATATTGATCATTGGCTTTTCTAGAAAACTGCCTCTGATTCTGGACAAAGCTCAGTTGTAGTTATGAGAAAGATAGGGTACAGGGAGGAAAATACTGCTTTTTTTTTTTTTAAGATATTTTGAGACTAAATTAAAAAATGCCAAACTGATGTATCAATGATTCTTTTTTAGAACAAGTTTTCAAAGCATAAAAAGAGGTTGAGAGAAATAACATATTTATTGATTCACATAAGTATGTTTTTCTTCATTCTTAATCATCTGGAGAAACTCACTTGTCATGCATTTGTTTTGGGCTAGGTTTTCAAACTTACCAAATTGCTTTAGAAAAGCAATTTGGAAAGCAATTTGATAGGCTTTCCAACTTAACCAAATTTTTTATTGTAATTCTTGGATAGTACTTTTGTCTTTTTCAATCATTTGTCTTTTTCAATGTAGTTTTTGTTAAGGCAAATATCTTCCATTAATATCCAAATATTGCTAATAAACGGTAGAAGTGCTTTGGAAATTAAAATTATCTCGCTGTTGGTTAGACTTAAGACTGTTAATCTTCAGCCAGATACCCACATATGAATCAAATTATTTTCTTTTTTGTTGTTTACCCTATCCCCAACAACATTTTTAGTTATTGTAGAGAATTTTTTTGTTGGTGGTAATTTTTTATTTCATTCCAAAATAATAAGGTGCAAAGCTATTTTATGCTTAACTGTTGCTCTGTCAAAACAGCTATGCATTGGAGTTGGAGTTGATGCAAATTTTGTTCCAGAGTTGGATTACATGCAGAGTCATATATAGCCAAAACTTATCTTATCAAACTCTGTTATGTAGGCATATTTATATATACATTAAAGACTGTTGTACTGTGTTTCAAAAAGTACTATGTGGCTTTTTTTTTTTTTTTTTTTTTTTTTTTTTTTTTTTTTTTTTTTTTTTTTTTTTTGTCTATCATTGGAATAGATTTCTGTTTCTTCAGTTATGTACCAGGTAGATTACCTGCCTTGCTTTAGGCCCATTTTATGCTAAAAGCATACAGGTATCTTTAAACACTAGAGACACTCACCATAGCTAAAAGCTCATCCAGTGATTGTCACCGAGTAACTGAAACTCACTCTGGGAGTGACAGACTGACGCATGCCTTGTCTCCAAATACTGTACTTGTGAGTGGAGTGGCAAGTTGACTTATACTAGTGTGTTACTCATGCATGTATACATGCCAAGATCATGTAGCTGACTTTACATTTGGAGTAAATGTATATTTTATGGCATTGCTATAATACTTTGTTTATCAATGGGTATTTTCAAGAGCTGTGTAAGCTTATGGAAATAGGCATTCTTTTTCCAGATGTAGTTATGCAGATAATGTAAAGTTCTAGAAATCTTAAGATCCTGTCCTTGGATAGTGACCACCTAATCAAAGAGAGTTTTTAAATGTATCTAATGACATGATTTGGGATAGAATTTAGCATTGTACATTTGGTATTTTGCAAATTTATATTTTTAACCTTAATAGGCATTGCTAAACTCAGATATGCTCCAAAGTTGTCAGTTGTCTCTAAAGTTAAAATTATGCAATTATGCTTGCAGTACTTACTACCTACAGAAAAAGGGAAACTTTCTGATGTAAAGTATACACTAGATTTCTTTCACATAAATGGAAGAATTTTAAACTTTGGGTAAAGGGAAATTGTACAAGTTAAAATATTACTGTATAGAGATGCTGTATATCGTGAAGAGTTACAGGAAATCAAGGCCACATTTGCCATGCTTTATATAAAGCAGATCTGATGTAGTTACTCACACAAGTTGTTTCCCTTCCTTTGTGGAAAGAAAACAAAAGAAAAAAAATGTATGTATATAGCAAGTATTTAACCTTTCATAAAGTAGTATGGAAAGTTTTTAAAACAATATAGCAGCTCTCATACAGATTGTACAATGAAGCATACTTACCAAAAAGTAGCACTGGGCCTTCATTCAAAATACTATGTAGAGCAAACCTCCTACCCAAACAGTTCCTCATATTAAAGTTGCCGTCACCGTGCTATCCGCTGACTCATTTTGTGACATGTCAAATTTCAACTGTTATTTACTAGCAAAAACATACAGCAGATGAGTTAAAGAGAGCCTCTTTTTTTTCTTCTTAGAGTGTATTTAGGATTTAGCGGAAGCAGTGTGCCAGTAACAAGGTATCAAGGTTTATTGGAAACGCCTGAAGGAAGAATTGGTTCATGTGCTTTAATGAATAAGTAAGAATGATCTGTCATTAGCCTGCCAAGCATACAGTGTTTGTTTTCATACAGTGTAAATAAAACATAGCCTCACCACTGTCTACAATCTAGGCTATTATTACTTTGCACCCCTAACGAAGAAAGAATTAACTTTTTAAAAAATTAACCCTGCTTCTCCACCATCCAAATTATTGAAGTTTGAATTGTAGTACATTACTATTACTTGAATTTCAGTAAGTTAATTTGTTCATTAATAATTAAATATCCATTTTGTAACTGGGCAATAGGTAAAATGAAGCATTAAAATTGTTAATTTCTATGGATTGGTAGAGTACTTAGTCAAACTTGTGTTGTTATTAACAAATATGTATCTTAGGATGGTGACCATCAAAACCAGAGAATGCAATTTGATAGTATGCAGTTCTGATTTTGCATCACAGGTGGAAATATTTCTGCTGCCCTTGAGCACAAAGTTCCTACTCTGGTTAATGAAGAACATCATCTGCTGATGGAGCACAATGTCCTGTGTTTGTGTAAATAAATTAAAATGATTACATACTCAAATGAGGACTAATTAAATAGAGAGCTGTTCTAATTTAAAAGCACAAATACTTTGTTGAGCACATTAGGTTCTAAAAATTGGATATTACATTTTTTGTGAGCTTAACTAATTAGGCTTACCTTGCATATATGAATTTGGTTTATTTCTGCAACTAGCACTAAATCTGCTGATTGCTTGCAGAGTGATTAATATGCATTAAGGTGTTTTCAATAGCTTATCAGCACTTGTGGCACACACAAATGAATAAAGAAAAAAATGAGAAAACGTACTTAGCAGAAACATTAACATGCTTGTAAATTATACTTTTAATCTAGTTGGATGACTTTTATTTTCCTACAAACGGAAAAAATATAGTTATTTTATATTTTCCTAGTTAGAATATAATGGAAAGGAGTGTCTTTGTAAAAGTTAATGACACGTTTACTTTCAGTTATCAGTTTCATGGTCTGATAATATTGGAGAACTTGGTAGAGTCTTTAGGCAATGAATGGCACTAAAAGCCCTTTTGTTTTCTGTGTTTTAATTTTAATTTTCAGAATGTACAATCTTTTCCTTTTCTAGGTACACCGTCATCATGATAATACCTCCATACAACAATAAAAAGCAGATTATTGATAAGCTGTTTCAAAATGGATGACCCTCAAAAATATTATGCCAAGTTAAAAAAAAAAAAAAGCCAAATACAAAAGGCCACATGTCATATGATTCCATTTATATGAATATCTAGAAAAGGCCAGTCCATAAAGACAAAGCAGATAAGGAGTTGCCAGAAGGTGGTAGTGGGGATTGACGGCAAATGAGGCAGGAGGGAACTTTTTGAGTGGTGATGGCTGCACAACTGTATGTTTACTAAGTGTATACTAAAATAGGTGGATTTTTCGGTATGTAAATTATATGTTAATAAACTTTTTTAAAAACATGGAAAGGGGAATGGGAGGCAGAGCAACCACCAGAACATCTATGTTTCTAGAGTTCAAGAGAAGGGTTTTAGGATAGATTTTAATAGAGACTAAAATATATACAGTACCTTTTCCCAGAAGAATATTAATACTAAACAAGTGAAACTGCCCCTCTATCCCCAAATTTCGTTCCCCCCATAACTGCCTTTAAATAGATTAGCATACATTTTATCGACTATACACATGAGAACCCAATTCTTCTTAGTGACTTGTGTACACAAGAATACATACATGCACATACCTTTTAAATGTTTTTATTGAATTACAATCATATAACAAAATTTACCATTTAAACCATTTTAAAGTGTACAATTCAATGTTTTTTAGTATATTCACAATGTTGTACAATCATCACCCACCACTATTTTCAGAATATTTCTATCACCCCCCTACCCCCACCCCACAAAAATCCTCTATATCTCAATTTGCCCCTCCCTCCATACCCTGACGACTACTAATCTTTTTTTCTGTCTCTGGATCTGCTTATTCTGTACATCTCATAGGCATAGAAGCATGTACTATGTCGCCTTTTGTTTCTGGCATCTTTAAGTTTACATAATGTTTTCAAAGTCTCTTGTTTTTAAACTTAACAGTCTTATGGGCATTATTATATATGCTGAACATTGAGATTTGCTTCATTCTCTTTAATGGCTGGATATCATTTTATTAAGTGAGCGGAGTTTAATTTACTTAGCCACCTATTGTTGGACAATTGATGTTTTTGTACTTTTTTTAAAAAACTAAGTTGTGCAGCTTTGCTGTTGGCATTTTTATAACTAGAGTATCACATTTGCTGTTCATTGTGCTCAGGTTGATTATTGTAAACTCAATTTAAATTCTTTTCCTTTTTTTTTTTTTTTTTTTTTTGAGACAGAGTCTCACTCTGTCGCCCAGGCTGGAGTACAGTGGCGCCATCTCAGCTCACTGCAACTTCTGCCTCCCAAGTTCAGGTGATTCTCCTGCCTCAGCCTCCCAAGTAGCTGGGATAACAAGCTCCCACTACCACGCCCAGCTAATTTTTCTATTTTTAGTAGAGACAGGGTTTCGCCACGTTGGTCAGACTGGTCCCAAACTTCTGACCTTGTGATTGACCTGCTTAGGCCTCCCAAAGTGCTGGGATTAGAAGCATGAGTCACCATGCCTGGCCAATTTCTTAAAATATCAATATTTTTATTTCCTAAGTGTTTTTCAGTGTGAGTATAGTTTTCTGTTCGTTGTTGAAGCATGAAAATCACATCCATGTTTGTACAAGGCAGTGCTCTTTGGTTTTCAACTATCTCGATGTTTTTCTACTACTCTCTAACAGTGGAACATGAATATTGTCAAACAGATGATAAGCACCCCCTACCTCAAATTATTCCCACGCTGGAAGAGAAGACTTTATTCAAAGGAAGCCACCTTTTTTTTTTTTTCTTCCTATTTAGAAGAGTCATTCTGACAGTGTAATTTTTAGGTCACTGTCTTTACATAGCTTTCTAAGAAATTCTGAAGTAATCCCATTTTAAATTTCCTGATTGGGTCTGTATGCCCACCGAATTTAGTCATTTCATGCTGCCCTTAATATTTGACTTATTGTGCTTGAATTGTATGAATACTCCATGCTAACGACAAAGTCAAATGTATAGCATGATCTGACAGCAGCTTTGCTCAAGTTAGGCCTTATTGCCCAATTTGTTCCTATTTAAATTCCTAAGCATTAAGTTTTACCACAGTAAGAAAATTAAAAGCAACACCTCAAATTCAGACATCTGCATAAATCATTTTGTTACATAAATTTGTATTGAGCTTTAAGAGTTGAATTTCTTAGTCAAATGATTTAAAATGCTGCATTTGTTGTTTTGTGTTTGGATGTGGTTGTTTTGAGGGCATTTGGGTATTCTATTCATAATGTTCTGTAGGCTATAGATAGGCTTGCTTTCTAATACATTTTTTAAAACGATTTTTGTATATTTTAAATGTGGTACATTTTACTGACTACATGAGCAGTTGTATTGAACAACATCCCTTGGCCAAAATGCTTATTTAGGTACTCCTCACGTGTCTGGGTCTGTCACAAAGTCGTACTTAACCCAGGCTCAATTTGTATCTCCTCTTTAGATCATGTTCTGTTCTGACCCTGGTTTAGATCACAGTCTTCTGATGAGATAACTTGGTTTTGACATTTTCTGTAATAGAGCTAATCATTTCTGTGCTTTGAATAAAAGATTAAACTGCATCTCCAGTGAGGTGAAGGGTGTTTAGACATGGTTACATTGATCATCTACTTTGAACCAAAGTTAGAATTTAATATTTGACATGAGTCACACTGAATTTCTGTTTTTATTCATGTAAAATAAGAGAGAATCATTTATGAGCAAACCGTGGAGACTCTGTCTTAACCAGGAGTCAGCTACAGGAAGAATGGAAGCTAAGGTGACAGTGTGAAAGTCAAGACTGGATTGAAGGTGCTAGGGAGGAATCAGGCCTTACAAAAACCAGCAGAAGAAAGATTGGGAGAGATTGTGCTAAGATGTGCTGGAGAATGTTTTAATATTTATACTATATTATGTAAACATTGGTTTTAAAAGTTTAGTGTATCAAAATAAAGCCTATGTATGTGGCATAAAAGCAGTAACTACTAAAAATAAGCAGCAGAAAGATATGTGAATGCTTTAAATCAATTCTCAAACTCAATTCTAAAGCAGTTTTAAAATATTCACATAACATAAGCCAATTCTTGCTGATATTAATTTAACATGTCTGGAAAACCTCTCAAAATCCATTATAGTCCTAGTGTTGGTAAATTTTTCTTAATCACGAATTTAAATTTCTCATGTTGCAATTGGAGCTTGGTTCTTTTCTCTTTATTGGAGGTGGGATCACGTCACCATCCTCTGAGACTAAAGCAGGGAACCTGTGGTCCCTAGTCAAGATCTGGAAGAGAGTATTCATTCACTACCATCCTAACAGGCTTCATTTCATCTGCCTCCCCTCCCATGCACACCCCCCAATTTCCCCAGACCCATTCCCAGGCTGATAGTGCTCTAGTTACTGACACTGCTCCAAAAATCATTTTATATACATTGACAATTACGCTATTCTGATCAGAATAGAGCCTGCAAATTTGAACAGTTAGCTATAAAAAGCAGGCAGTTTATCAGGATTTTAAAGAAGAACACTATAGCTAATGCCTAGGGTATGGCTTCTATCCCTACCTCTGTCTCTATCCTTGTGATGTCTCACCGTTCTGTTCATAATCTCTTCCTTCCCTTTGATCTTTAGTTGACTCTAATCTAGAAATAAGATGTATTTGTAGCATTTGTTGTGCATCTCAAAGTTTTAAGTTGTCTATTCTCAGTTTTTTGTCAAAAAAGTAAATGAATATTTCATCTTCAAGTGAGGGGAAAAATAATATCAAATATATATTTGCAAGTATAAGGGCCTCAATAGGGCGCCTGCTTGAGATTTTCCTGGTTTAGGAATTTGGAAAATGTTTTCCACCCTTGCTCTATGAGTTTTCCCAATGCAGTTCCAAGCCATTAAGTGCCTACCATGAACAAAGTCATGCTTTTGGCTTCCTCCTCAGCAAGCTTAATATTCTCTACTTCAATGTTTTGTTTTTTGTTTTTTTTTCCCCCCACAACTTATTTTCTTTTTCTGATTGCCTTTGGATTAATCTCTAAATCCCTTCCAAATTATTCATGTCTTTCTTTAATTGTATAGTCCAAATCAGGACATGCATGTTCCATGTATCTAATGATAAGTGTGTAAAGGTGACCTCACGTCTTTTTTTTTTTTTTTTTTTTTTTTTTTTTTTTTTTTGACAGGGTCTTGCTCTGTTGCCTCAGCTGAAGTGCAGTGGTGCAATCATGGCTTACTGCAACCTTAACCTCTCGAGCTGAAGTCCTCCCTCCTCAGTCTGCTAAGTAGCTAGAACCACAGGCACACGTCACCACCACACCTGGAAATTTTTTTTACATATTTTTGTAAAGACAGAGTATCACTATGTTACTGAGGCTAGTCTTGAATTCCTGGGCTCAAGCAATCCTCCCACCTTAGCCTCCCAGTAGGCTGGAATACAGGCATGAGCAACGTCCAACCATTCTATTTTCTATTCGGTAACTAAGGAGTGAACATTCGGCATACTTTTGAACCAGGAGTTGGTAAAACATATCTAGTCTAACCCTGAGGGTAAAAAATGGGTCAGATTCAAAAGTAATTTTGTGGCCTAATTTCTCTATATAAAATGAAGAAGATTGTATTAGCCATTGAAGTATTTCATCTAAATCTATAAATTCTGAGATGTAATAAGATTTTAACTAATAAAAAAAGATAAAGCTGCATGTAAAGTTCCCTGATATATTTGAATTTTCATGGGAAATATCTGAGTATATCACTTGTTAAAAAAAAAAAAAAAAAAAAAAAAAAAAACACTTTACACATTTTTTTTTTTGTAATACACACACACTTGCCACCTGGGACAAATATTTTACTAAATGAGAGAATTAATGAATTTATAGATGCTGTTTTCAAGCTTCTTGAGTTGATTGGAACAAGTTTTAACTATACCTTAGAAGGAAAATGTAATTTTGCTACAATAACGCTTAATGTAATTTTGACTTTTAAATATTGTGTCCTTGGCTGGGTATAATGATTCACACCTGTTATCCCAGCACTTTGAGAGGTCATGTGCTTCAGCCTAGGAGTTCGAGACCAGCCTGTAACATAGTAAGACCCTGTCTCTACAAAAATAAAAATAAAAAAAATAGTCAGGCATGGTGGTGTACACCTATAAACCTAGCTACTTGGGAAGCTGAGGTGGGAGGATCACTTAAGCCTAAGAGGCTGAGACTGCAATGAGCCATAATCACACTGCACTCCAGCCTGGGCAACAGAGGGAGACCCTGGCTCAATCAATAAACAAATAAAATGTTGTTCTTCCAGTCTAATTGCATTGAAAAATATAACTATTAGACAGGCATATCACCCATAGTTCAGAGTTTGATATTCTACCATTAGATTAATTTTTTTTTCTTTTTGGTTCATCAGTGCCTCTCTCAATCTTGTAGTTACCTGATTCACTCTAAAGTACCATCTCTTATTAACACTAGCTTCCTGGGGTGTAACAAGACTCTTCACAAAAAGTCCAGTAACCATTCCTTAGTTCAATAACTAATATATCTTTGAGAAATTGAAAGCTGCACTGCTTTTGAAGAAAGCAATTGTGTTCATCTCAGCAACATGGAAAGTCCAGGAAAAACCAGTATGACTCTCCAAAGGCAATGCTTATAAAGGATAGGGAGTCTTTTGTGTTGTTTGTTAATGGATTTGATTTTTATATTTATCATAAGATGTAATATATGCAATAAGATAAAAAATATAATACCATGTACCTTGTATCTAGAGTGAAATGTGAAAAAATATCAAATCTATCTAAAACACCTTGCATATTATGTAATTACATCCCATATCTTCCCCTCAGAGGTTACTAGTTTATCATTTTGAGCCTTTCTTTATATTTTTACTGCATATGTATCTATTCTTAAAAATTGTAGTATTACTTAGCATGCTTTTGACTTTTATATAAATGATACAATGCTGTGCTGTTCTTCTGTAACTTGCTTTTTTCCTCCTAAGTTCGTGCAGTTCAGTTATGTGAGTACTTGGTGAGGCTCTGTTTACTGGTCTGTATTACACCATGAGTATATCATCACGCATTGATCTGTTTTTCTGCTAATAGACGTTATGTTTGTCTCCAGTCTTGCTTTTACAAACAATGGTCTGTAAGCAGTGTATCTACCGTGTGTGCAAGAGTTTCCTTGGGTATCTACATAGGGTTGAAGTGTTACATTTGTATGGGTTTGTGTCTTTTTGCCTTATCCCATAGTCATAAAAGCAGTCTCAATAGTTCTAAAGATTTTAAAGTTTTGCTTTTCACATTTAAAGTTTGTTAGCCTCTTGTTGTAGAGAGAAGAAATCAGTTTCTGGTGTTTTCCCCCATAATGCATAACCAATTGCTCCAACACCATGTATTTTATAGTCTCTCCAGGATAGGTACTGTTAAGTTAACCATAAAGCATTTTTCTAGGTTAGTCCTAAAAAAATGGAACCTTTTCTCTCCTTTAAGGAAAGAATTATCTCTTTTAAAAATTGTCTATATTTTTCTTCCTCCTCTAGCCTCAATCTCTCTACTTTTACCTTAATGGAATCTGCCTTATTAATGGAAACGATACATGACTTAGAAGAAGTAGTGTCTCAGGACAGTGTGATTCCCTATAGCCAAAACCAGGGGTCAGCAAACTTTTTCTGTATCAGACCAGATAACAAATATTTTAGCTTTGCTGGCCAAGAGACAAAATCAAGGACATTATGTATAATATCTATACATGTAAAATAGGTGTTATAGATGTAAAATGCATATTATATATAAGAAAGAGAACAAATTTCCACAAAATTTGTATTGAGAAAATTAAAAATATAGTAATTGAGTATAGTTTTTGATAATGCAGGTCTACTAATGTGTAGAATGGAGTTATTTCTGGTTCTCTAATTTGTCTCCTCCCTACCTGATGAGGTAACATCATTAATACTTATTTTCATTCGTAGGGAAAATGAAGTTCACACAAAGTTACCCTGCGGGTAAATGTTGGAGCCATCATTTGAGCCTCACTCCTGAGCTTGTGCTCTGGATCTTGATATAGTTTTCAGAAGAGAATTTATATTGTCTTATTTTAATGATAAATAAATTGAAGCTCTAAGAGGTTAATTCAATTGGACAAGGTAATACAGATTGCTGTAGGACCATGTCTGTCTGATTTCAAAGCCTCGTGCTCTTTCCCTTCTACTCTGCTACTGTAAGACTTCCAGGAATCTCCAAACCATGGATAATAGCTGCAGTGACAAATCAGGTCCCAAGTTGCACTGCCATTTTAATTGAAATATTTTAATACAAAAACCAGCAGCTTTTTTACTTTTAGCTGTAAAAGTTATTTTAAAAAAACCTACTGAAGGATATTTGGTGAAAGACAAAAGTGAAAATTATTAATTCTTTGTTCTGTCTTCAACATGCTCACTCCTTATTTCTCTTTTCTTTCTTTGCTTATTTTTTCTCCTTTTCTCTCCCTCTTTCTTTTGTGTTATCACCTCTGCTCAGAAAAAAATAAAGGATTCCATGCCTGAGAACAGAATTCAGATCCCAGAGAGTTAGAGGTGCTCTCGTTGACCAGATACACTGGAAATCTCAAAGCTTATACAAATTATTTTACTGGATGAATAGCTTTTAGTTTTCTGGCATCAAATTAATGTTCAACAAATGTTTACTGAGTGACTACTATATGATAGATTCTATGGAAGAATACAGATAAAAACAACCAGCTCTGCGCTCAAGGAGTTCACAACTTAGTGAAATACTAATAATTACTTGAGAAAGTAAAGAGAAAGCCTAAGTGAATTCATCCAGTGCAGGGACTATCTTCACAGCTCTGGCACCTTACACCCCTTATTAAGAGAGATGCAAATTAATCAATATTAATTCCCAATTGAATGGTATATTGGATTAGTTGACAAATCTGATTAACTTCAACATTAAGATAAATTGACAAAAGCATAATCACTATTTGGGTACATAGCTTCAAATATACATTTAAAAATGCATTGAAGAGTGACATCAGCAGCACCAACTGTAACGTACTTGTCATATGCCACGTGCCAGGCACCCTGCCAGGTGTGTCACGTGCATATATCCTTTATTGCAAGTCAGTGAAATAGATGTTATTATTATAGTTCTAGATTATTTTAAAGATGCAAAGTGTTTGCCCTATGATTACATAGCTAACAAAGAGTATAGCCATGATTCGACAAACAGTAGTTATGAAAACCTGAAAACATGGTGGCATTTGAATGGAATTCATGTTGCCTTATAATTTATTTTTCATCCTAAGGACAAACTAGAAAAAAATAAATAAATTACATATCCAGCACTGAACCAATGAATTACATTTTTTATTTTTCCCCAAAGGGCTTCTGGGACAACAAATGAGAAGCAGAGCTGTCTCTCAGGGTTGGATTAGTGAACTTGGGTTCAGTTTTGAAATTAACTGGAGATATCTACCTCTAGTTCTAAGTTATAGATAACATGAGAACATGAAGCCAGGTGTTATTCACTTCGTTTAGAGGATGCCTGGAAAACCTTTTGGGCTACTGTAGTTGTTTTGCTTTCCCTCACATAGAAGAGCTAAGCTGGTGTGCAAAGTGGTTGGGAGAGGAGGGAGAAATAGATTCTGCTTCTAGCTCTGCCCTCAACCCATCATACAGCCTTGAATAAAGTAAGTTTTATACTTCCTGTAAAATGGGAAGAAAAATGCTACCTCTGCTCACTTCACCAAATAGAGGATCAAAAGAGACCATTTATGTGAAATGACTACACACATTTGGGCATTCTTTTGTAGAGAATAAACACAGATATATACTCATGAGCTGTTTACATTAACCTGTGGTTGGGGTAAAACCAGAGCCTAAGCCCGATATACTGAGGCAAAACTGGGGGCTCTTCTGTAAGCAACAGAAGGTGGATTTTCTTGGCTTCATTCAAACCAGACAAAGAGCAGGCTATTTCCAGCTGGGCACAGTGGGTCACAGCTGTAATCCCAGCACTTCAGTAGGCTGAGGCAGGAGAATTGCTTGAGCTCAGAGTTCAAGGCCAGCCCTGCCAACATAGTGAGACCCTGTCTCTACAAAAAAACAAAACTAAAAAGAGCAGACTATTTCATCTCCATTCGAAAGTCCCACTCAAACTCTTCATTTGAAATTACTATTTACCAGGAGACAATATAGTGTTTAAGAGCCCAGGTTTCATAATCTGATCAATCAGAGCTCAAAAGCCAGCTTCTCTACTAGAATCATAAAGGAGTTGTCCTCACTTAGTCTCAGTTTTCTCATCTCAGGACAGGGATAACTACTGCACCTCCTTCATGAGCCTTTAAAGCGAGATTAACTGAGGGAAAGAATGCCAAGTGCTTAATATGGTGCCTTGTAAACTATAAGCATTGCAACAGATAGTAGGTGCTATTTATTATTATGGACAGTAGTGGTCTCAGCAACAGTTAAAGCAGCAATATCATGAGAGATCATTTTTTTCCTTACAATTGTGAATATAATTACTTTGGACCTAATTTGCACATATTATTCCTAAATAGTTGACCAGCGGTCTTGTGAGCAATTTTCATTTGTTTTTACTAAGTGAGGGATATTACCTTTTAAAAAATGTTCCTCTCAATATAGATTTTTTTCTCTTTTGTGTCAGATATATATTTCCTTTCATTTATATATAATTCATTATTATATGGGTCTAAAGGCATCTATGGCAGTAAAATGATGTGAATCTTGACCATAACTTTTATTCTGTGAGACTGACTCATAAAATCATGTACTCTTTGCACCTCATTGCAGAGATTTCTTTTAAAACTGCACTTGGTGTTCATATGTTAGTTACCATATCTTTAATGAGATTTACCTAATTTGCCTCAAATAAAACAAGGACCTGGTTACTCAATTTGATGTGTACATCTGAGAATAAGTTTGACGAGAGCCGCTGTTGAAATTTTCTTTGTTCTCTGAAGGCTGGTACAGTTGAACAACAACATGGGGGTTAAAAGTCCTAACAGCATAATTTGAAGGAGTATCAACAAGCCCTATATTTATTGTAATTGTACTTAGGCAATATCTCATTTCCACTCGAGCCTTAGAGCTATAAATAGTTCTAATCTGTTTACTTTGGACACTTAGTAGATTAATTACAGTACAACAAGCCAAATGATATTATTGTAGCGGTTGGCTAAACGTAACACAAACATGATAATTAAAATGATTACTTTTTAATTTCTCCCCTTTTCAGTTTAATGAGCTGAATTTACAGTGTTTTAAGCCTTGAAGAATCTGATTTAAGAATCACTGGATTTTCTGTCAATGCTTTTCATTGTTGACATTGGATTTAGTGTTGTTCAGTGTTGTTGGGAGTTTCCTTCAGAAAGGAAACACCTGGGTCCTGCTTCCATGTGATATCTACTTAGTGAAAAGTGTATTGTTTCCATCATACTTGCAGCATTGTGCAATAATCACGTGTTTCCATTTACCTATCCAGATTGATGCTGGTAATGCACATTCTCACATACACACACACATATACACATCCCTGGTAGAGAAATTGTTTCCCCTTACATCAGTTAAAGTGATGTAAGTTTATTTCAACACGACCTCCAGCAACCTTTTGGTGCCTCAACACTACCCAAGACAATAATTGTGCTCAGCAGCTCCCTCATCCAGGCAGTTTCTTATTTCTAGATATCTGACTACATCTGGGAAAGTACTGTTTTTGTTAACGTACCAGAAGAGGGCCACTGGGAAGAAAGGAAGTGAAAAATGGTTACTGCCAAAGGTATCATCCTTTCATCCTAAAAAGGTTGCTTAAGCCCCTCTTGGTTCTCCCATTATGTTCCTTCATGGTTTGCCAATTAACTTTTCCCAGTGCTCTTGGGTCATTGATCTAGACAGCACTCCTTTGGTTTCCCCTCCCACTGATTCCCAGCAAAGTTGTTATAAATGCACTGTGCTTCCTTTTTGATTGTCCCTTAGTGTCTGGGTTGCTTTGTAAAGAATTCGATGCACAGGTTTCAGCAACCTCTTTACAAAGTGGGGACAAAAGAAAAACAGAAGGGAAAAAGGATACTCCAATGGACTAAAATGAGAGCAAACGTTAGATGTAAACTTTTAATTGAAGAAGCTAGAGTTGCTTTTGCAAATTTTAAAACAGAGCACAAATAAGAGATGGGAATATTTTATTTCTTCTGTGTACCTCAGGATTTTCCATTTTATACCTGGCTTTGAATAACTCTCTATATAGTCTACATTCAAAATATCAAGTAATTTTACCTAGCCTTTATAAAGAAGAGTCCAACTGTCAGTTGTAGAAATTTGTCACCTTCAAGTTTATCCAGTGTTCCCAACACATTTTGAAATAGTCAGTGTTTCTAAGAACTCAATTCTGAGCCTTGTTTTTTCTCTTTACATCTTGCCCTCCAAGACAGTTTGTTTGCTCTTACAGATTCAACTTTTGCCTCTATGCTAGATGTATCTAGTTTATATCCCAACTGCCAACACTTCACTCATACTCAAATCCCTATTATCAATTGCCTGCTAGACATTCCTTGAAGATACCCCACTGTCAACTCAAAGTCAAGTTATGTACAATGGAACTCCTGTCTTCCTCCCTCTTCTACTCTGGCAGTCTGCCCCTCCACATTGCGGGCTCTCTCTCTCTCTGTCTCTCTCCCCCCACCCCGTTTCTCTCTCTCTCTCCGTCTCTCTGTCTCTCTCTCCTTCCTACCTCCTCTTGCCCTCTTGACTTCTCTCTTCTTCTCCCTTTCCGTCTCTCTCCATCTCTTTCTCACATCCATTCCACTAACCAACAAGACTGCAGAGTCATCATTTGATTTTCTCTCCCCATACCTTCTTACATCTACAAACTAGGCAAGTCTTCTGTATTCTTTCAAGTCTCACCCATGCCTTCATCCTCTACAGTACTAGGCTTAATTATCCAGGTTATGTAAATGTTTATTCAACCAATGCTTATCAGTGGTCTACGCTATGCTGGGCACTGTAATGGGCACAATGAGGATTCAATGCTGGCAAAGAAACACTCTTTTCCCTGCCACGGCAATTGTCATCATTATTGTCCCTGAATTATTACAACACTCTTCTAACTAGTATTTTGGAAGCTGGTGTCTCTCCCTCTCCAAACCATCAGGCCACAAATCACCCTCCCCAAAATGCAGCTTTGGGGGATGATACATTTCTAAATACCGTGTACTTGATTATCAGTACTCCTGCTATATGTATTATTATCTAAAGCCTTTAGGGCTCTTAATGTAGAACATCATAAAGAGCTGCACTTCTAGGCCACCGAACTACATTTTGAATTATGACTACCATCTTATGAATGAAGTACCATCTCATCTTCATCTGCCAGCCTCATTTCCTTCAAATACTGCTGCAAGCCACCTGCCTTGAGGATGAGGGGCAAGGGCCTGTAGTATTGTACTGCCAAAAGCAAGACTCTCTGGAGGAAGATCAGAGTTCCCAGGCTAACAAGGTCCACGGATCAACTTCCCATCTGAATAAGTTAGCACCATTTAGTGCTAAAGTCACTGTCTATGCTTGTAATGCCAGCTGTACACCTCAAAAGTGCAAGTGGGAGATTTGTAGATAGATCAATGCAGGTTAACTGCACTCTGCTCTTCAAATATCAGGGAAAGCTCCTGAGGAAGTGGAATCCATTTCTTTATGTTTCAAATGGTTCCTCTTTTTCGTTTTTACAGAAGCAATGCATGCATATTGTAAATTGATTCCAGCAGTACAAAAGTATATAAAGTAGAAATTGGAAGTCCCTCATGTGCTCCCCACCCTCACAGATACTAAGGACAATAGGAGTTAACAGATGTGAGAAGAACATGTTGGACTGAGATTTTTATGAACATTTTCAGCCTCCTTTGTCACGTCAACATCTCCTTTCCCCAACACCTCCTGTAACAAAGTAGAAATGAAAAGCCAATATGTGACACATTTTATCCCAAATCCCTGCTCTCAGTAGCATTCCCAGAAGTAGAAGAAGAGGCAGAAGCCAAGGAGGGCACCTAGACCCTTCAGTGACTGAGGCACAACACTCCCCCACACCCAGGATGACAGATTAAGCTCATTATACACACAGACCTCACAAGTCTGTACTATAACACCAGCACAGATGCTCTTCGACCACTAGGTGGTTCTGTAACCTATCTGATGTCATTCCCACTTGCCGACTGAAGTAAAGAACAGAAAATTTTAGGAAAGGGTTCCTGTTGTCACACCTTCCTCATTTGTTTATATCTTCATTTTCACCTACACTTCCATGTCCAGATAGAATTTGATCACAAAGTTGATATGCAGTATCTCACCAAAACTGCCTGTGTGTTACTTGCTGAGGAAGAGAAGAGGGCCGTTTTCCTCCATAGGCCAGGCTCAGGCTGTGAGGCTGCAGACTTTTTCTAACTCTGGAGACAAGTGAAACTCATCAACTCTGTCCTGGTTGCAACAGGAACAGAAATCTCAGTCTCATGCTTCATTGATGGTGCTGCATCTACTGCATGTATTCATTCAATACACACTTATTGGTGCCTATTATTTTATATTTAGTGAACTTTCTAGGTCCAGAAGATAAAGAGAGTGGATTGTTTAGTCTTTGGAAGCTTAACAGTCATATGAGAGCAACAAACAAGCATCAAGAACACTTGATATTTTCCCTTCTCTTGGATCTCAACTTTCCTCTGGAAAGCATCTCCTATCCATCTCTCCCTCCCTCAGTCCTTGGGTTTCAGGTGTCTGACTCTGCCTCTGACTTCTTGGCAAGGCGTGGATTCTACCTAGGCCTGAGCGTTGCATCCTTTGCTTCCACTAATTGCTTCAGGGATAAGCATGTGGCCTGACCTAGTGAAATGCGACCTGGGGAATTTTGCTGAAACTTGAGTATCAAGTAACCTGGGAGTATGTAGGCTTGAATCTGTTGACAGCAGCCTTGTCATGACATGAAGTCTAAGAATGACACTAGTGTGAAGAAAGGCAGTTAAGAGATGAAAAGAGACTAGCTTTAGTGATGCAATCTGAGTCTTTAAAGCAAAACATGCCTAAAGCTAGATCTCCTTCTGAACTGTCAGCAAATTTCCATTTTGCTTGATCTTATTGAACCCGATTTTCTGTCACTTTCACCAGATATAATGTTATTATTCTGTATAATAATTATATATAACGTATATAATACATAATACCATATATAAATACATAACATGTGCTAATAATAAATACAGGGATTATTACATTGCAATGTGATAGGAGAGTGATACGATAGAAGTTAGTGCCAGCTGTTACCACAGTAAGTAGGAGAAATATCTAACCCACAAGGAGGGATAGCTTCCACAGAAAGTTCATTTATTTAAGAGCTAAATATTGAACAGTGTATTAGTTTATTTGGATCACAATAACAATGTCCTACAGACTTTGACTTAAACAATGGAAATTCATTTCTTGTTGTTGTTTATTTTCTCATAGTTCTGGAGGCTCAAAGTCTGAGCTCAGGTGTCAGTAGAGTTGATTTCTTCTGATCAGCACGGGAGTTTTGACCTGCTCCCATTCTGACCCAGGCCAGTTCACCCCTCCTTAGGCAATCTGATGGTCCCCCCACTCCTGGGAGGTCGCCATATTGATGCCAAACTTAGTGCGGACACCCAGTCGACGTAGCACACTACAGCCCAGAACTCCTGGACTCAGGCGATCCTCCTGCCTCTGCCTCCCTAGTGCTTGGGACTACAGGCACGCACCACTGCCCCGACAGGGTTGATTTCTTTTGAGGCCTCTCTGCTCGGCTTTCGGGTGGCCATCTTCTCCCTGTGTCTTCACATGATCTCCCCTCTCTATCTGGGTCTACATTCCTTATTCTTGTAAGGATATCAGTTACATTGGATTAGAGCCCATCCTAATGACCTTATTTTAACTGAATTCCCTATATGTTGACTTTATCTCCCAAATACAGTATATTCTGAGGTCCTGGGGATTAGGACTGCAACATATGAATTTGGGGGGAGGTAGGACAATTCAGCCTATAACAAATACCTAATTTGGGTACAGAGATAAATAAAAATGGATTGTTAATCTCAATGAGCTTACAATCTACATAAGACTGGCATAATAACCATAATACATAACTAAAGAAATGAAAACATACACATTTATTAACAACATACACTCTCTAGAATCTTTTAGATTTTTCATTTAGGATAAGCCAACACGTCCATGAGATCACTACTGTTGAAATGATATAATGGAAGCGGTATAAATTATTGAGCTTTGAAGAAAAGGTCCCTTCCGGGCAAAGTGGTATTTGAGAAGCCCTTTAAACAATGTGGACAATTTTAGTAGACAAACGGCCAAATTAGATGTGGGGGGGACTTTGGCGATGTGATACTTTCACCCAAATCACCCACGCAGGCTAAATAGGTCACTGTTTACCATGTTGTTCCACCTCCTTTCCTGTTTCAGTGTATCATACCATTTAAAGATGTTCCTAAATGTGTTTTTAAAGGTAAATTTTTAAATAGCATTCTAGCTGTCTCACTTTAACTAGTCCCTCATTGTTATTTCTATCACTATCGAACCATGTGAAAGGGTTGAGATTTTTCCTACTCACAAGCTAAGTAAATCTTCCAGAGTTTCACGGATGTTGACAGATGACATGAGGCTCTTGGGTAAGAGATAAAAGACAGCTACCCTAGCATTCTTTTCCACCGTTAAGAAGGCCAGATGACCACATGCAGTGGGTGTGTTACAGAAAAAGAGCCTTATTTTAGAGAACCCAGATCTTCTAGGATAGTCAGTAAGCATGCCTGGTCTGTACTCCAGAGGGAGACACTATCTCTATCTTACAAGGCTATTCACTACACAGATGTTTGTCAAAAGACAGTCTGTAACAAAGGAGCAGTGAGTGCCTTGCTCACGTGATGTGCAGAAACCTAAGCGGCCCATGGAGAATTATCTTCTAATAGTTATGAACAGCTTTGGCCAAATGAATTTCCTGCTGGTTGTGTCACAAATAAATCACGAACTATCTATATATGAAAGGAATGTTTTTCCAAGCCTTGGATTTCAACTCTAGGTTTTTCTTGCTTCCATTCTGTGGTTTTGACAAGGGGTTTAATTGTCCATTCTGCAACTCTCTTCCTCTCCCTTATCAGCAAATATGTAATGCTCTAACCTTTAAGCTCACCTCCTCATTACATCTTTCTTCAAATTTCTCTAAAATATAGTAATTAACTTTAGCAGGGATCAGCAGACTTTGGTCAGTGGACCAAAGAACGGTATTTACTCTTTAAAAATGTTTTAAGAAAACAACAAAATGGACATAGAGACTGTATGTGGTCACTGAAGCCTAAAATATCTACTATCTGACCTCTCCTAGAAAAGATTTGCTGACCCGTGTTTCAAACCTTTGGAAATGCTACAATAATTAAGAGCAATGTCCCCTTCCCCTCCCGGCATCCCTTTCGGTTAAGTTTAAATCATGAAAGGTTTAGAGTCAGCTCTAAAGTAGCTATTGAGTCAGACAAAATTATCATCTTATTATAATACATCATTCACTGTTTTTTATTTTCTTCATAATAAATCTGGTTTTATTTTCCTCTTCTCCCTTGCATAGCTGTCTTACCGTCACCTGCCATGTGTATAAAATGTAACTGTCCATTGTAACAACAAGCAGTATGTGTTAGGAATTACTTGTTTCAGGCAGAGTCCTAAGCATTTTATGCATCTTCACAGCATCTCTTTGAGGTAATTACTGTTATCTCCATTATACTAAAAAAATAGGTTAGTTAATAACCTATCCAAGGTCATGCCACTTCTGAGTGGCAAATCCACAAACATGTTTTCCCGGTTCTGTCCATCAGTAGCGCTTGCCTCCTTGGGGGCAGTGGTCTATTATAATGGAACCCTCCCGTCTTCACCAGGAGAGAGGATGAGAAGCTGAAAAGAAACAGAAGGAAAGATAAGAAAGATTCTTTATTGACCATCCTCTATGTGCTAGAATTCCTGCTGAACATTTTGAAAAAATTTAAAAAAATAAAAAAAAACCACTTTGTTTCATCTCTGACAACAAAGGTAAAAGGCTTTCCATTTTATACATGAAGAAAATGGAATTCAGAAAGCTCAAGAAACTTGCCCTAGTAGAGCTAGGATTTGAATGCATATTTGTTTGACTCAACATTAGCCTGTGACATTTCTGCCAAACCAGTTAGAGGAGCAGCTGCCTAGGGACCAGTATGCACCTCCTTGTGCAGTACATTCAGTAGCATAGATTGGGGTAAGCAAATGCCCATGTAAAGCACCCATGAGGGGCACATAAGATGCTGGATGCTGGTAATACAGAGCATAGTAGGACCCACCTGCTTCCCTTCTACAAATTCCAACTCTTCTTTAAGTGTAAAACATTGTATGATTTGGCAGTGAAACTAGTGAGTATTTTTTTGCATCTCATACACTGTACTTAAATCTAGCTTTCTTATATTTTTGTGTCTTTTGTTTGTTTTCTGACAGTCAATAACTTAATTAAAAATAGAATTTTCACCTTGACTTAGGATATAGGTACATGTCTCAGTGAAGTCAATTTTCTTTAGAAACCTTTTACAAGGCTTTTTTTTAAGAAAAACTTTTTATAGCTATAAATCTGTATATACACATCATTCAGCCACATCATCAGGTAGATGCATATAAGCTCTGTCTCAAATAACTGACACATATTTTAATGTTCCTATATGTCAAGCACAATTCTAGATGCTGAGGAAATATCACTGAATGAGATTTTTTTAATGTACTTTCATCACTTCTGATAGTCTTCCCCAAAATTCATAACCTCAGTGTAATCATGAGAAAATATCAGACAAACCAAAACTGAAGGTCATTTGATTAAATATCTGACTAGTATTCTTCAAAAGTGTCAAGTCCATGAAAAGCAGAAAGAGACAGAGGAAACTGTCACAAATTGGGGGAGATGAAAGAAACATAATGACTAAATGCAATGTGATATCCTGAATTGGATCCTGAAACAGAAAAATTATGTTAATAGAAAAACTGGAGAACTCTAAATGAAGTATATAGTTCATTTGATACTATTGTGCCAATACTATGAATATTAACTTCTTGGTTTTGATCAATGTACCATGGTTTTATAAGATGTTAACATTAGGGAGGCTGGATGAAGAATATATGGGAATTATCTCTATTACCTTTGCAGCTTTTCAGTCAATCTAAAACTATTTCAGCTTAAACATGTTTTAAAAAATCCATGCCTTCATAGAGATTAAATTCTAGTGGAAGAAGTAAAGCAAACAAAATAAAATGAGTCAATAATATGGCATAAGCAAGACTGGATAATTTTGAATATTCTCAGACTCTTTAAATCAAAAGATACTGAAAGTTCAAAATGGCTACCCAACAGTGGCAGAGAGAAAAGGCTGTGTGTGTGACTGCACAACTTTTGTTAAAATTCCAAAAGATTTAAAGGTCAGTATTTTCAGTCATTCACACACAAAGCCTCTTTGATATTTTGTTCATCATGGTTTTTTTGGTTTTTTTTTTTTTTTTTTTTTTTTTTTTTTTTTTT